>NC_034603.1:35304090-35318012 GCF_900095145.1 Mus pahari | reverse complement strand
GAGAGAGAGAGAGAGAGAGAGAGAGAGAGAGAGAGAGAGAGAGAGAGAGAGAGAGAGATTGACCTTTTGATTATCAAGAAAAGCAAGGCACAGTCCAAGGAGACACCAGTATATACCCATCTATAGTTAAGGTAGAAACAAAGCAAATATATACATACTGTAGGCATACTGTTATTGTATACTATGTAAAGATTATTCTTGTATTATTCAAATGCTAATTTCTCTGCGTCTCATGTCTGGTTGCATCTGATATAACATTGTAATACTTATTCGAAGTATCTCCTGCCTCAATGTTGTGTGAGGTTTGCTCCCCATTTATGCTCTGATTTGTCAATAAAAGCTGATTAGCCAATGACTGAGCAGGGAAGAGAATGGGGCTGGACTTCCTCCCAGCCAGGGGAGAGAGAGGAAGTGGAAATTTGCCATGGGGGAGGTGGGAGAGGAGTCCAGGAGACACCATGAGAAAATACCTGGAGCCCAGAGAGCCAGATCAATACTAAAATGCAAATATCACTGGGATTTTGACTGGGATATAGCCAGATTATTTTAGAAGATTAAAATAGAGTAATACTACTTAGTTGTTGTGCCCGTAAAGCTTGTTAAATAAACGTCATAGTCCAGTCTCAGTTATTTGGGAGCTAGTTGGGTTAAGAGGAAAACTGTACCAAACACTTTTTTAAAAACCACTAACAATATCCTGGGATAATGTGTTCTTGCTGGAATTCACACACACTATGAATCACAACACATGGGAAAACCCAATAGTCCTTCCCAAACTGAACAGGGAAATCCTCTAGGACCTATCACTTCTCTTTCTAGAAGATATCCAACTGGGACATGCTCATATACTCATCAAGATACATATTTTAGTCTGTTTTGTATTACTGCAACAAAAAAATCCCTAGATGATGAACTTCTGTGGAGGGAAGAATCCTTCCACTCATGCTTTCAGACTGAGGTACTTTGGCATCTTTGCTTTTAGCATCCTCTGGTGGTACCATTCATCATGGTGGCTCTATGGGATAGAGGGGAATGCCCACCTGACAGCAGCCAGGATGCAAAGAGAGGGAGTGGGGAGAATGATCCACGGTCCCCAAGTCCCCTTCAAGGTCTAACCTCTTCTCACTAGACCTCCTCCCCATGGTTCTACCAACTCCAAGAAGTGCCACAGGCTGTCACCTTTGCTTTCCACTCATGGTCCTTTGGGAGACTTATCTGAACCATAGAACGTGCCAGCAACATTTACAGCAGGACCATTCATGCTAGCTCCAGACCAGAAACAATCTGATATCCGTTAACAGTAGGATGTATACCCTGGGAGGAGTTCATACAGTGGAGAACTCCATTCATCGATGAAGAGCAAATCGCTACCACTGGGACAGGATGAACACGACAGATGGATCATGGGTCAAGGAAAGCTGAGCTTTCAACAGTGTATATGGGGTGACTTGACTCATGAAATTCCTACAAGTCCAGATAGTGGATCACAGGGGGACAGCCATGAACATGCTGATGACACTGCAGGCATTTGTGAAGGGTTCGAAGGCTGTTCTCTCCTTGCACAGAGCCCAGGCCAACCTCTAATTACTATTTTCTTCTCTCTTAGCCTCCCAAGTTCTGGAACTACAGGTGTGCACACTAGCATACATGGCTAATTATTCCTTAAAAATTAGTGTATTTTGTTTGTTTGGGGTGTGTGTGTGCATGCATGCTGATGCACAGGTATAGAGGTCAGAGGACAATTTGGGCAGTTGATTGTTTCCACCATGTGAATCTTGGGGATTGAACTCAGGGTTTCAACCTTAGTGGCAAGTGTCTTTACTTGCTAAGCCATCTTGCCTGCCCATATGTGATGTTGTTCATCCATTCTATCCTCACTAGTACATTCTTCCGTGTGGGTGCTGCATTTTAATTAATAAACAAAAAATATTGTCCCCGAATCAAAGAACTTTCTGTTGCTGTGATAAAGACCATGTCCAATAGGAACTTGGGGAGATAAAGATTTATTTCAATTTACAGTTTAGAATCCATCACTGAGCAGAGTCAGGGTAAGAACTCAAGGCAGGAACCTGGAGGCAGACACTGAAGCAGAGGTCCTGAGAAGGGCTGTTTATTGGCTTGCTCAACTTGCATTTTTACTCACGCAGGACCACCTACCCCTGGCTCCATTTCCAGTGGGATGGGCCATCCCATATTAATCATTAATTAAGAAAATGTCCTGTAGACTTGCTTACAAGCAGTGCAATAGAGGTGTTTTCTCAATTTAGAATCTGTCTTCTCAGATGAGCCTAATTTGTGTCAAGTTAACATAAAACACAGTCAACATAAATGGATGCGGTAGAATGAGGGCCATCAAACACGTTATCCATGCACTTCTGCCTTACTTGGTTGCCTTAGCGGCCTGGAATGAGCAGCCCTTTGAACTTTGAACATTTCTATCTTTCCCAAATCTTGCCCAACTGTGAGGAAGACAGGAGACCTCAAAGTTGGAATTGCCTCTTCAGAGAGACCAGTTGTGACTGGATGGATCTAAAGTGGCTGCCAGAGTGACAACCAGACGACTTTTAAACGTCATTGTCATCTCATGGGCATGCCCAGTGAACTCCACCACTACCCCAACCCCCATAACAGTCAATAGTCGCCTTGGCAAGGACCATAAGAACAGATAAATAAATAAATAAATAAATAAATAAATAAATAAATAAATAAATAAAATAAAATAAAATTTAAAAAGTAAAGGAATTCCATATATTTTCAGAAAATACATGAATATTCCTTCCCTTGGTTATCCCATCTCCTTCTCTCATTGTATTTACTTGGCATGTACAATCCCTGCCTCAAGCCCCGGGGGTTGAGAAGTTGATCCCCCTAATTTTCTTTTTTTACCTGCTTGCTGATTTGTGAGAGCCAGGCATGGAGCTTCACGCCTGTAATCCCAGCACTGAAAAGAAGGAAGCCAGAAGATCAGGAGTTCTACATATCAATTTTGAGGCTCTCCTGGGTTACCTAAGAATCTGTCTTTAAAAAAAAAAAAAAAAAAAGTTGATTTGTGGGTCTGTCTCTTCCTTACTTCATCTCTTCTTGGAAGAACTAATGTCTTCACTTCTCACTTGGTTCTCTGGTCTCACTGGTCTCAAGGTTCCCTGAGGGAGAGAGAGTACACCTAGAAAGCAAACACTGGTGATCACTTCATTCAAAAAACAGAATATGTTTCCACGAGCCCAGGAGCCTCCTGTTGACTTATAGATAGGAAGGGGGCCGAAACAAGAAAAGACTGGCTGGGTTGGCTGGACGAGAGCTTGCCCAGCAAGAGCAAGGCCCTGACTTCAGACCCAATCACAGGGAAAAGAAAGTAGAAACAAGACTGGGCATTCCAGTTACTGGCCTTCTAAGGTAGAGATAGAGGCAAGACAATAGGAAAGGAAGGCGGAGAAAATGCCATTATCTTTCTGACGGATGCCATTTGGAACTTAGGCTGTTGTTTCTCTGACTCTGGTTTCTGTGGCCAGCTAAGCCGCTGCAGGATGGTGGCAGAAACTTTAGCTTGAGTATCTCCATTTTGATTTGATTTGATTTGTTTGTTTGTTTTTTGTAGGGACGGATGGTCTATTAGGGCAGTACAGGAGTCTAACCCAAAGCAATGGTTTGTGGTTTTACTTGGCAGAACAATTAACAGATAAATGAAGAAAGACGAAGGATGGTAGAAACTGGAGAGACAGAAGATAAGAATAACTGAAGAGGAAACTAGAGAGAGAGAGAGAAAAAAAAAAACTACTTTCTCATTTCTCTCACATGAGAACTCTGAAGGCAGGACAAATTCCACCCTCAAGGGTTCTCCTCTTAAGGATGCAACTGAAGACTTAGATGAACTAAATTGGTTATGGGGCCAAAAATAACACCAAGAAATTAAAGTCTGGGCATGAGGCTCTGGCTCGTTGGTAGAGACTTGCCTAGTATGTGGGAGGCATTGGGTTCAATCCACAGTACTATCAAAAAAAATGAAAGAAATTAAGTTGTCTTTTGAGTATTATTGCCTAGAGCAGAACACACACACACACACACACACACACACACACACACACACACACACACACACACACGGGTGTGGCTTCCAGATCACTTCTATCCTACTCAGCCAAAAGGATAGAAACTGGATTTCCCTTGAGGAGAAATTAAGAGACATTCCAATGAGGTTCAGAGCAGACAGAGACCAAGCCACAGAAAAGTCTGTAGTGTCAGGATTCAGGTCCAACTCGAGGGCCTTTATTAGCCTTATGTGAAGCATGAAAAATGGTCCGCCCAAGATCCCTTAGAAGTGCTCAGGCCATTTCAACTGCTCATGAGAGCCACTGCCCATCCCAGCGCCTATGGCCGACTCAACCTCTAAGCTTGCAGGACAGCATTGAATAGCCTTGTCTGCTCTTTGCAGCTTCTTTCCTGTCCCTCTCCATCAGGGCTTTCCTAACCCCTTTTGCAGGGGCACCGGGCTATAGCTGCTGCTTCCGTGTGTAGCTGATGTACCTCTACCGAGGAGGGAGAAAGGTTGAGTAGCTTTGGTTGACACAAATCCCTGGAGGAATCTTGAGGTTCCAAACTAAAACTAAAACAGCAAGGAATGAATGACCCAGTAGCAGGTTCTCCACTTTCTCCTGTGAAAGACGGGGCTGAATGACGAGGGCTGTCATAAATAGACTGGCTCTTTCTCCGAACAAAACCCTACCACAAGGCTCCATTCTTCTGAAAGCTAAAAATAAATTCAGAATTAATCACAACACAGAAGGAACCATCACTTCAACGACTATAATTAGCCCCATTTATTAGTGACGATTCAAGTAATGAGGCTCATCTGAGTCCCAACTTTTTTGCTTACTAATTACACACCCATGGTAAGTGCCTGCACCCTTTAGGCCTCCGCTGCGGAGCAGGGTTTTGGTACCTGTTGTCCAAAGCCCTGAGGGAGATGCAGAAGCCCTGTAGGAAGGTCAAGAGTTGACTTTCTGGATCATCCAGGGTGTGTGGAGAGAGATTCAGACTAGAAGAAACGTCTTGAATTAAAACCCCTGAATTAAAAGGCCAACACTGTGTGGAAGCTTCCAGATCTGGCAGGTAAGGAGGTAAAGAATGTTAGCAGTGGAAAAACAAACAAACAAACAAACAAAAACAAACACAAAAACAAAACAACTCCTATCCCAAAGAAGACAAGAGATAATTTATTCCGGAGTCAAATATGAATGACCATGGACTGGAAACAGAAATTTAAATTACTTACAATTCCATGGTCCATGATAAGAGTTTGATGACATTTTTGTAGTAATAGAACAAAGAAAGTCATAAATAAAGGTACTTTAAAAATACACTGGGGCAACACTAGGTAGGTGGGCTAAAGAAAAGTGGATGCTTCAAAGTGGATAAGCCTGGGGTTCTGTATGATGACACTCTAAGCATATTGGTTGGTGGGGGGTTGGGTATAGATCTGTTTTAAATTCCGAAGTATCTACCTAGCTAAGATGTTAACTCACAGAGGGGAGCAAACAATACATGACTACGAAAAAGATGAAAAATGCCAAAAAATGCCCCAAGATAATTTGACCATGGACTTGAAACATTCCAATCTCCCCCACAATCATCAGCTAGTTAGACTTCCGGAAGGTTTAGTGGAAATTGTAGTTTCTATTAACAAGGGAAAGCATCTTTATTCTCTTGTGTCTTTGAAAGCAAGCTGGGTGAGGAAATACAACGTAGCACTCCTTTTGGCTCCCCCAGCAGGCTTCCCTAGCTAGACAAAGGCTAGCAAGCCTTTCCACAGTCATGAGAAGGTGAGCCAGCAAGTGACAGGGACTGCCACTTGGAGACCGGTTGATTGGGAGCAGCAGCTTCTCTGCCCACTGCCCCAAGCTGTAAAATCTCACAGAACCACCTTCTGTAAGGATCTACAAGGCACAAGCTATGAGCCATCGTCATAGAATTTTGTAAAACTCTCCCATTCTGGATTAATGACGGTAGTTCTAGAAATGAAACTGGGTTCTCAAAATTAAAAAACCATCTTTGCCTAGATTCCCAACCCTCCACCCTATTGACGCCCCCTCATAATGGCTGCCTCTAGAGATACTTATCAATCACCCTTATTCTTTAACACCCCACTCCTGTTTACCTCTAGGTACCCCTCACAATGGGTAACTACTGTCCCCCAAAGGAAACTTTTCAACCTCAGGGAGTGGGTTCTGATTCTTACACCAAACACTTCCTTTGTTGAATTTTCTCCAGAGTAAGTTTACACTGACCTCACACTGTGGGTTTCCTTTTCTGTCTTTCTTTCCTGTTGACCATATATCAGTGGCTGTCTTGGGTCTCTAGTGCTGTGATAAACACCATGTCCAAAAACAACTTGGGAAGGAAAAGCTTTATTTCACCTTACAACTTACAGTCCTTCATGAAGGGTCGTGGTGAAAGGAACTCAGGACAGGAATGTAGAGGCAGAAACGGAAGCAGAGACCGTGGAGCAACGGTGCTGGTTCACTAAGCCTGCTTTCTTATACAGAACCACCTGCCCCGGGGTAACAACCCACAGTACGAGATACCATGTCACACTAAGATATCCTACAGACTTGCCGACAGGCAATCTGATGGAGGCCCTTTCTCAGCCCAGGTTCCTCTTCTCACACAACTCCAGTTTGGGTCTAGTTGACAAAAAGTCAATCAGGACTGGCCCCTTTGGAGAAACAGTGTGGACTCTCTGACAGGACTCCCCCTCTGCTCCTTTTTCTCCTTCATCTCTCTCCATGCCCCACCCCACCCTGAGCAACCCCACCTTGGTCATCTCCACTGCATTCCTGGCAACCATGCAGCCGATTCCACTTGGGTGAGTTTTTTGAGGCAAGCTCCCTACTCTGGAAGCTCTTCCGTTCTGACCAACGACAAGATGGACTTCTAAGAGACTGTCACTGAGTAGAGACTTTCCCACTGTCCCTACAATAAGTGCCCCTTAAGAAAACCTGTGGAGACACCCTACTTCCTCTCAGGGAATGCCAAACCTCCTCAGACCAGGGACACTCTTCCTCCACGTGGACCAAAAAGTGTCACCTTTGACTTCCAAATTCAAAGAGACTTCGGTCTTTCCCTCTAGTGCAATGGAGAGTGGGCTGAGACCCCCAACATTTCAACCTCCTGAACATGACCTCTCTTCTGCTCAGTATGGCCCTTCTCCTCCTGATCCATGCAGACATGATCCACTGTCCTCCCTTCCCAGCCTCAGCCTCTAACCTACCTTCTGCCCCTCCCCCAAACCTTCCCTGCTCACACCCCTCTCCCCACACTGCACATGCATTCTCATTCCTTCCTCTTTTCACATGATCCCACTCAGAGAGATCACTGGGTCCAAGGGCCCCACACGCATCCTTGTTCTCTCCCTTGCCAATCTCTCTCAGATAGGAAAGCTTCTAGGCCCGCTTGTCTCGGATTCTTACTTCCATTGCAAAGAATCCCAATGCCTTTCAAGTCCTGTGACCTAACCTGATAGTTATGTCACCCTCACTTCCACCCTCTCTTCCCAGGACAGGGGACATACCTGGATGGCAGGCAGCTCAGGTGCACACTATTCTAGACTAGAATAGGGATCATAAACCAACCTGGATTCCTAGGAGAATTACCAACCCAGTTCAAGTAATGTCTAAGGAAGACCAGAGAAGGGAATTGGCAAATAAGACCAAAATGCATTATACCCCATGTATGGCAATGTCATAGTGAAATTCATTATTATGTATAATTAATATGTTAATAAAAGGAGGGTGTTTTCTTTTTGCTTTTAGAAAGAAAAGGGCTTGGGACATGGACGGCTCGGTCATCGAGCACTTATTTAGCATGAGTAAATCCTGAGGGCTGTAAAATGAGCTGATGAATATTTCAAGTATCACAGGTAGAACTCTATCATTAGCCTCTTACATTGTAGGTACAGCTGCAGAGGTAGGGCTCGTGCATAACATCCATGGAGCTCTGGGACTGACTCCTGGAACCACACAAAATAAGTATGACCACAGAGGTTGGTAATATTCATGAATGGACAAAGCCATGAGGGAAATCTGGAGTGGAGACGAGCAAGTAGATCCCAGACTGAGCTCCTAAGATAAGTAATGTTAGTACCAATCCTCATTCTGCCTTCTTGGGAAAACCCTCAGTTTCCTTATCTGCAAACGGGAGCAAAGCATCTGCTCCCTATATTCTACAGGCCCACAGGCAGCCAAAGTATTCATTGTAGAGAGAGAGAGAGAGACTATTTAAACCTCAGTGTTGCAAATGTGGGCAGAGCTTGACAGTGGCTCTGAATCTGTCCTGGCTTTAGTACCAGGGATTGAACCTAGGACAGCAGGCATTCCAAGCATGTTGTGTACCACTGGCCTATGCCTCCCCCCTGTTTAATCCACTATAACAAGTCAACTCAGTATAGAATAATATGTTCTAAGACCCTCGTCTACCAGGGGTAAAAGACTTCAAGTTACGCCCAGTGTTTGTGAGTCAAATGAACAGTTTTGATTGCTGAGCAGATTCATTTACGTGGAAACAACTCATTTCCTAACTGAAATTAAATGAGATGATTGAATGTTGGTTACCTGGGAGAAGAGGCTGGGGATGGAGCAGAGATGGAGGTTGGGAAGAGAATTGATTTTCTTTATAAATCTTGTCATTGACTTAGTGGTTACAGTGAGCTCAAATTACCTTCGCAATCTAAAAGAGATTAAGAAGAAAATTAAGTATTCATAATACAAGGGAAAAGGGAAGCAAAGGTGCTGTGTACCTTTCCCAGGCCACTTTGCATATTATCATCTTCAGCCTGTGGTAGGCGAGTTTCTCCTACTGCTTTCCCGCTCACCACTCACTGTGGGCAGAGGCTGCTGGCTGTCCGGTTTCCTTATAAGGGTACTTAGAACCCTGACCTCTGCCCTCACCCCAGTCTTGCTTTTTAAAAAAAGAGTCTTATAGAAACTTCTTGTAATAGCTGATACTAGATCAAGTGGTCCAAAGATATCCATGGTGGATCATTTGATGTCCACACAAATAATTTTAACTGAATACCTTCAAACGCAGCATCCTAGTCTAGCCTAGGTCCAACCCCAGGGGTCAGTGAACGCCTTGGCGAGTCAGCCATCCCTTCACAGATCCCTACTACATACACTCTCACTGCCATGCTTTGCCTTATGTTTCTCTGGGGGCAGTGAACATTATACCACTAGCATCTCATCGGGATTAATGGAAGCTTGTGTAAAAGTCAGACACTGGGAACTTGCTGAAGCCGCTCATCAGTCTGTAGAGTGCTCACCCAGTATGTGTGTGAAACTGTGAGCTAGCACCCCAGTACCCTGTGAACCGAGTGCGGTGGTGCACACCTTTAATCCCAGTGCTTGAGAGAAGGAAACAGAAGAAGTTCAATGTTATATTCTTATTCTGCTAGGTAAAATTCTATATCAAGGGGGACAAAAAAAAAAAAAAAAAAAAAAGATACCTGGGGTGAACTTGGAAGATTTTTGAACTGAGGCAGGCTGGAATGCTTCATTCTTAAGTTCTCCAGGGAGTTCTTGGGCACGAAGCTTTCTCCCAACTCTGGCCTTGTAGTGTTGCTTCCTGCTCTTCGCTACACTTTAGAACAGTGGTTCTCAGCATGTGGATCTTGACCCCTTTGGGATTGAGTGACCCTGTCACAGGGGTAGCCCATGACCATCGGAAAACACAGACATTTACATTACGACTCACAGCAGTAGCAAAGTTAAAGTTATGAAGTGGCAAGGAAAACAATATTATGGTTGGGGGTCACCACAGCATGAGGAACTGTATTAAAGGGTTGCAGCCTTAGGAGGGTTGAGAATCACTGCTTTAGAGTCTCTGGAGGTGGAACCTGGGCATTCCCAGTTTGTAAAGCTCTCCAAGTGATGCTCATATGTAACCTCTCTTGGGCACAATGGCATGCTCAAAATGTTAACCTTTGTTTCTAGACACTGGAAGCTCCTGTAGCCCATTTTTTGAGCACATAGCTGAGGAGTATCCAGCGTGCAGACTGGGAATAGATTTGCTCATGTGGGTGGCTTTGGTTAAACTCAGAGCCAAGGGCACTCTATTTTCTAGGACCAGGTTTCTCAATATTCTTCTTCTGGCCATGGGTTTGGGACAATGGCTAAGCCTCTGGTCTTAGCCCCTTCTGGTTCCTAGCAGCCCCTCCTTTAGATGCTCACTTCAGAGCAGCTTCCTCTGCAGGGGAGTGCAGCCTGGACCCACCAGGGAGCTTGTTGCCATGACAATAGTGGCACACTGCTTCACAGAATTCACAGGACTCTGTCAACTTCCTGGGTGTGGAGAGTTCCGCTCTTGTACCTCTGGAGGATGAGATAAACCAGGCTACACCAGACTCACAAGGGAAACAGAATCTTCCTAGCTACCCAAAGAAACAGGTTTTCCTGGGCTAGATGCGGGGCTGCATACCTAAGATCCCAGCATTGAAGAGGTAGAGGCAGGGGGATCGGACTTCAAGGCCAATCTCTAATACATAGTGAAGTGAGTTAGAAGCCAGCCTGGGTACCATTAAATCCTGTCTAGTGAAAAAAAATTTAAAAAAAAAAAAAAGCAAAAGAAAAGAACCAGTTTTCAGGAGTGGTGTCTCACATCCTGCTTGGAGGTTTCAGACAGGATTGTTGTAAGTTCAAAACTACCCTGAGCTGTAGAGTGAAACTCTAAGAAACAAACAACAAAGGGGCCAGCCTTTCTTCCAGCAGAGCTTCAGTACCATCCTTGTCATGAGGTGTCTACTGAGGAAAGAGGGGAGCCTCAGCAGGGTGATTGCCAGGAAGAAGCAATGGTTCTGAAAAAAAGCAGAACGCTGAAATGTTCATCTGTCGCCGATAGCTGTGACATCAGCTATGCTTCAATGTATTATTGGATTCAGACACACTCTAGCAGGCAGGGATTCACCAGCATCTGGGAGCTTCTGGCTTGAGATCACATGGGAACTTCCAGTCCACAATTTAGTCCAGGCTACAGTCATCTGAAGCCAGATTGGAGCTGACAGATCTACTTCCAAGATGGCTCACTCACAAGGCTATTGGCCTGAGTCCTCGGTTCTACATGTGGACTGGTCTGTGGGTATGTGGTATGATGGTTAATCTCAGTTGTCAACTTGCTGAGATCTGGAATTACCTGGAGATGGATCTCTGTGCCTATCTGTGGGAGACTGTCTTGATTTGGTTAAATGAGATGGAAAGACCCTCCAACTGTGGGTAGCACCATTCCCTAGGCTGGGATCCTGAACTGTAACAAAAAGAGAAAGTGAGCTGAACACACCCATTCATGGCTCTCTTCTTCTTGACTACAGATTCTGCTTCAAGCTCCTGCTTGCTTGGCTTCCCCACCATGATGGTGATAAATTGTACCTACCTTTCACTAAGCCAAAATAAACACTGTACCCTTAAATGGCTGTTCTAAGGGACTTTTAGTCACAGCAACCAAAAAAGTAGCAACAACATAGCATGGGCGTCCTCATGATATATGGCTGTCTTCCCCAGACAGAGTGCTCCTAAAGCCAGCAGGACAGACCTATAACATCTTTTATGCTTACAATTATGCCTTAGGTCAAGCCATCCCTACACAGGGAACATACAAGAGTGTGGATATCTGGAAGTGAGCATCATTGACAGCCATCTTGGAAGCAAGATACTTCGAACAGAAAAATCCTTTGTCGTAGAATATCTAAGCATGGCTGTGCAGGCATTCCCTTCCAAGGAAACCCGTAGGGCAAGCGGTGACTGCAATTTCAGCAGAGCTTGATAACCCAAAGCAGGCAGGTGCACTTTTTTATAGCCCACCTGTCAATCAAAGGCCATGTGCACTGCTCCCACATAAATATCCTCTGTGTCTCAGCCCCAGTTTATCAGGGTCCTATAACATGCAAGTAATCACAAAAAAATTGCAACTTAAGAAAGAAACAAGTGTTGGTCCACATTAATGAAAAGTTCTGAGGGAGGAAGCTTCAGGTATGGGCGGCTGGGTCTCCTTCTGACTAAACCCCATTCTCATCTGATTTGCCCTAACCCTGCTGCTGTCCTAAAGCTCTCTTGTTACCATGGTAATTGGCTGCTTCAGTCTCACTGATTCTTGGGATTGGCCTGGGTTTGGGAGTTTCCAGAAGCATTTGGTTTTTTTGTTGTTGTTGTTGTTTTGTTTTTTCTGTAATGTTGGGATAGAACCTAGGACCTTCTGCTTAACAAGCAAATGCTCAGTCCCTGAGATATCTTTAATTAAAAGAAAAAAATTTAAGACGGGGGTTGGAAAAAATGAGTCGGTGGTTAAGAGCATGTGTTGTTTTATAGAGGACCTGAGTTTGATCCCTGACACCCAACTGTAGCTCCAGCTCCAGAGGATCCGACGCCCTCTTCTGATTTTTGAGGATACTTGCACTCATAAGCACATACTCATACATGGGCAAATGTAATTAAAACATAAATAATTATTTTTTAAATTATTTTATTAGATATTTTCTTCATTTACATTTCAAATGCTATCCCGAATGTTCCCTATACCCTCCCCCAACCCTGCTCCCCTACCCACCCACTCTCACAAAAATAAATAATTATTAACAAGATTTAATTCCAGTACTTGGGTGACAGAGGCAGGCAGATCTCTGTGAGTTCGAGGCTGGTCTGGTCTACATAAGTGTTCTAGGCCAGTTGAGGTTTTAAAATTGCTTCAAAAAAAAAATTTTTTTTTTCGAAGCAAGGTCTCACTAAATTGCTTACACTGGCCTTAAATTCCCTGTGTAGCCTAAGCAGGCTTTGAACTTGTAAGCCTCCTGTCTCATCGCCCCCAGGAGCCAGATTTAATAGATCCATGGCACAAGGGCCAGCTAAGGGTTATTCAGGATAAATATCTTTGAGATGGATTCTTTCTTACCCTTCTGCACAAGTGTGTTTGTTTTGAGATGCAGTCTTGCTATGGAGAACTGGCTCTGTTGGAACTCACTATGTAGACCAGGCTGGCTTCGAACTCACAAAGATCCTTAAGCATCTGCCTTCCAGGTGCTGGGGTTAAAGGTATGCACTACCTAAGCCTGGCTTTAAATATTTCTTTAATTTTATTTATATGTGTAGGTGTTTTGTCTTTTTGTCTGCATGTAGTCTGTGCAGCACACGTATGCATGGTGACCGTGGGGGCTGGGAAACATTGTCAGATGTCCTAGACCTGGGGTTACAGACAGGTGTGAGCTACCACGGGGGTGCCTGGAACTGAGCCAGGGTCCTCTGGAAGAGAAGCAATTATTCTATTTAGCTTCTTTCCTGCTCCCATCTTGAACTTCTCTATCTGACCAAGGATATTAAAATATACTGATTGCTTTAGCCTGCAATGTATGTTCATTCTGGGCCAGTTCTAGCCAACAGAATGAGAAAGGAGAGAGGAAAGAGGAGAGAGAGAGAGGGAGAGAGAGAGAGAGAGAGAGAGAGAGAGAGAGAGAGAGAGAGAGAGGAGTATCTAAGTTATCAGGCTAAGTGCAGTAAGCTGTCTGGCGGATCTGATACCACATGTGTGCTGCAGCCTTTCTCATATGTCATAATGATTTTTAATAAAAACCTTGTATAAAGAAACTGTGCCCACTTTAATCCCAGCCACTTGGGAGGCTGATCACAAGCCCAAGGTCAGCCTGGGCTGTGTAGTGACTCTGGGTCAGCTTGAACAAGTTAAGAGAGACTGTCTCAAAATGAAAGGTTGAAGAGACAACTCAGTCGTGAAGTGTCTGCCCAGCATGCATGAGAACCAGGAGTCAACCCTCAGTACTGAAAGAGTAAACTTAAAGTAGAGGAAAAAGAAAGAGGGGAGAGAGAGAGAGAGGGAGAGAGGAGTGCAGGGGAGGGGAGGGGAGGAGAGGGAGGAGTGGGGAGGAGGGGATGCAGGGA
>NC_034603.1:35295236-35303395 GCF_900095145.1 Mus pahari | reverse complement strand
AGGGAAGGGAAGGGAAGGGAAGGGAAGGGAAGGGAAGGGAAGGGAAGGGAAAGCTAGCTTCAAGTCCATAGTGGCTCCTTTTAGAATAGTTTTCAGGAACTGGTCATTTTAGTGGCTTTGCTGTTTCTACAACAGAATACTTTTAACTGGGAAATGTATAAAGAAAAGACGCCCTGTTAGCTGGGCTCTTTGAAGGACATTGTCTACAAAATTTTCGATTTGGACAAAGATTGAAGCCATGTAGGGTCCAGAAACAGCCAGTTTCAGTTTCCTGGTGTTAAATTCACCTCTCACACTCCCACGAGTAGAACGAGCTGTGCACTGGCCACGAACAGAGGCCGTGCTTTGTGGGCCTTTACTTCCCGCTCATGCCTGAAAAAGAAATTCAGATGTGAAAGCAACATAAGTGGATTTTAAAATATCTGACCTCACCAGTTAAATGTTGTGCCTGAAGAAGCTGGTGTCGGCTCATCATGGAACACTCAGTTTGTACATCAAATTATGAATCTGGAAAGGCGAGAAGAGGTCTAACTAGCCCACACTTCAGAGTCTGTGAAGGCTGAGAGCAAGCCCTCTGCCCTGGTTAGTACCCCAGCTCTGGGAAGCTAGCTCTAAGTAACACATTGATTCTCTAATCCAGTGGTTCTCAACCTTCCTAACACTGTGACCCTTTGATGTAGTTCCTCATGTTGTGGTGACCTCCCAACCATAAAATTATTTTGCTGCTACTTCATAACTGTAATTTTGGTGCTGTTAGGAATCGTAATGTAAATACCTGATATCAGGATATCTGATATGAAACCCCTGTGAAGAGGGTCATTTGACCCCCAAAGTGGTCTTGAACCACAGGTTAAGAATTGCTGCTCCAATTCATTCCGGATTTAGCCATTCAGGAAGGCAGGGGGCAAAACTCATAACCCACTCGCCTTCCTGAGCTCCCACTTCTCAACACGGCTACACTGGAGACCATGTTTACAGCATTTGGAATTCTAGGGGGGCATATTCACATGAGAACTTATTGCTTAATCAATGTCATCTACTGCCAGGGTTATAGATGCACATTACAACCCTGGTGCTGGGTATTGCCCAGGCTTGGCCTAACTTGGGATGAAGGTGAGCCTGCTCTAGTCTTAGGTAACTTTTTAAAAAACTTTAAGTTTTTATCCTAAATATGATATATATATATATGATATGATATATTATATACTTAATATTTAAACATCTATTTGTTTTTATGTGTATGAGTGTACTGCCTGTATATGCACTTGAACCATGTATATGCCTGGTGCCTGCAGGGATCAGGATTCTCTGGAACTTCAGTTGCAGTCTGATTTTGATTTGCTATTTGAGTACTGGAAATCAAGTTCTCTCCTCTGCAAGAACATTCTCTCTCTCTCTCTCTCTCTCTCTCTCTCTCTCTCTCTCTCTCTCTCTCTCTCTCTCTTTCTCCAAGACAGGGTTTTCTTGGCTGTCCTAGAACTCACTCTGTAGACCAGGCTGGCCTCGAACTCAGAGATCCACCCGTCTCTGCCTCCCGAGAGCTAGGATTAAAGGTGTGTACCAGCACTGCCTGGCAGCAACAAGTGCCGTAACCACTGAGCAATCTCTCCAGAGTCTATGATTAGTTTTTGAGATAGTGTTTCACCATGTAGGCCTAACTTGACTAGAAAATGATATGGAAATTAGGCTAGTTTCTAATTCAAAGACATCCATCCTCCTGTCTCTGCCTCCCAAGTGCTGGGAGTAGAGGTGTGCATTGCTACTTTTTGCCTAAAGTTTTTACATTTTTAATTATGTCTATATATGCATGGATTTATGAGCACAAGTACAATGACCCAGGAAGCCCAAAGAAGGCAACAGATTCTCCCAGAGTTAGAGTTAGAGGAAGGTATGAGTCCCTTAATAAGGGTGCTGAGAACTGAACTTGGGTCCTCTGGGAGGATAGTAAATGCTCTTAGTTGCTGAGCTATCTCTTCCGTCCTTAGGAAACAGCCAGCATATTTTCCTCCAATTGGGACCTCATCCATTCTACCACATGATGATTCTTAACATTGATACCCCTTTGCACAGCCCTTCCTGATCACTTGTGGGTGATTCTTCTCCAAGACAGCAGAGACAAAGTCAATTCTGGTTCAGGATGGGGAGATAGGCTTCTAGGAGCTGCATTGCTCACTAGATAGATCAGTAGCTTACTGCCACACTCCTTGGCTCCCCCACGTCCCCTCTAAGAGTCCGTATCTGTATAGCTGTTACTCAACCAAGACTGATGAGTTCGCTAAATTCTGCATTTTAAAAGCTCCCTCTGTGGAATTTTGCAAGAGCAATGGCTTCTATTTTTAAAGGAGCTGCTTGGTTTTTTTGGTTTTTTTTTTTTTTCTTCTGATCATTATCATGTGAAATTTGTATCCAACAGAGCCAGTTTGGAAAGCCCAGCTGCAGGGTAGACTTCCCAGATCATGTGGAGCTAGGTGAAAAGGCTGCCCAGGGCGGGATCCCGTCTATTGGCGCCCTGGTGCTTCCTTACAGAATTGAGAGAGACACAAGCATCTAAGAGAATGGTGGGTGGACTCTTTCATGTGCATGGAACCTGCCGATTTAGGAATGCAGTTGCTATGACAAGATGAGATTAGCTTGCTCTCATTGGTTCCACACTGGATAATTCAAAGAACAATAATCCTTGTGTTCAAAATTAGGCTGGGATCACAGTCTTACTTCCCTGTGATTAGTTATAATAGGTTCATATGCACTTGGTAGCTAAAAACAAAAACACAAGGACTCCCCTAGAGTTTGGAAAGCAAGAACATCGAAAACAGTTTGATTCTGGTGACATAAAGATGTTAGGACATCTCTGCTCCCTTCAGAGAGAGGCCTTGGGACCCCCTCCCACAAGTGCTTCTGCAAAGCCACGCCTCCTTCTCCCTGAGTGCTTTACATGGAGGATAAGAGTCTTATATCCCAGGTTGATGAGATGGCTCAGCAGGTAAGAGCACTGACTGCTCTTCTGAAGGTCCCGAGTTCAAATCTCAGCAACCACATGGTGGCTCACAACCACCCATAATGAGATCTGTCGCCCTCTTCTGGTGTGCTTGAAGTCAGCTACAGTGTATTTATGGATAATAATAAATAAATCGTTTTTAAAGAAAAAGAGTCTTACATCCCTTTGCTATGGCTTAAAATTCTCATTTGGTTTGAGTCACTGGTGCATACATTGGTGACAAGCAATACAGAACACAGCGTATCATCATTTACCATAATATATTAATTATGTTAATTTCCAGACAGACTGTTACTATGTAGCCTACATTAGCCTCAAAATTGAAATCCTCCTGTCTCTACTTCCTGAGGGCTGGGATTTCAGGTGTCTATCACCACATTTAGCTGAAAACGCGACTTTGAAGTTGCCAAGTTCAAATGACTCTCTCTCTCCATCCAGATCACTGCCTTGGGGCCCCCACCTCAGATTCTCTCTGTATTTATTTAAATTGCTTTTGAAATGTTAATCACCGCATGTTAATAAACAAAGTAATTATTCTTGATGTTCCACGCGGGCGCCATTTATTAAAGAGAGCCGGTATTATTCATGATTTCACCAGGAAACTAGAGATCCATGAGCAGGCTAATGTGCTCTTCTTATGAAATTACCAGGACATTTTCCTGTTGCATAATCAGTAAATTAGACGCGGGATTATCACATTTCGGGGAAGGTGCGGGAGTCACTTCTCGGGGATCTGATTAGAGCATTCACAGCGGGAGCTTTCTCTTGCAAGGCTTTTGGGGGAAGGGAGGGAAGGGGTTAGCTGGGGGAGGGAGGTTGGCGGGAGCGGGGGCGGGGGCTTTACCAACTGAACTCCGTGTAACTTGGCAAGTTGTGGAGAAGTGTGCAAAACCATCAAGGGGGCGGGCGGAAGCAGCATTTATGCGGATCTGCTTTGAGACTCAGGTTTGTGCCACCTAAGACCTCCTGCCCACCTGGCACACATCTGCTCAGGTCTGCTGTTGCTCTCAAGTTAGGGATACCAGCCAGGAATGGCTCCTCTGGCTGAATGGACTGAAGGGCCCAGAGTACCAGGAGGTGTGACAGCCCCAGGCAGGGTGTGGAGAGGCAGAGCAGGCCAAGGTATCAGGACTGTGGCAGGGCAGGGGAGTGGGTTTGAAATTCCTCAAAGGGTTTTGTGGTGGTTGTTTATCCTCAAACAGGGTTTCTCCTAGCTGAGGCTGGCCTTGGCCCTATTTCAACCTCCCAAGAGCTGGGATTACAGAAGTGTGCTGTTGTGAGCAGTTTTTGCTTTATTTATTTATTTATTTATTTATTTATTTAGTCAGGGGGGTGGTGGGGACAGGGTTTCTTATTTATCTGTCTATCTATCTATCTATCTATCTATCTATCTATCTATTTATTTATTTTGATGGGGGTGGTGGTGGTGGAGACAGGGTTTCATATTTATTTATTTGTTTGTTTTGGTGAGGGGGGGTGGTGGAGACAGGGTTTCTCTGTGTAGCCCTGGCTATCCTGGAACTCACTCTGTAGATCAGGCTGTCCTCGAACTCAGAAATCCACCTGCTTTCGCCTCCCAAGTGCTGGGATTAAAGGTGTACACCACCACTGCCTGGCTTTATTTTTGTTTTATCAGACCAAGTCTTTTACTGTAGCCCAGGCTAGCCATGGCATCCATCTCATGGGCCTTTCTTTTGGCATCTTATTCCCCAACCACACCAGGGTGAAAGATACGACTGGCTCTGCATTCCTCACGAAGGACCTCCATTACTCTTGGTTCCTCTGCCTGCTTCTCACTGACCTTTGCGTTGTTAAAAGAGCAACCAGAGGTGCTCCTCTCCTGTCTGCAGCACTTCTGCTATCAAACACCAAATGCTTCAGGAGAGGGCCATGAGGAAGTGGGGTGTAGCTGAGGGACGAAGACATGGCTGCACTGAATCATGAGAGATTTCAGTCCCTGGAACTGGAGTTACATAGGTTTTTGTGAGTCACCATAAGGGTGCTGGAAATTAATCCCAGTTCCTCTGCAAGAGCATCAAGTGCTTTTAACCCCTGAGCCATTTCTCCAGCTTGGAGGACCCATCTTAATTATGGGCAGGGCCACGCACTGGGCTAGGGAAGCTGGACTGCACAAAGCAGAAAGCCAGCTGAGCACACATGCTCACACATGCGTGCATCCACATGCCTGCATCCATCCTGCTTGGCTTCCTGCTGCGGATGTTGTCTTACCAATTGCTTCGAGCTCTTGCTTCATCTTCCCCATGTGACAGGCTTGAACTGTATCCTTGAACTGTGAGCCGGAATAAACCTCTTTTCCCTTAAGTTGGAGTGTTTTTATCATACCAACAAGAAAAGAAACTAAGACAGCTTTTCTAAAGTGGGGGTAGCACCTCTCTATTGAAGCACAGACAGAAGGGGCCGTAAGCTCCCATTCATCTTAATCTGCTTGGGGTGTGGCAGCAGAATACTTCAGACCATGACGTTTATAGACGATAGAAGTTTATGTCTTAACATTCTGGAAGCTAAGAAGTCAAGACAAATACCCTAGCACTTTCCATGTCTTTTGAGGGCTCCCCTACTCTTATAGACAGTGACTGCGATGACTCCCCATGGAAGAGGCCAGACCTAGTCAGAGCCCAGGGGCCCACTTTTTATGCTCAACTCATTAAGGCTCTAAGTTCAATACACAGATGCGAATGTGAAGCATTCAGACCCAGTGGATCCGTCCACCGGACCCACGTTGACATGATGCCTGTACCCTGTGGCGGCTCATGATATCAACCTCACTCCGGCACAGTGTTCGATTCCAGCATTAGCTCCCCTGGTCCCTTTTCCACCTAGCTCTACTCTGCCTTCTTAGCTTTGCAGGTGGACACCGCTGACTTACACCTGGGCACAAGTTAGAAAAACAGGAAGTCCACTCCAGGAGGCAACAATCCCAGACCTGAGATTTGAACTCAGGACCTTTAGAAGAACAGTCAGTGCTCTTATCCACTGAGCTATCTCACCAGCCCCTTAAGCCATCTTTTTATGCCTACATTTTTACATACATTTTTTTTTTTTTTGTAAATTCAGGAGTCACCAGAATTTTCTCAGAGTGAACCTGGATTAATAATTATAGAATTGGACTTCCTTTAGCCCTTTTCATATGCTTATTTTAAGTTTTAATGGTACCCAGAGATAATAACTTTGAAGATTTTAAAATGTTTAGGCCAAAGGGCAGACATTCTTCATTTAGGGCCAGTTTGGGTTTTTTGTTTTTGTTTTTGTTTTTGTCATTGCTATGTGTACATTTATTTAGGGGTGGGCATGTATATACACATTTCCCATCATGTGGTCTGGAGAATGAGTCTTGGGTTTTCAGGCTGAGCCCTCTCACCTGCCAGAGCCAGTTTGTGCATAAAATGGGTTGAATTTCAAGGTTCTGTCCNGTGGCAAAGGTGGTATTCTGTTTGTATGTGGTACTGGTGAAGTTTGTTGCCAGAATGGAAAGCTTGGTTGGTTGGTTTGCTTGCCGCCTTATTTCAGACATGGACTCACTCACTGTACAGCTCTGGCTGGCCTGGGACTCTGTAGAGTGAGCTGGCCTCAAACCCAGGTCCACCTGCCTTTGCCTCAGGAGTGCTGGGGTTAAAGGCATGTACCTACCATACCTGGTTGGGAAAGCATATTTTGCTTTTGTAAAACNTCTAAATTTGATGTTTAAAGAATTAAACATAGCTTGTTACGTTGGTAGTTCCAGGAGACCTTGACTGTCAGACCCAAGGAAAAATTTGTCTTTTATCCTCTAGGTACCTCACGTTGGACTTTGGCCTTTAGTTCTAAGCGAATGGTGGATAAGAGATGAGGTGGGTGGGGTGGAGGGTGGGGGTTTGGAAACCTTGAGTGCCCCCTGCTGGCTAAGGCTGAGAATGTAAACAAGGGACCTGACATAAAACTGGAGCTGTTCCAACATTCTATTTCACTCCTCCAAGGCTCTGAGCCCACTCCACAGATGTGGCCAGGGCCCTTTTGTCTTCTTCGGGCCTCTGTGAAAGCTGGGGGTACCTGTTAGAGGTTCCTGGCCTCCAATGTGGTTTTCCTTGATTACTTTTAAAAGGAGATTTTATTACTTGTCAATACTTAAACATCTGATTTGACACACATATTTAGAGATGGAGTTTCTCTTTAAAATGTGCTCTGATGTCAAGCTTAGACTCCTGTGTGACCACATTACCTAGGACAGTTTAAGACTGGCTTATTATTTATGTGTGTGTGTGTGTGTGTGTATGAGTGCATACGCGCATGTGTGTACATGTGTGTGCTCAGAGATCAGACTACGGTGTGGAGTGTCCTTATCTATGTGTCTCTACCTAGTTCTTATAGGCAAGATCTCTCCCTGAATCTGGTACTCACAGTTTCTTGGTTACAGTAGAAGCTAGTGGGTTCCAACAATCTTCCTGCCTCTGTTTCTTATAGAAAATGGTGATAAAGACATGTACCAGATGAACAGAGCATTCATTACATGGGTGCTAGGATCAAAATTCCAGTGCTCATGATTGAGGAAGCTTGGCTCTATCTTCACAGCCCCCAACTAGAGCAGTTTGTGCAGTCTGGAAAACCCCTTATCCTCATTCATGCTGCTTATGGTCTGACAAGGTGGAGTGAGACAGAAACTTGAAGTAAATTATAATGTGTGGGTAGCTAGGCCAAGTCAGAGGAAGACAGATCATATGATACTTGTAGACCACTCAGACGGCATCAGCTTTTTACTTCAAGTGGATAGACTTTGAGGAAGCCAAGGACATAGTCATATTTTTAAAACTGACTATTTTTTATTTATGTGTATGTGCCTGCATGAGTTTCTACCTGTGTCCAAATGCCCATGCAAGCCAGAACATGTCAGATTTCCAGGAACTGCAGTTTCAGGCAGTTGTGAGCCAGCTGAGGGAGGTGCTGGGACTTGAACCCAGGTCCTCTGAAAGAACAAGGAGAATTCTTAGTGGCAAAACCATTGCTCCAACCCCATAACTATGCTTATTATGTAACACGTAGAAGGTAAGAGACGAACTGTAGTGTTCCTGCCTGCACGCAGACCGGCGCCTTGTCTGCATGGGCAGAACACCTTGGGGTGGGTTCGCACTCTTGCCTGCTGAACCCACTGTGGATTCGAACTGGAGGACGA
>NC_034603.1:35290458-35295225 GCF_900095145.1 Mus pahari | reverse complement strand
GGTATTCCTGCTGGAGGAGGAGTGGTTAGTGGGGGTGGTAGGCACCAACAACGAACCATGGGTCCCACTAGGCCTTCCTTCTAATCGAAGTTAGACACAGCAGACCAAGGAGCAGAGGGCTGGTGCTGAGGTGGCCCCTACCACACAGAAGTGAAGCCGCTCTGACATGAACCGATCACCTCCTCTCTCCTATATCCTCTAGCTTCCTCTCAGTCCTAAGCAACGGGTCCCAGGTTGCAGCCTTCTCAGCTGTAGCATGAGCCACCAATCACTAGAACTGAGGGTCTCCTTCAGCTTGCTCTCAAAGGGGTTACCCACCCCCACAAATGGACCTCAAAACCATTCACTGTGGCCCAGAGCTATACCCTTACTTTAAGGAGTTTAAGGAGACTCGAACAAATCCTAGCTAGACCTTGGTATGAGTGACTGGAAGCATGTGATTTGTTAAAAACGATTTCTGTAATTCAGTTGTGTTAATGAGCTAACCCCTTGGAGGTCTCCAAAGCGTTGTATATACTATTCTCTTTCCTGAGAATATGGTCAGTCCTTATAATCCATGGGGGATATTTTGAAACCAGTGAATTCATGAAAGCAGGGAGGGGCTGGAAACCTACCTATATTGCATATACAATTTCCTCCCTTCCTCCCTCCTTTCCTCCTGCCTCCCCACCCTCCTACTTGTTTGCTAGGGACCTGGTTCGGGGCCTTCTACATTCTAGGCAAGTAGATTTCCACCTGTCTGTACCACCAAGGTTCCTCGCCCTTCTTTGCAGTCTCTTAGAATATAGCTCTTGTTGTTATCTCTTCCCTAAGTCACGAACTTCTCCCCTTTCCCCATAAAGGAGGCATCTTCCAGCTCCCCTTTGGCATGCGGTATTCTTGGCATGGACTTGGCATGTCACTTCTTTTGCATGTCAGAGCCATTCTAAGGTAAAATAAAGGTGACTTGAATGCAGCACCGAGATGCCTTAGCAGCGTGTCCCATAGCCAAGACGATTGGTGGGTAACTAATGAAAGGGACACACTGGACAAAGGATGGCAGAATTGTGGTATGAGCTTTCATCGTGCTACTCAAAATGGTATGCAAACGTGAACCGTGGATACGACCCACCACTGTGTACCGGAGCTGGAGAGATGGCTCCGAAGTTTAGCAAACCTGTAGCTCTTGCAGAAGACCCAGGTTTGGTTCCTAGCGAATCATGGCAGCTCACAACTACTCATAACTACAGTCCCAGGGGATCCAATGCCCCCTTATGAGTTCGGTAGGCACTGGGCATGTGTGGGTTGCAAATATATACATGCAGAAAATATTCATGCTCATAAAATGAATAAAATTTAAAAATCTATGCCAAGTCTCCAGTAAAGCAAAATCCACCTTACACAGGACAGACAGGGGGTTTCAAGCTTTGGGGAGACACCTACATTCAGGGGTTATACGGGTGGGGGGCTGGCTTGGAATATTCCTTAGGCTTTGTGCCAGGAACCTCCCTTGCCTGAGTTCTGAACCTGCATGTAGTCTGAATCACATGGTAACACTGCATTGAGGTCCTTTGACAAAGTGTCATAGAGGTAGACTGATCCCACAAGAGATTCTTACACGAGACAGGGAAGGGCAAGGAGCAGATGAAGCCACCTCTACTAATTGCACTGAGCTAACTGCCAGCAGCCTTCCTTGTCCCTAAACGATCCTCTTAGGCCACCCTGCTGCACCCACTCCAGCTCTGCTGCCTCCGCCGCTGCCGCCGCCGCCACCGCTGCCGCCGCCGCCACCGCTGCCGCCGCCGCCGCTGCTGGGATGCTTAAGAGACCCTCCCTCAAGATGCCATGGTATCTTTTCACAGAGCCTTCCCAACTTGTTCTTTCTAAGAAGTGTCTCGATTACCTGACGTGGCTTTTATTTTCCAGACTGAGTCTGGACTGAGCTACTCCCTCGGACCTCCAGGAGCCTGGATTTATCATCTTCCCATGTAGGTGACATCTTTCATAAGACAATATGGTGAACTTCATTCTCTCTACCCAGGTACCCAAGTCCTGAAATGACTTGAAAGATGTCCAGCCAGCCCCTGCTGTGGCCATTTTGACTACAATGTCATATCACTGGCCAGAACTACTTAGTTGGGATCCTCCCAAAATTCTGACCCATAGAAATAACAAGATAGATTGAATGGTATGTTTTGAGATAAATAATTACAATAGCTTTTGGATTCAAGGAACTTTAAAAAATCTATTTGGAAAGAAAATAATTAGATGAACTAACTTCTCTGTTTTTGTTTTTGTTTTAGCTGGGATCTCCTGTCAAGTAGACTAGCTTCTATTCCTTATGTAGCTGAGGGCCATGTTGAACTTCTGATCTGCCTGCTAGTCCCACCAAGTCCTAGGATTATTAGCTATTTTTCTGTCGCTGTGATAAAACACCACGACCAGATGCAACGTCTGAAATGTAGTGGCTAATCTTGGCTGTCAACTCGACTACATCAGGAATCAAAATATGTGAGGAATTTCCTCAACTGGATTATTCGAGGTGTGAATTACAACCCCGGAAATCTGGGTCACAAAAGGTCATGGAAGAAGGAAACCTTGACTTTTCGCCTGCTTGCTCTCACTCTTACTGTTCATCTCTATGCAAGGCTGCACCCTCTGACATGACCTCCCTAAGCAGCGCATCCACCTGGAGACCAGGGATTCAAATACATAAGCTGTCTTAGTTAGGGTTTTATTGCTGTAAAGGGACACCATGACCATGGCAACTCTTATTTAATACAAAACAAAATAGAACATTTCGTTGGGGCCGGATTGCAGTTCGGAGGTTTAGTACATCATTGTCACAGGAGGAAGCATGGTGGCACGCAGGCAGATATGGTGCTAGCGACATAGCTGAGAGTTCTACATCTGAATCAGCAGGCAGCAGGAAGAGACAGTGAACCACTGGCCTGGCTTGAGCTTCTTAAACCTCAAAGCCCAGCCCCTTCACCACCACCATTGATACACTTCCTCCAATGAGGCCGCATCTCCTAACAGTGTCTGTCTCTCCTTAGAGGTCTAGGGAGGCCATTTTTATTCAAACCATCATATGAACCTATGGGAAACATTTCTCATTGAAACTGACACAAGGCCTAGGCCAGTAAAACTGGTTTGGGTTTTTTGACATAGTCTTGCTATGTAACCCAGGTCAGGCTCAAACTTATAGTCCTCCTGAGTGCTGGGATTATGTTATACACTACCACACTCTGATAGAAATGAGTGAATTTAACCAAGGTATTCAACCAAGTTTAGACAGGGCTTATAGAATCCATGTAGCAAAGTTATAGATGGACCTGACCTATCTTTGCAGATGTGTAAACACATCACCTCATCCTGTCTTCTTTCTCCTACCCCAGCCCCACCCTCATCTCCTCAGGGCACCCTAGTCCTTTAAACCCTTATCCCCAGCACATATCTGTCACCTCCTTCAAGCCTGAGACTTTTTTCAAACCCCGTGCCTGATAGAGCTTTAAATTCACAAGCTACCTACTCTCTCCAGTCTCGTTGTGGATCTATTGTGGCGTTGAGTCAAGGATGTTTGGACCACAAATCCCTAATCCTGGCTCCAGGATCCTGGCAGCAGTCATCCCATAAATTTTCTAGCAAGAGACACATCCGCATAATTAAGCCGAAGATATCGCAGACTCAGACACATGCAAAGAGGGTGGGGCTGGAAGAAGGGCACTATTCATCAATGCCTCATCATAAATTCAAGTTGAGGGGCTGAAAAGGAACAAAACATGGACGCTTCCCAAGCCTGCAGCTGGACCCCTCCCGAAACCCCGAAATCGTTGCAGCTCAACTCCACATCTGGGCAAGAGTAAAAAAAATAATAAGGATTTTAAAAAGAACAGACGCTGGGTAATTACCAGTTGAAGGGCGGATCAGGAATATAAATTTTCTGAGAGCCTAAAGACAGAAATATGCACTGGCACACGGGTCTCGGGGCTGCAAATTCCACCCAGCTGCGGCCACCACACTTCTGTATTGTGAGTAATATTCAGTTAGCCGGTGCACTTTCCTTGCAATGGACGTAATTATGCTCAGGTTGACATGACCTGAAGTAGGGTAGCTAAATTTGTGTTTATTCCACATCAGCTGTGGAATGAAATGACCAAGAGGATTTTCCAGGCTGAGTACAGCTCCAAAGGGCATTGGGAAGAATGCTGTGTTTCTCTTTTGAGTCTAGCCCTTGCTCTGTTGTTCAGGCTGATTTCAGAGTGATCCCCCTGCCTTAACTTCCAAAGTAGCTGGTACTACAGCTCAGAACATCGTATTTAGAGGTAGGGTTAAGACGTATCTCATCTGGGGCTGGAGAGATGGCTCAGTGGTTAAGAGCGTGTACTCCTGTTGTAGAGGACCTGGGTCAGGAGAGCCCATCAGACAGCTCACAGACACCTGTAACTCCAATTCCAGCGATCTGCAGCCTCTTCTGGCCTCTGTGATACCTGTATTCATGTGGTGCACATAAATTTATGCGGGCCCACACACAAACGCATAAATAAAATTAGTAAATCCTGTTTTTAAACATTTTGTTTCATTTCTGTATCTGTTACATGACTTCTAGGCATGATTTAATCTCCTAAGCTTGTGAAGACCTCTGTAAAAGAATATAAAATCTTTTGTGATTGGGTTACCTCACTAAGGATGATTGTGAGGCTACGCCAGTGCCTGGTAAACACCGAAATGGATGATCACAGCCAGCTACTGGATGGAACACAGGGTCCCCAATGCAGGAACTAGAGA
>NC_034603.1:35284944-35290258 GCF_900095145.1 Mus pahari | reverse complement strand
AATATAAAATCTACCTCACAGAGGTTCTTTACAAAGATTAAATTAGGCAATCCGTGTTGAAAACCCAGTCTTGGTCTGGTGATAGGGGTCAGTTGCCACGCAAGCATGAAGGCCAGTGTTCCGTACCCCGCACCCGTTTCTAAAAGAAGAAGAAAATGAAAGCCAGATATGATGGCACATGCTTGTGTCCTGGTGCTGGAGAGGCAGGGGATCCCCAGGGCTTGCTGGTCAGCTGGTTTAGCCTGTTTGGTGAGTTCCATGCCAATGAGACACACTGTCTCAAACAACAGACCAGGGTTGGGCTGGGGAAATGGCTTTGTGCTCCGCCTGAAAAGGACTGGAGTTCTGTTTCTAGCACCTGTATAGGTGGCTCACAGCCACATGTAACTGTGTGCATATGCACGGACTTACATATGTAAATATGAGTAAAAATAAAATAAATCCTAAAGGAACGATAAACAACTAAACAAGGTGAGGGCTGGTGAGATGGCTCCGTGCGTAAAGGTTACTCGGCAGTGAGCCTTACAGCCTGAGTTCAGTCCTCAGAACCCACCTGGTGGAAGGGGAGAATCTATTTTTACAAGTTGTTGTCTGACCTTCACATGTGCACAGCAATGCACATTTACACACACACACACACACACACACACACACACACACACACACACTATAAGTAAATAAAAAGTTAAATAAACTAACAATGCACAGAGCCCAAGAAACAACACCTGTACGTGTCCTCTGGCTTCTACACACATACAGGTATGCTACAGGTACATGTATCAGGGACAGAGGAGATCCAGGAGAATAACTTTGGGGCAGGGGACACATTAAATCCACTCACTGAGCTATGGCTCACCAGGGACCAGCCTTGGGGGACATGGCTTCTTGGTGCCACCCTGGAGCATTTTAAGAATACTTTCACTTCAGTCTCCTGTCTCCAGGGGAAACTGAGGATAAGGTTAAGTGGTGAATGTGGACAGAGTATGTGCCTGTGGTGGGGGCAGCGTGTATGTGTGAGTGATGTATGCCTATAATGTATGCAGGCAGTGTGTGGGTGGCATGTGTATGTAATGTGTGTGTGAAGGATATATGTGGGCAGTATGTGTGTGTAATGTATGTATGTATGGCATATGTGCAGGTAGTATGTAGGAGGTATGTCTATATAATGTGTGTGAGAGTGTGTAGAGTATGTGCACTCTGTGTGTGTGTGTGTGTGTGTGTGTGTGTGTGTGTGTGTGTATGGGAGAGGAATATGGCATATGTGGGCAACGTGTGGTGCATGTAGGTGGTGTGTATGTAGTGTGTGTACATGTATGTGTGTGGTGTATGGTATATGTGGGTGATGGTGTGAGTGTATTGTGTATGTGGACAGTGTGGTGTCAAGTGTGTGTGGTGTGTGGGTTTAACAGGACCTTGGGCACGCTAGGTGGTGCTCCACCTCTCTACCAGAGAGCTTAAAGTTTCTTTCCTGATGTCTAACCTCATTTAATTTTTAGATGGGGAGTTGGTTAGTGATGAGTGATAGGACTGACTTAGGAGAGGGGGTCATACTGTACATAATGGAACCATTTCTGATCTGAAGGACCACTAAGACCCATTTTATAAGCTGTCTACTGTGCTGGTGAAGTCAGGGAGCGCCTGCAACTGCTAAGCCATGCATGGTGTAAGCAACACGGATGGTTAACAGCCATGAAAGGACCTGCGTTTGTTTTGGGTGACTTGGGTGGTGCCATGGGCTAGGGCCAGGAAGGTAGAATGGAATCAGAATTCCAAGCAAGGTGTTGCGTCAAGTAAAGAGGAGCCCCAAGACCTGGAGACACACCCCCACCCAAGACCTGGAGACACACCACCCCCCAAGCAATGCAGGATATTGCTGAACTTTGACAATGGCTGTCTCAGAAAGTCTCTCTCACACACACCCATGGTGGCCCATATTTAACCTGATCCCAAGCCTGCTGGGCCCAGGGACTACGTGTAGGAGGATGACCCCCCCTTTAAGCATCTCTGGGAACTGAACCAGCCTAGAGGCAGAAGTCAGATGGGCAGGGACGTACCAGAAAGATGCATGAAACAGGTAGGTGGTCTGACAAACCCCAGGCAAGCTATTTGTTCTCTGAGCAATGCTGACTGGGTAAATGGATCTCAAATCCAAGCTTTCTCATCTCTGAAATGATCCTCAGTTAATAGTGAGGCGAGATGAAAGGGAACAGGGAAACCTCTCAGTACATTGCCTGCCACAGGGCGAGCACTCAATAAATGCTTATTACTAGTGTAGAATGGTAACATATTTCAAAAGAAATGAGTGCACTCCTAAAAGAACCAAGGCAATAATGACAAGAATGCCATCTTTTTTGATGGAAGGGGCACCCATACTAGATCTAACTCAACATGTATGTGTGATAAAAGGGTGGCAAGCAGGGTGGGGACGCCAGTCAATGGTTGGATGACGAGTTTGCATCAGACATTAAGGTAAAATCCTTATCGTGCCGTCCTTTCAACCCACACATACTTGAGAATTGTCTCCGTTTTACAGGGAAAGTGGTTTGAGTGTGTGCTTGAAGGTCGTGTTGTTAATTAGAGCAGAGCCCTGAATGAAGCACCTTCGGCAAGCTGTTTGCTAGCCAGCTGAGTTCCAAAGGCCGAGGCCAAGCACAAATCATTGCTTTTATTGCTTTTTTTTTTTTTTTTTTTTTTGTAGTATAAAAAAATGTAGTGAGTGGAGGAACTAAGTAGAGTTTATTCAAGATGGAGGGAGGAACTGTGGTGTATTCATGTTGTAAAGGGTGTGACAGCGGTTCCGAGTTAGTATAGGGACAGACAAGGGGATACCTTTCCTAAGGGCATTAGGAAGTCAGAGTGAGAATCCAGGAGAGGGGACATCAACTGAGTGCTACACTGAGTGCTCAGTCTTATTGTTTAGCCATTGGGGTTCTCCTAAGAAGGACCGATCCCCCAACCCAGCTTCACTCAAGAGCAAGCAGGACTTCCCAGCTGCTACCTAGAAGTTTCTGAGGAAGTTTTCATTCAAACGAATACTCCTTTGAGAGACAGACAGTCAGTCAGTCAGTCAGTCAGACAGACAGACAGACAGACAGACAGACAGATAGATAGATAGGCAAGCAAACAGACAATTCATGTTTATATGCGTGTGTTTGTGGATGCAAAAGGTTAATATTGTGTGTTTTTATTAATCTCTTGTTTGCGACAGAGTCTCTCATTGTACCTTCAACCTAGTACCCACCAATTTGGCTAGGCTGGCCAGCCAGCAAGCCCTCTTAAATCCTTTGCTTCCCCAGTGCTGGAATTATAGGCATCTGCCATGATGCCCAGCTTTTATGTGAATCTGGAGACCTAAGCTCAGTTCCTTATTTTACTGAGTGCCAACCCCAGTCTCCCCAGTCCCTATGTTTTAGACACCCTGGCATCACTCAGAGTCCTTCTGTGAGTAGGTAAGTATTGAAGACCAGTGCCAACTGTGGCTACAGAGGTCAAGGTTCTTAGTTTCTGGAAAGCTTGAGCAGAGAAGAAAGGGATGCCCTTCCAGATACTCGTTCCTGGGCAGTATCTCCAGGAAGGCCGAAGAGCCACACTTGGTGGTGTGCACCAGGGACAACTCAGCCAATCAGACACACTGCGTGGCTCTTCAGTTCTCTCCGAGAAAGTGCCGGGGACTTTATTCAAGATAACGTGGGAGTGAAGTGTTAAGGCTAGAATGAATGCACAGATTCCCTTTTAAAAGACTGATTTGTTAAGACAGAGAGATATGACCGCACTGAAAGTGTGTACGTACTGAGTTTTAAAAGAGTTAAGAGATCATCACCATCATCTAAATGTATCACCTCCCCTCCAAAGAAACATCTTGGGTCTGGTGGTACAACCCTAAATCCTAGCACTCAGGAGTCGGAGTCCAAGTTCGAAGCTAGCCTGAACTACTTAGAGAGACCCCGTGTAGTCTTCTAAATGCACAGACCTACAGAATGAATATATGTTAAAAGGGGGATTTGTTAGATGAGGTTATGTAGTGCCCTTTGGGTACTATGGCTTGGTACACATTGGAGAGACGGAGGGCCTTATTACTGCTCAGTCAAAGGGTGATGCCTCAATACTCCCAGGACGCCCTTGATGATTTGGGCGATTCCTGGAGAGCCATTAGCCTTTGGTCCACATTGGAAGGCTAAAGAGGCTAGGTTCTGATGCAGCAAGCACAGACCAGATATGCTTACAAGTAATGAAAGAAAGGAGGAGGGCAAAAAGCAATAGCTTTCCCCTGGGACTTCCTTATATACGGGCTGCCACTGGAAGGTGATGCCATCTATAGGAGATGATATTTTTTCCTTCAGTTGATCATTTCATAAAGTACCCTTATGAAATGACCTGCGTCACAAGTCTGTCCCTTAGTTGATTCCAGAACCAATCAAGTTGACAACCACGATGAACATCTCACCCTGTCTCCAAATCTATTTTTAAAAGCAACTGGAGAGACTGTTCAGTGGTTCAGAGCACTTGTAGAGGACTCAGGTTCATGTCCCAGAAACCACAAGTGACTCACGGGCATCTGCAGCTCCAGTTCCAAAGAATCTGACTTCCTCTTCTGCATCTGAGGGTACCAGTCATGCACATAGCGCATACACATATATTCAGACAAAAGCATTCACACATAGAAAGTAAATAAGTACTTAAAAATCGATTGACGAAGAAGGAAAAGCCAGACATAATGCTATGATCAATAACAGCCACTCCGTACGGTGCCTCTTTTTGTCCCTGGCAATGATTAACCTATCTTCTGTCTTTTTCATACTGGCTAGTTCTGGACTCTCATATGTCCATGGATACATGTGATAGACATATGGTCTTGCCCAACTGGCTTCTACCACTTACCATGTTTTCCCAGTTAATCCACATGATATCAACACTTAACCCTTTTTTGTTGTTTAATAGTGTGGGACCATGTTGAACAATCCTACTCTGAGCATTCCTGTAAACACTTTATGTGAATATAGGTCTTCATTTTTCTTGAATATTTCAAGGAGTTGAATTGTTGTGTCCTGTGAGAGTCCCTGTTTAGAATCTGGAGGAATTACCCGACTCTTCTCAAAGTGAATACACACTTCCATGTGCCTAATGAGAACACAGTAGACTTCTGGATTTCCCACATTTTCTTGGACACATAATATCATACTTCTTTTATAATTATAATTCTTACTGTGATTATACATGTGTATATAACATTATCACTTAAACCAGTTTTTTATTATTATTATTTTCTTTATTTACATTCAAATTCTATCCTGAAAGTTCCCTATAACCCCCCCCC
>NC_034603.1:35248439-35284933 GCF_900095145.1 Mus pahari | reverse complement strand
CTCTCTCTCTCTCTCTCTCTCTCTCTCTCTCTCTGTGTGTGTGTGTGTGTGTGTGTGTGTGTGTGTGTGTGTGGTGTTGCCCATAGAGTTCAGAAGATGTCCTCAGAGTCTCTGCCTCTGGGGTTACAAGTAGCTGTGAGTGGCCCAACATAGGTTACAAACTTAGGTCTTCTGGAAGTGTAGCAAGAGCTCCTAACAGCTGAGCCATCTCCCTTACCCTCTTGTCCTTTCTGTGTGTTTGTTTTGTGTGCGTGCGTGTGCACACATGCATGTGCTTGCACACATACACATGCAACTGGCTTATTTGATTCAGAAGAGTATTTTAGAGTCTCATTCATGTTGTGGTATGTGCTAGAATTTCACTTCGTATTGGGGAACATCGCTTTACAAGTTGTTTTGTGTTTCTTATGCCTGATGCATTCTTCTGTCTATGGACAGTCAGATTCTTCTAGTTTTGGCTGCCCTGAATCATGCTGTTAAGGACATAGGTAGAACAACTCCTTGCTTTTAGTCCTTTACCCTATATACCTAGAAGTGAGACCACTGCCTCGTATGGAAATTCTATGTTTAACTTTCCGAGGCTCTGCCAGACGCTTTTCCACGACAGCTGCACCATTTTTAATTCCCAGCAACTTACGGGGCTTCCAATTTCTCCCTGTTCTTGCCAATCCTTTTTATTTTTGCTCCTAGCTGTCCTGGTAGGTTTGAGGTGATCTCTCACTGTAGCGGCTCGTGAGGTTGAACATGTTTTCACGCGAGTGTTACTGACCATTTGTCTATCTTCGTTAGGGAAATGTCTAGACTAATTCTTTGCACATGGAAAAAAAAAACCCTTTAAGTCTTTTTAAATCATGCTGTAGCGCTTGCTTCCTTGCTCTGGATGTCAACCCTCATCAGGCAGTACTCTGGAAGTAGTGTCCCATTCTGTGAGTATTGGCTCACTTGCTTGATGGTAACATTTGAAGAACAAAAGCTTGGGATTCTGATTGTATATCAATTTATGTTTTCTTTCTTAAAAGATTTATTCTATATTTAATTGTTTGTGTGTGTGTCTCCACATGTGTATGGTGCCTATGGCGGCCAGAAAAAAGCATCAGATCTCCTTGGAGCTGGAGTTACAGGCAAGAGCGACCCAATTTGGATGCTGGGAACTGAACTCAGGTCCTCTGTAAGTACAGTTCACAAACACACACACACACACACACACACACACTTTATTTCTTTCATATATGTGAGTACACTACACTGTCACTGTCTTCAGACATATCAGAATAGGGGATCTGATCCCATTACAGATGGTTGTGAGCCACCATGTAGTTGCTGGGAATTGAACTCAGGACCTCTGGAAGAGCAGCCAGTGCTCTTAACCGCTGAGCCATCTCTCCAGTGCCCCACAGTTCATGTTCTTAACCACTGATTTATCTCCCTAGCCTCTATTTTTCCCCCATTTAATGTTTATGATTTTGGTTCCAGGCTTAATATTATTGATAAAATCAAAACCAGAAAGATTTACTATTATGCTTTCTTCTAAGAATTTTATAGGTCTAGCTAGTATAATTAGAATTAAACCCCACTTTGAACTAACCTTTTATATGATGTGAGGTAAGGGTCCCAATTCATTTGTGTTGGTGGCTTACATGTGTATATAGAGATACTCTTCCATAGTAAATACTCAAATTATGAAAAGGCAGCTACAAGGAGTATTCCAGGGTGGGCAGCGTTCAGTGTTCCAGAACAGTCACCCCACCCAGGGGTGGAGAGCAAGCTATTTTTGTTTATTTCTTACTTACATCGGGTAAAAGGATTTTAAAGGCAGATAGAGCAGAATGGGAAACATCTCCTACCACTCTTAGCCAGAATATTGCTGTGTTTTTTTTTTTTCTTTTTTTGATGTTCCTACGTGTGGCTTTCATCCTTAGGGCTGCCATGGTCACACCGTAGTTGCTGGAGTACCTGCCAGCACCTCTCCATTTGGAACAGAAAGAAGAAAAGACAAATGATAAATCATCCCATTGAATGACCTTTTCCCCAAAACCCATTTAAAGTCTTGGGCTTATAGCTCAATGGCTCCTTCTAGTTCCTCCTAGGGAAGCTAGGCATACAAACATCAACCTCTGCAAGGACTCTGACATCAGTCATTAAATGCATGGGTCTCGAGTACCCATCGCAGGAAGATGTGGTAGTATTGGACAGAACATCCCTCCTTTGGTGCTCTTAGGGCAACTAATACTGCCAGCACTTTCAAGATTTCCAAGCATGGATTCTGTATTTTTATATAGCCTCTCTAGATTTTTCAGTGTTGGCTACTGATCAAAGGAAAACGAAAACCGAAACAGTTTAGTCTTGTCTGAGGTAAATACTCCCCGGCCAGTGTTTCACTTCTGTGTGGCTTCTTGGACATTCAGCTTCCAGGCAAATAAATGCCAAAGCCCTTTAAACAAAAATGTGCAGAACCCAGGAGTGTCATCCGTTTCTTTGTGTGGCTTTGAGCCAGCAGGCGGAAGTCACTGGGAAGTAGATTTTGGCTCTAGGAAGAACTTCATCCACAGAGCTGTCAAAATCCAGAAGGAGCAGCCTGGGGAGGTAGGAAGTTCCTATTGCTGGAGGTGTGTGAGCAGATGCTGGGGAAGTGGTTGGCAGGGATTCCTGAGGTCTTCCCAACCCAGAGAGATTCTGAGGCAATGTGGAGATTATCACAATGTCAACTGCTGACAGAAGACCTTTTAGGAGATGAGCTGCCACATCTGGACTGCTAGGAAACTGCTGAGTCCCACCCTCGACAGGACTGGCCTTGGGAAGGCAGAGATGACCTCTATAGCATTTAGCCTGTATTTGCAGCAAAGACCAAATATTCTATTATATACAGGAATGATTTGATTCATCGCTCCTCTCTGCCCGTGAGTACCCAGCAGATCGGCAGCCCCTCCCACATTTTGATGAACTTACTCATTGCTGAAGAACTGTTGTAGAAAGAGGTACTCTAAGCAAAACAGTAGCCATCTTCATCAGGGAAGGTGCGCCTGCTTACAAGAACGCATCACAAAGAGCTGAGTTTGTGGAGCCTTGCTATCCCCTCATAGGATTAGAGGATGGGGAGAATCATTGGCCCCTCATCTACAGTCATCTGTAGAGAATTTTGCTGTAGTTGCAAGTGGTCTTGGGTTTTAGGAAGGGCTCAAGTATGGTCAAATAAAGGGGCTCCATCTAAGCAGTTATGGGATCCCATCATCTATGCTGGCTAAAGGCTCTCTACTGGGACTGCTGTAGGGTTTCATGCTTCTACAAGCAACCCCTCTCTATGTATGCTCTATAAGTGACCCAATGAACTCGCAGGGTCCCCTTGGGTGAAGTTTGTTTTGCTAGTGGGACCTTATAAGGAGGGGGTAGATGTGGTTTATGACTCCCTAAGAAAGGAATTCTTGAAACAAATGCTGTGTGCAAGCTTCTTGGACATGCGACTCATGAGGAGCAAAGGGTTATGTGCTGAGAAAGACTCTATGCATCCGATAATGCTCTTTTGTCACCTTCCGAAATTCTTATTTTTGAACAGGAGATACTGTTCTTCAATTTTGCACAGAGCCTTCACATCACGAGTCGTCCATACTACAACTCAAGGGGGATCCAATATAAAAAAGGAAATGATAGACACTGACATAGAGCCACACTGAACATGCTCAGAGTCCACCTGAAGGCTGAAGGCAAGGTTGGGAGGGGGCGGGGTAGAGCAGTAGGAGCTGAGAGCTATGGAGATGACTGATCAAAAGAGCCCTAAGCTCTCACAGCAAGGACATCTAATACAGAGACAGGTCGAGGCTGGAGAAGGGATGGTCAGAGAAACTAAGGACTGAGCTTCATGGCTGTTGATGTTATCGCTCTCCTTCACTCCAGAACTGTAGACAGAGGTATGGCTGTCTAGAGAGAGACCCCGCTTCCCTCCATCCCAGCAGTTAGCAGCAATCATGTGAACAACTTCCTACCAATAGAATGAGTGACAATGATGTGTGTGCTGTGGTTTGGACATGACCTGTTCCCCCAACCCTCACAAAAGGCTCATGGTACTTGGTCTATTTTGAGAGGTTTGGCTAACTTTGGGAAGTGTGATATAACAAGAGGAAGTAGGATACTGGGGGCAGGGTCTCAGGAGCTTCTTTCTCCCTGACTCTTTCTGTTTCTCTCTTCACTTTCTGTCCACGTGAAGTAAAGACACTTCTCTCCCACATGCTCCCATCATCATGATGTTCCACGCAAGCGCATGGGCCAACCAACCGTGGACCACATCCTCTGTAACTGAAATGATTGAACTCCTTTGGCCTTTAAGAAGTTTCTGTCAGGCATTTTGTCACAGAAATGCCTCTTACAACTTTTCTTTCTGCCCGTGGGTTGGTGATCCAGTCACAGCCAGTCAGGGGACCATGAAGAACAGAGCCTCCCACTGCCATGGGCCCTTCATCTCAAAACTGTGATATCAGGAAGAAGTGTATGTTCTTATTGTCTGTGCATAAATGCGGGTGTGGCCCTGAGCATATGTGTGCGGAAGCTAGAGATGGACATCCAGTGCCTTCCTTTATCCACCTTATGTTTTGAGACAAGAGCTGATTCTGAAGACCACTGATTGGGTGGCTCAGCTGGCCAGTGAGGACCCTCCCCCGTCCCTCAAATTTCTACCCACCAGTGCTGAGAAGAGAGGCATGTAACACACATGTGGCAATTTTTGTGGGTGCTGGGTTTCTGAACTCAGTTCCTCATGTTGCTTAGCAACCCTTTACTGACCGGACCATCTCTCCAGCCCTGAATTCTTTAAGCTATTGTCCTATGAAACTTATTGTGAGCCTACTTAACTAAGTACAGTATGCATGAGAATGAGGGAGGTAGAGGGAAGACATCTTCTAAAGTGTGGGGTCAAGGGAGAGCCTGACATATTTGGATGTCTGCAGTGGCTGCTGTAGGAGGGTGCTGTCTTGGCTAGGTTATGGTTCTGTAGTACTTCAGACTTGATGACTTACACAACAGCCTTTGTTTCCCACAGTTCTGGAAGATGGAACTCCAAGATAATCACCAACAGAATCTACCTGATGAGGCCTCTCCTTTTGGTTTGCAGGTGGCTGCTTCTCCTTGTAATTGGAGGCAGGAGAGGGAGACAGAAACGTAATCTCTCCTCTTCGTCTTCCACTTCCACCACTCCTCCTTTTCTTCCTCCCCTCCCCTTCTTCTTTTGAGACATGGTCTAACTATATATACATCGTCACATAGCTAGAGCTCTGACTAGTGAGGAGTTCACTATGCTGACCAGGTTGGCCTTGAACTCACAGATGTCTTACTGCTTCTACCTCCAGGATAAAAAGTGTGCACCACGACTCCTGGCTTCCTTAAGAGAACACTGATCTCACCGTGAGGGCCCCACCTTCATGGTCTTATCTGCTCCTAATCACCTTCCAGAGACCTTATCTCCAAATCACAGGGATGGTGGGTCAAGTAAATCTGGGAGGATATCTGCCCAGTATGTAACTTGTGAGAAGAAGCAAGATGCAACTGAATCACAAAGGAGTTTGAGTGTCAGATAAAGAACTTGGGATCAAATTGGGGAATGGTGTCATCGAACTTGGTTTTTTGTTTGTTTGTTTGTTTGTTTGTTTAAATTTGTAAAGTCGTGTGTGTGTGTGTGTGTGTGTGTGTGTGTGTGTGTGTGTGTGTGTAGGAGGGCAGAGGTCAGCCTTCAGGAGATGGTTCTATTCTTTTACCTGTGAATCCCAGGGATCAAACTCAGGTTGTCTGGCTTGGTAGAAAGTGCCTTGATTCTCTGAGTCATCTCACTGGCCCAGGTTTTGTGCTTTGTGACTTGAATTGTATTCTGTGACTTTTTAAATTTGTAAGCTAATTAAAATAGTTAATAATATAAGAGACACACATTACTTGCCTCCTGGCTAGAAAAGTAATCCCAGAATCCCCTTCGTGATCTATCTTCAGCTTGGTTTCCTTCCTTCCCCTTGTCCTGTTTCCCCACCACCTCACTCTTTCATTGTTTGAAATAGTGTTTCTTCTTCTGGAGCCACGGTTTCATAGTAGTATCCAGCCAGGTTTGAACACACCCTGCACATCCCAACATGAGGTGACTCCTTCCTGAGACTGTGCCTGGCAAACATGGAGGAGCACCGTGTGTAGTCCAAGATGTGATCATCTCTGTGTTCCACATCTTAAGCTACTACCCACTTTGGCTGATGTGTGAGCTCGGTGCTATGGTGAGATGTCTCAAATGTGTTCTGGAAGCTTTGAGGTTCTGAGAAGGACAGGGAAGGACTTGGGGACACAGGTGGCGAAGCAGTTTTGCTAAGTCCATGATGCTTGTGGCTTTGGAAGAGAAAGGAGAGGATGTTGGGAACCAGCAGCTGGTGACGTCGATGATGTTGAAGAGGATTGCATTTCCAGGGCTTGGAGCCCAAGATGCCAGCACGTGAGGCTCCTGGCAGCAGAGCGTGTTCTCCGCACAGGGGAGACTGCATGGGGAAGGTTGTCTGGCTGCATCCAAGGGCATTTTAAAAGATTGTCATGGGCTGCAGAGTTGGCAGCTGCTGTTCCTGCTCAACATCCACTTGCCATTCCAATTTAACTCCCTCTCTGTTTTGAAGGCAAGTCGTCTTAGGGGTTCTACTGCTGCGATAAAATATCATGGCCAAAAGCAACTTGACGAAGAGGGTTTATGTCACTTCTACTTGCACACCAGAGTTCATCATCAAATGAAGTCAGAGCAGGAACTCAAGGCAGGCACTTAGGGGAAGGAACTGAAGCAGAAGCCATTGTGGAATACTCTTACTGCCTTGTCCCCACGACTTGTTCGGCCTGCTTTGTTACGGTATCCGGGACCATGTGCTCAGGGGTAGTATTGCTGACTTTGAGACAGGCTCTCCCACACTGATCATCAGCGACCAATCAGTAAAATGACCCCTGGAGTTGCCTACAGGCTAATCCTATGGAGACATTTTCTCAGTTCAGAGTTTTTCTTCGGGGTTTCTCGGGAGCAGCGGACCGGAGACTGCGCAGGAGGCTACCATGAAGAAACTCCGAGCTTCTGTAAGGAGTCACAAAAAGCAACCATCCAACCACAAGAGAAGGAGAACATGTGATCTTAACAGCAGCCAGGCCAAGCCTTCCAGCCTGGATGGCCTGGCCAAACAGAAGAAAGAGGAGTTCCTTCAGGCCTCTGTCTCCCCATATCATCTCTTCAGCGACGTGGCCAATGTCACAGCTTTCCGAAGGAACTTGCTCAGCTGGTATGACCAAGAGAAGCGTGACCTCCCTTGGAGGAAATTGGCAAAAGAAGAGGCCAACCCGGACAGGAGGGCCTATGCTGTGTGGGTCTCAGAGGTGATGCTGCAGCAGACCCAAGTTGCCACGGTGATCGACTATTATACTCGATGGATGCAGAAGTGGCCAACGCTTCAAGACCTGGCTAGCGCTTCCCTGGAGGAGGTGAACCAGCTCCGGTCTGGCCTGGGCTACTATTCTCGAGGCCGTCGGCTACAAGAAGGAGCTAGGAAGGTGGTAGACGAGCTAGGAGGCCATATGCCACGTACAGCAGAGACCCTACAGCAGTTCCTGCCTGGTGTGTGTGTGGGGGGGTACACGGCTGGGGCCATTGCTTCCATTGTCTTTGACCAGGTAACCGGTGTGGTGGATGGGAACGTTTTACGGGTACTGTGCCATGTCCGTGTCATTGGTGCCGACCCCACCAGCACCGTCGTCTCTCATCACCTCTGGAACTTAGCCCAGCAGCTAGTGGACCCAGCCCGGCCTGGGGACTTCAATCAATCAACCATGGAGTTGGGGGCTATAGTGTGCACCCCACAGCGCCCTCTCTGCAGCCATTGCCCTGTGCAGAGCTTATGCCGGGCACACCAGAGGGTGGAGCGGCGACAGCTCTCAGCCTTGCCAGGTCGTCCTGACATAGAGGAGTGTGCTCTTAACACTGGACAGTGCCAGCTCTGCCTCCCTTCCACAAATCCCTGGGACCCCAGCATGGGAGTGACCAACTTTCCTCGGAAGGCCAGCCGCAGGCCTCCCAGGGAGGAGTACTCTGCCACCTGTGTTGTGGAGCAGCCGGGAGCCATCGGGGGTCTGGTGCAAAGGCCTGACTCAGGTCTGTTGGCAGGGCTGTGGGAGTTTCCATCTGTCACCTTGGAGCCCTCAGAACAGAATCAGCACAAAGCCCTTCTGCAGGAACTGCAGCGCGGGTCTGGGCCCCTCCCTGCCACTCGTCTCCAGCACCTGGGGGAGAAGGTGCCAGCCCTGTTTTGTTCCTTCCTCCTCCATCTTTGCTAGGTGTTCCGCATGTATGAGGACCATCAGCAAGGGACCTGCAAGGGTTCCAAAAGGTCCCAGGTGTGTCCTCCGTCAAGCCGGAAAAAACCCAGCTGGGGACAGCAAGTCCTGGATACTTTCTTTCAGCGTCATATCCCCACAGACAAACCCAACAGTACTACCCAGTGATACCCTGGGATTCCCTACCCAAAATCCAGTCTAATAAAGTGCTTATTTTTGTTTAAAAAAAAAAAAAAAGAGTTTTTCTTCTTCCCAGATGCCTCTAGCTTGTGTCAAGTTGACATAAGAACTAGCCAACACAGAAGCCATCTTTCTGCTACTCACAGAAAAGGTGAAGTCCTCCTTTGCCTCTAAGGGTGAGTATACAACCCAGAGCCAGCCTATCAGAATCTCAGTAATTGGTGCAGAAGGGGGGAATCATGAGACCTAGTAAGGGTTATGAGATTTGCTAGTTTCCCCAGTGTGTGGATGGTAGACTGTGAGCCTCGAGTTGTTGAAGCAGGTCTTAATTAATTTGAGAATGAAGTCAGCAAGCAGAAAGTGGAACCTAATGGTGGAGAGGGAAACACACACAGAAACCTGTATACATAGAGCACTTGAACTGGCCAGGCCCAAAGGTAGTGAAGGTAGGTTGACTTCTCGTTTTTAAGTGATGTGAGCCCATTCTTTACTATTTATCTGTCAGCTTATCTATCTATCTATCTATCTATCTATCTATCTATCTATCTATCTATCTACCTATCACCCAATCATCTATCTATCTGCCATCCATTTTCTATCATCTCAAGCATATAACATATATCAATCATTCTAACAATAGATCTATCATTTATTATTTATATACCTATATCTACCCTTTATCATCAGTAATCTATCTATCTATCTATCTATCTATCTATCTATCTATCTATCTATCTATCTATCTATCTATTACCTATCTATGCACAATTTATCACTACCAATCATCTATATAGTATTGCCATCTATCAGGCATTTATTTATCTACTGTCTATTTGTCTCCCTACATAGCTACATATCATCTATCATCACTGACTCCTTCATCTTATCTGGTATAGTGTAGTTTCAGTTTGGTGAACCATATATGCTGACAGTTGAGGATAAAGTACAAAGCATTCTTTTGTGATTTAAAAGAATCTAAGAGAAATAGGATGTTGCAGATATGTGCTCTTGAGTGAACATAGAGATAACTGGCTCAGAGCTTTTCCGATGGCCTGAATGTTCATTTTCCAGTGTGGATGATGTAAAGGAATGAATAAGGCAAGGTGTTCAATTAATGAGCCCCCTGCTATGCTGGAGTCAGACTGAGAAGAGACAATGTAAAGGTATATGGTACTGAAAAGGTGTGGCTGTAACAGCATGGAAAAATTGCTCAGTATTATCTTCAAAGAAAGACTAAGTAGTCTAATTATTACCATGGGGAGTTTTGGGGAGTGGGGAATAAAGACACCACAGGAAAAGACCCTACACTACCCACTGACCAGAGCAAAAGAGCATATTACCAAATATAATACCCGAAATCCAAGGATGGGGAGCAGTTACTGAGACAGGAGGTGGAATTCTTAAGGTGGAATTCTTGTTCTATTGAAGTTTAAAACATGACATGCTACTAATTTACTGTTAATGGTTTCTTAAAACAGAAATAGCAAGGGAGAAGCTCTTTCCCTCTCCCCATTTCCATGTTCCCTCCCTTAAACTCTTCTCTTCCCTTTCTCTCCCTCTATCCTTCCCTCCCCACCTTCTCTTCGCTCTCCTTTTCCCATTGAATATAAAGGGGAGATGTCCTTGTGTGGACAAAATATAGTGACATAAGAGAAACTGCTCATAAATCTATGCCTTAGAGATAAGTGGTTTGGTCTGTATAGTGTGCTTGACGCTGGATAAGAATCTCATAAATAGGCTTTCTCACTCCCCACAGAAATTTAAGAGGCAAGATAGGGCGTGATGAGGTGTGTTTCTTACTTTGCAGATGTGAAGATTGAAGTTGAGCAAAGCTGAAAACCAAGGCTCTATGATCACACCCACTGTGATCACACCCATTGTGATCACACACTCGGATTGATGCTAGATCCAGGGTTTGAACTCAGCAGGATTGCTTGGTGACCACTGCATTCATTCTGTATTTTCCTTCATGTGCATACATTCCCCCATTATAGCTTATATTTATCATTTTGTGACTGACTCTTCTACTCCCTCTAACTTTATTTGTATACTCTCTTATTTTGTTTGAAATCCTGGTCATTCATTCATTCATTCATTCATTCATTTTTGAGATGGAGGGTCTTGCGATATTGATCAGTATGGTCTTGAACATAATCTACCCTCCTCCCTCAGCCTCCCCTAGTAGCTAGGGTTACAGATGTACACCTCAGTGCCTGGATTCAACTCTTTTAAAATAAAAATATGTATATATCCACATATCTTTCTGATGCTGTGATAAAGTAAATATCTCAGTTTGACTTGTCAGATTTATACTGGATCAAGGTTTCAGAGATTTCAGTTCCTAATTGGCTCTGATATTTTGGGTTTGTAGACATATCATGGAGGCAGCACAAGAGGAAGGGGCCTATTCGCCTCCTTGTGGGTATTAAAAGCAGGGAGAAAGTGAAAGAGGACGGGAAAGAAAAAAGAGTCTGGAATACAAGCATCCCTTGCAAGGACACCTATGACCTATGGCTTATTTGTTTGCCTTATGCCCCACTTCCTTAATGCTCTACCACTTGCTAGTAACTCCACAGGTTGGCAGCCAAGCCTTTGGCATATGTTAGGCCTTTCGTGAACCATCCAGTTGCAAGCTATACAAACCTATGTGAAGGAGAACGCCTGCCTAAGAGACTCCCAAGGACCCACCTCACAGCTTCAATACAATAGCCAGAGCACATACTCAGTATCATGACACTTTTGTCTGTGGCTGTTTCAATGCGAGTTTTTAGTAACCCCTTCAAACTACCAGATAGCTGCTTGAGACTCAAACTTTCCTCAGGCCAATGCTACTGTAAATGACACTCTGAGTTTGACTCTAAAAGAACAAATGATGACATACACGTGTCAGGGACCCAAAATGATCTTGCAATTTTATACTCATCGGTAAGCCTGTCTGGTCTGGAACTGGCTGGTTATACACCAGGCTGGCTTGGAACTCACAGGTAATACACAGAGAACCTTCAGGAACTCCTCCTTCCTCTGCCTCAGTCCCTCTAGTGCTGGGATTAAAAGCATGCACCATATGCCCGATACTTTAGAGTTTGCAATAGCCAATAGATGGAAAGAAAAGGTGCATTCCACAATTGGGAAGCCAGATTTCCACAAGCTAAGGAAGGAATAAAAAAGGGTTGTAAGTAGGATGACTCAATGTGGCAGCACGCTAACCACTCTCAGATAGTGACATTTAAGTGAATTACGATGCAATAAAATTTAAAACCATGTCCCTTGGTACCACATGTGACCAGGGGCTATCATATTGGACAACAGGGATGCAGGACATTCCATCACCACAGGAAGTTGCATAAGACACAGCTGGCCTAGGGACTAAGCAGGAATCATATTTAGAAAAGGACAGGAGAGTTCTAAACAGGTTTTTAGATATCTGCATCTTTGGTTGTGAAAGATATTGAGGGGCAGGGTCATCATGCCCTGAGCCTCCAGGAGGACAGGGGGCACACTGCTTAGCTCTCATGGCTTGTTTATATAGAAGCTTTAGCACACGTGTCCTTACTTTGCTGTGTGCCAGTGAGAAGTTTGCCTTGAGCCAGGTGTGGCGGTGCACACTTTCCTTTGGTCTCAGCACTTGGGAGGCTGAGCTAAGCATTCCAAAACAGTTGGTGCTACATAGAGAAACCCTATCTAAAAACAACAACAACAACAACAACAACAACAACAACAACAACAAGTAGTTTGCTATATCTTTCCCTGATGGCACAGGCCTATTGTCCCATCTACTTGGGAGACTGAGCCAGGAAGATTTTATATCTAAGGTTTGCCTGGGTTAGAGTGAGTTCAAGGCCAGCTTGGGTGGCTTAGGGAGACCTTGTTTCCTGTGAGGTCTTAGGTTCAATTTCCAGTCTCAAAAAAAAAAAAAGTTTTTGGCTTTAATTTTGTAATTCACTTCCTTTTCCCCCCAAAAGAAAAAAACAAAACAAAACAAAACAAAACAAAAACCCTGTCCCTTCAGCCTCAGTGATGGAAAAACTGAACTTAGTCCAGTTTTATAAATATCAGTCCTCTCTGGTCACTTCAGTTTAAAAGTTTCATTTTGGGTAAACATTTCATAATGTTCAGATATTTTTATCCTCTGTTGCTGTCTGGTGTCAGGGTGCAGGCTCAGAGGTTAAACATCCCAGCATAGACCTGTTTTTCCAATCCCTCAAGACTGCTCTAAGTCCCCTTGTGTGGATGAGAAAGGCTGTCGATGCAGGACAGGTCCCCTGTACGGTCTGGCTGTGTGCACTGGGTTTGTTTCATCCAGCTGGTATCCTGGATCACACCGTGCTGCAATGAGCTATTTGGTATAAGTGACAGCCAGTATGTCTCTGCCCAAGGTCATAGGACAGGTAGAACCCAAAGTCTGACAGTCAGGTCTTCAGAACCCCGATTTCTCTAGCCTCCAGCAAGCATCCTCCCCACTCTCTCCAGACAAGGCACTCCAGGACCAGCCAACCCTTACTGAAGGTAGATCATCTCCCCTGTGTGGAGGGATGGGCTGTGATGCTTTCTGTACCCAGGTATCCAAGGCCACACACACACACACACACACACACACACACACACACACACACACATACGCATCCAGCTGGCAGCATGTGACCCCAGTGGAGGGGGTCCAGTAACACTCTTGTACCTCACAGGCACCTCCCTTGGGTGGCCCATCAATCTTAGGAGATGGGCCAAGATTCCTCTTATTTCATGAAATGATGGGGTGAACAAAGTTGTCATTCTTAAGGAACCCAGCAGCCTCTCAAAGGCCACCCTTGACCTTTTTGTCTCTTCCTTCCCTCCCCCACTTATTTCTTCTGGCATGAGACTTAGTAATCTGCTTGGATGTACTACACTGGTTATGAATTTTTGGCATATCTAGTTATCCCAAAACTTGACATATTAAAATGACCATCTTATTATTTTTCATAGTGTTTGTGGTGGTTTAAGTAAAAATGGCCCTCAATAGGATCATCTCTCTCTCTCTCTCTCTCTCTCTCTCTCTCTCTCTCTCTCTCTCTCTCACACACACACACACACACACATCTATCTATAGATATAAATAGACAGATAGATAAGATAGATGGATGGATAGATAGATAGATAGATAGATAGATAGATAGATAGATAGATGCTTGGTCCTTGAAGGTGGACTATTTAGGAAGGACTAGGAGGTGTGGCCTTGCTGGAGGAAGTGTGACACTGGAGGTGGGCTTTGAGGTTTTAGAAGCCCAGAAAAATCCCAGTTTCTCCCTCTGCTTCCAACTTGTAGATAAGATGTAAGCCCTCAGCTACTGCTCCAGCATCATGCCTGCCTGTTTCCATACTCCCTGACATGATGGCTGCAGACTCACTCTATGAACCTTTAAGCAAGGCGCCAATTAAATGCTTTCTTTTATAAGTTGCCTTGGCCATGGTGTCTCTTCACAGCAGTAGGAGGGTAACTGAAAGAGTACCTGAGGCTGTGGAAGCCAGCCTGGCCTGGCTGGCTGGTTATCCAGGGGGCCCCCGCGCACATGTAATCATGTTTGAGAGTTTAACATTTTAACATTTAATTAAATAATTCAAACAGACAAAATAATGTTTACTTATTTATTGCAGTGCTGGAGGTTGAACCGTGGGTTTATTTGCTGAGTAAACACTCTCACCCTGCCCTACATCCCCAACCTAGAAAATATTTATCACAGACGTGTAAGACACAGCTACCATAGCCAGTTTAGACATGCACACACTGCCACTGTCTCAGAAGCTGCTGCCTTCTCCCTGGTAACAACTACCCTGCTGCATTCTGTGGGATCATTTCCTTGAGTTTTTCTGTAGTGTGCCAATTAGCCCATGGCAGAAATGTTCTTAGGCAGTGTGCTGTCTCGCTGTGTGAGGACGTCCCTCATGAAGATGAAATGGAATTGGACATCTGGCCTGACCTGTGACTCATCCCTCCACCATTCCACCTGTGTGAGAGTGGTCCTTAAAGGAAGGCGTGGCTACAATATATTTCCTTTCCCGTGGGGGCATATTGCTTCAGGGAGTACACACACTGCAGGTGGATACTGGGGAATTTCGGGGTTCTTGCAATTATGAACAGGGTTGCTGTGGCACGTTCTAGATGCTGCTGCTCTGTGCATACGTGGAAGGATAGCTCTGGAGCAGCTATTCCAAAACCTGGCTGTACGTTGAATCATGTTGCTGGTTAAAACCATGGGTAGGTGGACTTCCAAGATGCTTGGCTATGTACAGGACAGGTTCTGGTCTGGCAATCAATCGTCTTTTGAAATTTTATCTTTAATCGTGCGTAGGTGTGTGAGTATGCTCTCTTGAGTGCAGGCACCCTTAGAGGACAGAAGAGAGTGTTGGATCTCCTGGAGCTGCAGCTCTGGGTGGGTGTGAGCCTACCCACATGTGTGCTGGGAACTGAGCTCAGGCCCTCTGCAAGTGCACCTGCACTCTTAACTGCTGAGCCACCTCTCTAGCTTTGGCCAATCTGGTTTATGTTTTATTTTATTCTATTTTAATTATTATTATTTTTTGAAACAGAGTCTCAGGCAGCTCAGACTGACATCAACCTCCCCTACTGCTGAGAATGGGCTTCAGCTTTCTTTGAAATAATATGTTCTTCCTATCTTTACGATTTTTTTTATTTTAGTTTATGTGCCTGCCTTCCTTGTCTGTGCATCATATGTGTACAGTGAAAGTGGAGGCCAGAAGAGGGCATTGGATCTTCTGGGCCTGGAGTTATAGATAATTATGAGCTCTCATGTGGTTGCTGGGAATTGAACCTGGGTCCTCTGGAAGAGCAGTCAGTTCTCTTAACCTCTGAGCCATCTCTCAATCCTTGACCTGGAGCTTTTGATCATCCTGCTTTCATTCTCTGAGTGCTGAGATCTTGAGATACCTGGTTTATGTGGTTCTAAGTCAAACTCCAGACAACATGAGTGCAAGGTAAGCACTAAGCTACATTCTCAGTCTTCTCTCTCTCTCTCTCTCTCTCTCTCTCTCTCTCTCTCTCTCTCTCTCTCTTGCTCCCTCCCTCCCCCTTCCTCTCCCCCTCCCCCCTCTGTGTATGCATGTGTTGGGGATGGGGGTTTGCAAGCAATTCTATTGATCAACAAGGTTTGGACGGCCTTCATCAGAGTCTCCACCTTGCAATTGTGTACACAACTCCAGATGTTCACCTGCAGTCATAGTGGATGTTGTCAAATTTGTTCCCATAAGGAATGCACATGAGCTATGATTTTTCTACTTCCCCACCAGTATATGGTATTTTCTGCTTCTATTATTTTGGGGGTAGACATGGTCCTACCCGCTGTGAGAGCATTATGAATTTTAATCTCATTGTTCTCTTTCTTCGTGATCATTCTTTATTGCCTTTGGAATGCTACTTTTATTAATCTCAGTCTGTTGTTGCCTTTCATGTGCATCTGTTTTTGCCTAATGATGTCATGTTTCAGAAGTCCATGCCTTCTCTTACCCCACAGTGGGTACAATAAATGTCTCCCGATATCTTCCTTCCTTGATCTGGCAATGGGCACTTTTGCTCTAGGCCCAAACATACATTTTTCTTTCTTTTTGTATTTTTAAATGAATTTCATCTTGATTGTATTTTCTTTCTTTTTTTGGAGGGTTTGATTATATTTTCTAAACATATTTATAAATGAGATATGACCTGTGTACTGGCTGGTTTTGTGTGTCAACTTGACACAAACTGGAGTTATCACAGAGAAAGGAGCCTCCCTTGAGGAAATGCCTCCATGAGATCCAGCTGTAAGGCATTTTTTTCAATTAGTGATCAAGGGTGGGAGGGCCTATTGTGTGGGATGCCATCCCTGGGCTGGTAGTCTTGGGTTCTCTAAGAAAGCAAGCAGAACAAGCCAGGGTAAGCAAGCCCGTAAGAAACATCCCTCCATGGCCTCTGCATCAGCTCTTGCTTCCTGACCTGCTTAAGTTCCAGTCCTGACTTCCATTCCTGAACAGCAAGGTGGAAGGTAAGCTGAATAAACCCTTTCCTCCCCAACTTGCTTCTTGGTCATGATGTTTTCTGCAGCAATAAATAGAAGCCCTGGCTAAGACAACCTGGTACTTGTCAGTGGGTAGAAGGCAAACGGTTCTGTGTTCTTATAGGGTGAGACTTTGTCTCTTTCCCTCTTGGTCAATGGCTGAAGTGACCCTTGATAAGCTAGGTCCTGGCTCGCTTCTTTTATTAACCTGGTCTGGCTTACTTTCTTGACCAGCCCAGGCTCTGGTTCACTTCCTGGAGTAGCCCAGGTCCTGCTTTACCTTAACTAAAACAGGTTCTCTCCCCTCTGTTTACTCCTTCCAGTCAAAATCATAGCTTTTGGGGGAGGGGTCACCTTAACTGATTGACAACAGTTCTGGCAGCATTGAAGGAGGAGCAGGGGAAAATAGGACCTTTGGGGGAAGAAAGAAACTATAATAGAATCTGAGGATTAACTGCAGAGAATGAGTTTAGCACTGTGTCTGCCAGATGGCAAACATTTAAAAATGGTCCTGCCATTATTATCGTTTTGTTATTGGCATATTATTAGTTAAGCCGTGTGTTTGCCATAAATGTGTTTTATTATCCTCATTCCTTGTTAATAGGGGACTTTATTTATTTTATTTATTTCTTTACCCTCAGTGGCTCAAATGGGACATTCTGTATGGAAGACTCTGAAGAATATTTGTTAGATGAGGGAATCTGAGGCTGTGGAGAGGTTGTGGGAAGAGCCCCTAACCAATTCAGAATGTGCCATTCTGAGTCAGACTTTGCACTGTTATTTATAACAGTGAACAATTTAAGTCAACCTGCACATCCAACATCGGCGCTAAGGTCAACAAATGACAGTACATTCAATGCTGCAGGCTCTGCCGCTGTTGCAGACTGAATTGTGGAGTTTCCTGTCAACAGAGGGAAGCATTAACTTATATTGCTGGAGAGAATAAGGAGGAGTTACAAACCAGCCCGCCCCTGACAATACAATCTCCCATAAAAAGTGTATGTGTGGAAAAATAGACTGGGCAGGCATTTGGCTCAGCCTGCCGAGTGCTTGCTTAGCACAAACTCAGAAGACCTTGATTTAATCACCGCTCTGTGCCTTGCAAACCAGGCAAGGTGGTGAATGCTTGTAACCCTGGCACTCAGGTGGTGGAGGCAGGAGGATGTGACACTCCAGGTCTTCTTCAGCTACATACCCAGGCCAGGATAAGCCTGCACTCTTTTCTACAAACAATAGAAACTAATTCTGACCTGATTTAAGCAGCAGTGGAATTTATTTAGATGAAGCAGGGTGGCATAGGTTGTCAGGAGTGATGATGTTAGCAACTAACCGGCCAGTAACCACACCCCAAAACCTACCACCAAACAAGCTCAGCATCCCCGGCAAACACAGGCTACCACAGCCACACTGCCATCCCAGGAGCACACTCTGATCACCAGACAGTTGCTCAGCCTGTAGTATAGCCTCCCTTCCACCCGGGTTTGCAAACATCGCTTGCGAATGTGTCAGTCTTGTGAACATGAATGTCTCTCTCAGACGCATGGCATCAGACTTTTCCGGGTGTGACTCAGGAAACTGATTTCAGTAAGCTACAAGGATGGATGATTCTTACGGGCACTAAGGTTTGAAGTCTCTGTTCAGAGACCAGAGTAGTATATTTGGATTGAAAGATCCTTGCTCATGTGGCCATAGCCTTGCATCAAGAGAAGATGGAAGGTGGGCGCCAGCAATGTCTTAGTTCATTTTCTATTGCTAAGATGGAATATCACAGACTGGATAATTTATAAGGCCTGAATGAGACTGGGCAGCTGTATCAGGCAAGGTCCTTTGTGCTACAAGGGGACTCTGTAGAGTGTTCCAAAGTGGCTTGGGGCATCAGATGGAAGGCAGTGTTCTATTAATAGCTAGTTCTTCCACCTCCTTGTTTTATAAAGCCACAGTCTCCTTGGATTAGGGCCTCAGCCTATAGCCTCCTTAACCTTAATTACTTCCCAAAGGGCTCACCTGCAAATACCGTTGGGTTAAGTCTGTGAGACTTTCTTAATATCTCACAGTGGTGATTAAATTTCCATGTATGTTCTGATTCAGACTCGCAGACCACGACAAGGAATAATCAATTTCCACAGTGGCTGATGCCTCTGTGTTGAACGGAGACTTTTTTGGGAAGGGGTCCTCAAGATGTAGAGATCAGAGTCAGATGCTTTTAGGCCCAAAGGAACGACTAGAATCTGCTCCTAGTCCTGTGTTTGGAGCAATTCAGGAAGAATTCAGGAAGAAGAGGGCACTCCCAGTGTGTCTGAGGTGGTGACAGTGAGAGCAACATCCCTTGACAATGTTTTGTTCTGATCTTTCCTCCCAGTAAAGGCAAATTTTCAAACAGAGAAAACATATAATAGTGCAAGGTGCTGGGGTGCACCCCTGCTATCCTAGCACTCTGGAAGAGAGTGTGAGCTCTGGACTAGCCTGGGCTACAGAGTGAGATGCACCTCAAAAAACCACATTTAAAAAATCATAACATTCTTTTAAAAGTAAATGGTAAAAAAAAAAAGAGGGGCTTTTATTTAAATCATGTCAATTACTACTTTCAGGTTGACTAAAGAATTAAAAAGTAAGAAAGGTTAAAATTCACAATCTTCTTGCCTCTGCTTTTCAAACTCTAAGGTTACAGGTGTGTACCCCTAAGACCAGCTGTGCTGTGTATTATTTATGGATGCATTCAAGTGTATGAAACAAAAAGGTAACATATGAAGGGATGTTTTCTTTGAATTGGAGAGAGGTAGGAGTTAGATTCCAGCTCTACTGTGACATCTTTTAAAACATTTATTTATTTAATTTTATATGAGTACACTGTAGTTGTCTTCAGACACACAAGAAGAAGCAGCAGATCCCATTACAGATGGTTGTGAGCCACCATGTGGTTTCTGGGAGTTGAACTCAGGACCTCTGGAAGAGCAATCAGTGCTCTTAACCTTTGAACCATCTCTCTAGTCCTCGTGATATCTTATTTTCTAAAAGTAATGACACATCTGTGGTAGCTGCTACCATCTGTTTCATCAGTGTAGGGAGTTCAATATTTAACCACTAGCACAACCCAGGTAGCGGGCAGTCAGATTGTTGTTATCAGTTGTTATAGGAGTTAAGCTTTGCCTCATTAGCTGCTGGATGTGGGCAGGACTGACAGTCCTTGGGAAGGGATGGTGGAGATGATGTACTGTGGTACCAGAGGTGGTAGATGGTTTTGCGATGATGATTACTTGGGTAGATGGTGTGCCTAGTAGACCTGGCTCTGCTATGCTCAGCAGTGGTGTTTATAACTTGCATGAACATAGAGCAGTATCACTGGCCAGAGTTGAAGATAGTATAAGACCGGAAGGGATGCATAATTACATCTGTGGTCCAATCATCAATGTAATCATATTGACAGGTGCAACGAGGGATGGAGCTAAGTAGATAAAATGAAAGTCTTCTATTTATTTTAAAACTGGTTACTGTGGCTCAGGGCTAGAAGGCTTGCCTTGTGTACTCAAGACCCTGGGTTCAATTTCTAGCACAGGTGAGAAAAGAAAAATCCTGGTTTAAAACCAATTAAGGGGAGGGACAGCTGGCTGTGCAAAATCTCATTAGAAAATGCTGGTAATCCTAGGCCTTTTATAACCTTAAGCTAGAAGTAAGATTTGATTTTTGAAGGTAATTTGCTAACACATAGTTAAAAGTTACATAAAAAAAGAAACGTGTGTTTTTGAGGCAGAGACTTGCCATGTAGCCCAAGCTAGCCCAAACTAGCCTTAAACTCAGACGGCTTCAGCCTCTTAAGTGTTAGGATTACAGAGTACATGAACTGCAGCTAACTTGAGAGCAAATATTTGGATCCATAATTTATATACATAATTATTAAGAAACTGTCAGGCAAGAATGCACAGACATATGTGAAGCATGGTTTTCAAGTCATTGTGATGGCAAAAATTAATAATATCCAAAAAGTCTGCTAATAGTCAAATTGGACATCCAGATAATTTTATATAAATATTATATATTTACTTAATATATTATTATATTTAATTATTACTCATTATATTTATAACATAAAATAATTCTTAATATAATATCTATTTATACATATGCTTTAGAATACTATACTGTCAGTATAAAAGACAACAGAACTAAGCACATAAAACAGTCTAGATTTTACAAATATATGTTCATAGCAGTTATCACTTCAAGGCGGGGTATTACAGTTTTTTAAATTTATGTTTTCTAGTTTTCTACAAAAATTATGAACTGCTTACTATTATGTTAAAGAAGTAGCATTGAACTTTTAAAAAATAGTTTGAGTTCATAATATACTAGCATAAATACTGTAATGTGAAGGCATGATTATTTATTAAAATAGGGAATGGGAGACCTGAATTACCCATTGGCCTCTTTATGTGAGTCTTGTGGTGGGGCAATGGTCACATTTTATTATTATGGAGCAGGACACTAAGGTGTTGATAAATTTGAAAATTATACCTGTAAAGAACTTTTGAGAAGTCAAAGCTATTTATTTCTTTTAAAGAGAACCAGTGGGAAAAATATATTTCATTCAATGTCTGGATGGCTGTAAAATGGAGAATATTAATATCACTCCAGAAAAGAGCCTAGGGGTACAGCAGTGGCAATGGAATGGAGGGAGATCTCCTCTGGATAAGAGAACTTCCTGATAATTAGTAACAGTATTACTATTGCCATTGTGAGATAAACAGATTCCAGTGAGTACATGAAGAAAAATATTTGAGAGTTAGGGTTCCTTACTGCCATAGAGGTAAGAGAGGGGAACCAGGCATGGAAATGACAGAACAAGAGATATCTAGGAGTCTAGGCAGTAGGAACAACTCAGGAGGATGTAGATGTTGGACTCACCTGGTCCCACCTGCCTTTAAGTGTCGCGGTACCACTCCATCCAAAATCAACAGTCTGTAGTACAAGACTCAGAAGACTCTGGCTTGGGCAAGGGGAAACATGTCAATTTCACCAAGGTGGGAGGAAAGAAGAGGAGGATAAAAAGGAGGAATAATAGGACAGATAAATGAACTTCCATCAGATGTGGTCCAGGGACAACAAATGCCAGCACATCACCACCTCCGTCTCTGGAGTCGAGTATTGTTTTCGTCACCAAAGGATGAAGCATGAGCCAAGTAGCTAATTGATGATGGGTAACTGCAGGATCAGCTGCTTTGGGAAGGGGTCTATATGGGGCTTGAGGAAGGGAGCATATGAACAAAATGACTTCTGGGGTACCCTTGAGGCACAGTAGTGGAGTATTTCGTGGACATAAGTGTCAATGTTCATATAAGATCACCAAGAACGTATTCTCAAAGCTCTTCATGCCTACTCCAGTACCCATGAGTCAGGAGAAACCTACATGAGTCACTACACACTTTCATGTTCTACCTTACCTCATCTCTGTATTTAGTCAGGTCTTTGGGGCCTATTGGTTCATGGAATCTGAAGAATGATTGATTGCCACATGTGGTAGTCAATGTTGATTGCCATCTTGCTTGGATTGGGAAATGTCTGAGAGTTTAGTAAATAGCACATCTGAGTGTATCTGTGTGGAGTTTCCAGATTATGAAGGCTCTGATGAGTTGAGTTATTTAATCTATTAGTAGACTCAAAATTCAAGTAGATTGTTGGGAAGTGGCAGAATGTCTGCTGGGTTGGAGGCTGTCACTAGAGCTGGGCCTTTGGGGACTGTATCTTACCCTGTTCCCCTTTAGTTGCTTCTTTTTCCTTCATATCTGTCACGATGCTCACAAGGTGCCTCGTGTTCCTGCTACCACATCCATACCTCACAATAATTTCCCGGGAAACGTGGATCCCCATGACCATGGACTGAAACCTTGAAAAGTATGAGCCAAAGAGATCCTTCCTCCCTCAAGTTGCTCTCAAAGGCATCTTTGTCATAGGGATGCAACATTTACACACTGTGTAAATGATTTGTTCCACCCCTGTGTTCCTCCACTTGTGCTTCTGAGGTCCCACTGTTTCTTCCTCACTATCATGTGTTGAGTAAACACATTTATATTTGCCCTCAAAAGTTTAAGAGACAAGAAAATTGCCTGCCTGTTCCTGTTTATTAGCCCTCAGCCCATGATTGTTAGCTTGTAGATGATCTTCTATGGGAAATGAGTAAACGTGCAAGATGGAGGTTCTCCATGTTTGTTTACAAACTAGAGTGTTCCCATCCACTAATCAGCCATGACTAGTTAGAACAAAGCTTGAGTGGAAGAGAAACCAGTACTAATTCCTAATAACAGTTTTGGGGTTGGTTCTTCAGTAGTTAGAATCCCTAGTCACAAACCCAGAAAATGACTGGTGTTGATTAAAACAGTTTTAAAAAAATTCATATGAAAGGACAGTTTGTAGATTTCTCAGAAAGATTAGATAACTGGGTAAAGTGAGCAAGTAAGAATGAAATGGTGTTTTGTGGTCAATGAGCAGCATAAATCTGGCCACAGGACTTGTTGCCTCTGCCATTAAATTCAGAGACCAAGAGGGTACACCACTGACCATGTTGACCTGCACACTGGACACTGAGGAGATCACTAAGACCACTGTGATCTCTGAAGCATGAGGGATCCTAACAATGTTCTTGCAAGTTCCCTTACCCCAAGTATTCTCCTCATCCTTATTCACAGCCTAGGCACATGCATCTGATGGACCAAGTCTAGGCATCTGCCATCCCCAACTTCTAGTGAGAAAAGAGGAGTTACTGGAGTATTCTACTTCTCTAGAAGAGGACTCTCTCATGTGCATAGCCTCAGCAGCATTCTACTCCAGCAGTGGGCATATCCAGCTCTCCCAATACCCCACGAGTGGGAATTGCTCTCATTTGATAGGTTCATAGTGGGTATTTCACCCATGTCATAGGCACATACACTGAGGTTCAATTGGTTGAAGTAATTGGACTGAAATCATATAATGGGTAAGCACCTGAACTGTGGTGGGGACCCCAAACTTTATCCTTATCATTCTACAATGCCCCTTCTACACCAGGTACCATGCTTAGCCTGTGCTATAACAACCTCCAAGTTAGGCATAATGAGGAGACTGGAATCCATTGAGTCTCTCATCCTATAAGTGACAAGGGGCTGGGTGGTGCGACATCCCAGTCAGATCCTCCCCCCACATTCTCCTTACTGTCTCCAGGAAAGGATGATGATGGGTGAATTCCTTTCTCATGGTTTCAATTTTTTTGTCAGGTAGACTTGACACTATGTCAAATGACCACTCAAATGCTCTTCTCCAGCAGTGGGGCACTCATCGCCCTGTTACACAAGATTTAAAACTTAGTGTCACTCTCCTTTGAAACCACACCTGACTTCTCTCTCTTCTATGGAGCATAAAATGCAGTCTTTTTTTTCACAGACGATATTAATATTAAACCCTGCTTCCTTCATGTCTGCAGACACATCTCCAGGCTTGCTGCTATTGCTTTATGCCAGTAGTCTGCAGAATCTTCTTAGATAGTCTCCTGTCTCCAGACAGCTTGGGACAAACCATGGCAAATGCCTGTGTCTTATCACAGGGTTTCTGTGACCCAGTGTGTTATAATGGGTTGGGGGAATGGGAGATGCTCTAGAATTTGTTTGACTATATCACTAGAACTGCTATCTTGAAACCATCAAGAATAATGCCAGCAAGTGCTTGTAGAGTTTGCACAGTGCAGACATGGGATCAGTGATGCTGCACCAGAGTCTCCCTCCCAAATTCCCACTTCAGAGAGATCGAAGCCAGTTGGGTTTTGTTGTTGTTGAAGTTTGTAGACAGGGTTTTATACACACACACACACACACACACACACACACACACACACACACACACAACTGGCCTCATGGTATGATCCTTTGGCTTCAGTGCCCTAAGTGCAGGGACACTATGCCTATTCCTAAACTAGCCTTATTGGGTTGCATCTATTCAAAGGAAAGTAATGGCCCTGGTAGCCATCTAGCTGAAATGCAAATCTCATCATTTTCTTCTATGTAGCTTTGCAGTCACTGGGACTGAGGTGACAGTCTTTAACATGGACCTTGCTTAGTATCAGCTGTCTGTTTTCCCTTGCATTGTTGTCAGACAGCCCCACTTCATTTTGCCCACACAGCTGCACATCCAAGCTGCTTCTTTTGTAATGTGTTTTTTTTTCTTTATCCCTTCCCCATCTACTACACTTCTATTCATCTCTCAAGCTCTACCCAAGTGGCAGTCGTTCCGTGAATTCTTTCCTGATCCTCACAGGCAGAATCAAAGAATGCCTAAACGCTCCTGAGCATCTTCTGTCTGTGTTATGGTACTTCTGCAGAATCAGATACAATGGCAAGTGCTTATGCTTCCATCTTGTCACTAAAACATGGGCTCCCTAAAGACAGGGATCAAATTCGAGCTATCCTTGTAGCTCCTGTGCCTTGTATGAGATGTAAGCATCCTGTAAGTATTAGTAAGATACCCACTGAATATATCCTTGTTCACTTGAGTTGTAGGGAACATATGGCTACTGACTGTATTTACTCTTAATAGAAGAAAGTGATCTCATTAATAATGATATATTTAGGACTTTGCAGTTTGTGAAACTCTTTCATAGCCACTCTAGGATCTCATAGTACTCCTAGAGTGCCAATATTGTCCCCATGTCACGTATGAAGATTCCGTATCCAATCAATGTGGTACATTTGCTGAGTGCTTAAAATTTGCATACTATTAGGTAAGACACCAGCTGTGGAAGGAGGTTGCAGTAGGACTGGAAACTAGTCTTTCATCTCACAAAGTTTGCAATTTACTTGGAGAGATGAGAAATACAGCATAATATTTCAATCACAAGTTATAGGAGAAGTGAAACATGATTGAAGAGATGCAGAAGGCTGCAATTTATCATAAAAGAGGGACATAAAGCATAAGGATTAAAGTGGAATATAACACTGCCATCGCAAAGGAAGGTGGTCCATGGAGGACCTTTGAAAAGAAGCTAAATGTGGATTTTAGGCATTGTTGGGAGAAGGCATTCCATGTGAAAAAGAAAGATTTAAAAAATAAGAAGTGGCTGGGCATAATGGCACATGCCTTTAACTTAGCACCCAGGAGGCAGAGGTAGGCCAATATCTATAAGTTGGAGACCAGGCTGGTCTATGTAGAAAGTTCCAGGCCAGACAAGACAACATAGGAGACCCTGTCTCAAAAACAAAAGAAAAAACAAAAAACAGGAGGGGGGAATAAAAAGTGCATTATTTCTAGGCAAAGAAGAAACAAGAGTAGAGATACCCCCAAGGGAATAGATACATAATTGTTACATGGATAGATGGCTTGATAGAAGGATAGTTAGATATATGGATGGATAGGTATGGATTTAGGAAGAAATATATGGACGGATAGCTGTTTTCCTAGAAGGATGGTTGGATGCTTGGATGGGTGAATGGAAAGTCAAAGGGGTCAAAATATGCATGGATGGATGGATGGATGGACTAGTAAATGGTAGGTGGGTTGAGTAGGTAGATGAACAGGTGGATGGGTGGACAGATGGATGGCTAGACAGACAGGTACATAGGTAGATGAGTAGGCAGGTGGTTAGGTGAATAGATGGACATCTCCTCAGCTTACCAAAGCCAGGACTCATTTACGAAGATTGTTTCCAAACGCTGGAAGCATGAGGATGAAGTATACTCTCTTTACAGAACAACTTAATTAAATGTGTCTACATGAAAGACAAGCACATGGGAATAAAAAAAACCATTTATTGTAGTAAAATTTCCGAATGCGGTCAGTACTATAAGGACAAGCCTGGACTTAGGATGTAATCAGAGCAGTATGGCCTTTTGACATTTCGTGTGGGTTTGTTTTCCCACAAACACATGGGCAGAGGCACAGAGAATTTTGTTTGGGTTCTTTTCCTCTTTTCCTTTTTCCTATGTGATGCCAAACTTATGTTTTGACTAGAGTGTCACTTTCCAACTTCCTCTGTGTGGGAGCCCAAAGCCCCACGGATTGGCTGAACTGATACTTTGACTCGTAGTGACAGTGGGATCAGGCTGTTGTGTAACTTGAGTAGAGGGCCGAGTTCAGCTGGTTAGGGAGAAGGAAGTGGTTGGTTAGTGCTTAGCCCCATCTACTCCAGACAAAGTGTGCCCAAAATTCTCTAGATGATCGAAGGAGAGACTGACAGCAGCAGAAGCTGCAGTTTTAAGCAGATGGCCCCCACTTCTGCCTTAATGCACAAGAATAGGTACCACCTTCCTTTTTGGCACTGAATATCTTGCTATGCAGAGTCTGTGGTCGCACAACTGAGACTGTGTGTCTCCCCTACAGCACTGGGGCTTTCCAGCTTTGGATTTCCCCAAACTGGCTCAGCTTGAATCCAAAACACAGTGTTTAGGCTCAGTCTGAAGTATACTATTTTTTTCTCAAATTTTTTTAAAAAATGATTTCCCAGCCCAAGATGGATTGAGCAACCTTCAGCCCCATGCCATATGCACTTGCAAGCTTTTCTGCCAGACACTGTCTCCACAAGGCATTGTTCACCCATTTCTTTCTCCTACAGCCCTTGATTATGGAATACTGAAAACAGAATTTCCTAGCCTCCCTTGCACTAGATGTAATCGTGTGATCTGAGTGAGGCCAATGAGAAAGAGGGGGAAGTCTATTAAGGGTTTTTAAGGAATCTTCATTCTTGTGTAGAAGGCAGGTTGGGGTGCTCCTGGTGATGGTAAATCTTAATTGTCAACCTGATGAATTTGAGAATCACCTGGGAGATGAGCCTATAGACCTGGCTATGAGGTGTGATCTTGATCAGGTTGATTAGAGGAGAGGATCCTGCCCACTGTGGGTGGCATCATTCCCTTAGATTAGATTCTGGATCTCAAAAGGAGAGTGAGCCAGTGAGCACATCCTTCCTGCAGAGATGCAAAGTAACCAACTGCCCTCAGGCTCCTGAGGACTTGAGTTCCCCACCAGGATGGACTGGAGGATTGGAACTTTGAGCTCCAATCATCCCAGCAAAAATAAACCTTTTGGTTTTGCTCTGAGTTGCTTTAGTCAGGGTGTTTTATCCCAACAGTTTGTCAAGTAACTAACAAAGACACTACCTCACCTGTATTTCTCACATCTCAAAGGTACAGAGCTCTGGCAGCCATGGGGGGACCATGATGTTGCAGGCACTTATGACACAAGCAAACACTGGGATGGAGGAATAGAAAAGAGGGCCAGCAAGATGGCTTAGAGGGTAAAGGTGCTTAAATCTTTGTTGTCCCCTTCTTTGATAATTCCAGCTAAGCACATTCCTAACTGACTTTGTCCGCCAGTGCTTTGAAGGATGCTGGTAAGGGACAAAAAGGTGAGACTACGGATGTATTCTTGTTGTTAATTTTACTTTTGTGAGATGTGTTTTTGCTATACATCCCAGGCTAGACTTAAACTGGTGATGATCCTCCTGCCTTAGCCTCGTGAGTGCTAAGACCCATGCATAAACTAACATGAACTGCCTGGGGGAGAAAAGAGCCAAGGTGGTGGAAAGTGAGAATGTGGGGAGTGGACTGATGAAAGACTTTACTCAGCCATTTTCCATCTTGAGTTTGCCTCGTTTCTCCTCACCAAACACCTCTTGGCTTGAGGGTTCTGTGCTTGTTTATTTTGTGATGCTGGGCCCAGTCCCAGGGCTTTGTGCCTGCCAGGCAGGTGCTCCACCACTCGTTTGGCCTAGAATGCGAATATGAAGTTCCTTTATAGACATTCTTATTATCATGGCAAAGAGCCTTGTGCCGGCAGTAGTATGATTAGTAAATGATCTTCTCTTGCAATCACTTCTCAAGCATGGGCTTCCTACTGTCTGGCTAAGTGTTTATTTCCAAAGGCTAAAATAGTGTCTAGCATGTAGTAGCAGCTCATTCACTGTTTGTTATATGGCTTATCAAATCTTTGTGTTTAGGAGTTCTTAATCTGAAAGACAGAGCTTGGTGGATTGAGAAGCAGGAGGCCTGTGAGATGGTCATATTTTGTTTGTTTGTTTGTTTGTTTTTTGACCTTTGAAGGTGGTTACCATTCTTCCAGTAAGTTCTTAGCTCTACCATGTCAACACATAAAAATACTCAAAAAAGCACCAGTTTAGGGGGTGGGAGGGAATGATCTTGAAAAAGGTTGTTATTCCCTGTGAATTTCCAGATATGGTTCTGATGAGAGGAAATGCAACTGGGCCTTGAAGCTGGTCCAGGAAGGGGAAACATCGGCTTAAGGATATTTTGAGACACCTGAACAGCCCACGTGGACACTTCTTTTATTCTAATTTAATAGTACTTTAAGCAGAGGGTATTGAGTCTTGGATAGTAACTCCAAAGTTAACCCTCCCCCACCAGCCTCACCTCTGCCTTCCTCTTTGTGCCTCAACCCCAAGCCTAAAGTATTCTGCACTTCTGCTGGGCTGGCAAGCTCCTACTCTACCCTTGAGAGCAGGGTGGGGACCTTGCCAACCTACTCCCCACCAGGATAGTTGCTCTGATCTCAGGGGAGCTTCCAGCCCCTCATTTTAGCCTCTGCACAGCAGCAGCTTGCCTGGCTGCTTCACATGCTGAGCTCCTTGTTTCCTGTGCTCTGCATAGCATGCGCTGGGTTTGTAGCCTGAATAATGGTGGCAGTGGCTAGTGTTGGCCGGCAGTCCTCTCTTCCCACATGCTTCGGGACTGTTTTACAGTTCTCACTGGTGACCTCATAGGTGAGGATTTCACACATTCAGCAGACACTCGCTGAGCTGCTGTCAGTGCTGGTACTGTCCCAGGGACAGGGGCTGTGTGGTCTTGAGCATGGGGTACCTGTTCTTGTAAAGTTGCCTGTCTTGATCCAAAGCAGGTGCTTCAGCCTGTTTTCTTTGTCTAGTAACAAAACACTGCAGGCTGGATACATTGTAAAGAAAAGATGTTTTGACTCATACATAGTGCTAGGGGCTGGAAAGTCCCAAGAGCCCAGCACCAGTGCCTGCTGAGGCACTGACTTAGTCAGCTTTCTAGTACTGTGACAAATTACCTGAGGTTATCAACTGAATGGAAAAAAGGTTTACTTTGGCTCATGGTCTCAGAGGTTTCAGTCTGTGGTTGCTTGGTCCTGAGGTGGGTTAGTGAATCATGGGTTAGTCCTGCTCATCCCAAGGCTACCAGAAAGCAAAGGAAGCAGACAGAGCCCCAGCATCTCCTCCAAGGGCAGGCAGGCAAGCCTACTCCTCTGATCTCACTCTCACTGAGCTACACCTCTAAACAAACATTCCATTACTTTTTAAGGAGCATCAAGGGCTGGAGAACAAGCCTTTGTGGGGACACTCAAGAGCCAAAGAACTGCAGGCCCTTAATGCACAGCTGAGGAGGGCAGCTGGTACCAGAGAAAGGGAATGGCTAAGGAAGCCATGCTGGTCTCATAAATGCTTAACAACTCACTCTGATGCTGACTAATCCAATTCCTTATAGACACACAAAGACACACATAGATATATACATACATACATACATACATACATACATACATACATACATACATAGAGAGAGAGCTACACATACAGACACACATAAATACAAGTACACACACATACATACACATAGACACATGCTCACACACAGACAGTCATACACACAGAGACACACAGACAAACATACACAGAGACAAACTAAATCCAAACCACAGCAGAAGGTAAAGTCACCCAAGTGGACTAGATGGACCCAATATGTCTAAAAGGGACTTTCCTGGTCTTTGGACAGGAAGAAGATGCATCCTTGAATAGAGTACCACTATTAAAACCCAGGCAGCTGAGGCAGGTGCAGATAAAAGCCTCATCTCTGGAAAGGACCCAGCACCTGCTGGGCAGAGATCAGTCTTCTCCTTGAAAAGAAAGCATGAAGAGGGGAGAGCAAAGTGGAGAGAGCAACAGGGGTGCTGAGGTGCACGTGTCCCAGCAGCAGGGGAGAGGGGGGAGTGCTTGCAGAAAAGCCTTCCCACATTGTCAGGGCCGCCAGGAGCCAGCAGTCATGAAAGGGATTCTCACAAGTGGCTGGAAATAGCTGGCAATGATGGTACAGGCTTCCCTTAAAAAGCCTTTGTTGTGCTGGATAAGGGAAGTCATTGTGGTCTGCAGGAAAGAAGGGGCTCTTGGGTGCATGTGTGATTGATGGGTGTGTGTGTTTGGGGGGGTGGGCACTCCTTATTCTATTCTGCCCTTATGTCTGTGTCTTCACTCATAGGGATCTCCAGGCTGAAGCTGGGTTTGGGAGACTATAGAAGACTGCACCTGCAGCACAGGAAATGACATTCATGTGATCCCATGTAACCCAACCCATTCAGCTGGACATAGAACCTCTGCCTATGAAACCAGATGGGGCAAAGCCCAGATGGACTGCACTTAAAGAGTCTACTCCTTAGGAAGGATCTTCAGTTTTGGCTGCCCCATGGAAGCCCCTTAGGAGTCCAAAGGTCTGGCTCCACCAGCTGTAGAACCCTGAGCAAATTCTAACCTGCTTCTGCATCTACGGAGTGGGCACCATCATATCAGCCTTGTAAGGCTGTAGGTAGATAAAACATTTAGGAAAGGTGGAACAAGTCAAAACCCAGTAAACATGTCACTCACGTCATTCACATTTTGTTGTTTGTTATCAACAATCATTACTATTACTATTATTTTACATTATTTGTTATTGTTATTATTATTATTTTAAAATGGACTTTCACTTTGTAGCCTCTGGTTACCCCGAAATTCACTTCACAGAGCAGGTTGGTCCTGACCTCACATATGCTTGCCTGCCTGCCTCTGCCATCCAAGTGCTGATATTAAAGGCATGTGCCACCACACCTGGCTACTATTATTAAGCTTCCTTTCATTACTTACTATGCATATGTCTGTCTGTGTGTCCATGAATGTGAGTGCAGGTACCCTAAGAGACTGGAAGAGGGAGACAGGTCCCATAGAGCTGGAATTGCACATGGTATAAACTGCCAAAGCTAGGGTGTGGAAACTAAACTGTTATCATCATCATCATCATCATCATCATCATCATCATCATCATCATCATCATCTCCACCACCACCACCATCACCATCACTACCACTACCACCACCCCTGGGGTTGTTTGACCAGGGAAATAAGCACAGCCCTTTAGAGTATATAATTTTGCTTATTCCTTAGTTCCATGGGCAGCCAAAATTTTCAGTACAGTGCAGTTTATGGCCAGTGTTAAACTGAAATCCTGGACCCCTCGTGCTCTTTTTTTTTGTTCTGTGTGAAGTAAAGGAAGCCTTCTTTCTGAACGCAGGATAGCCTTGGGGTAATGGCAGCTAGGAGTCACATATGGAAACACACAAACTCACATCCATACTTCTTTCCAAAAATTATAATCCCTAAGTGGCATTAGTGGAGTGCCCTGGATGTCTGGTGACCTCCCCCTCCCCACAACCCCACTCCAAGTCTGTCCTCTTTCCTGGGAGACACTGGAGTGGTAGCAGAACCTCTCCTTCCCTGCTCCCTGCTCCATTTTCCACTCTGGAGTCTTCCAGAACACGCAGGAATAAGGGGACAATTTAAAAACAGTTTCTGTAGCTGTTGTTAGGTGCCAGCAGTTTGGAGAAGGGCATAGATGTTGAAGAGGAAAAAACAAAAAGTATTCTGGGAATTTCCAGTGTGTTCTTGGCACCAAATGAGAACAAAAACTCACTGAAAGGTTTCTCATATGTAATTTATTCCCATCCTGCTCACCCCAGCTGTGTCCATTCCTTCCTACTCGCATCTCAGGGCATCCTAATCTCTCTGGAGTGGAACCTAGGCAGGAGAGGCTCAACTGTAGCCAAGGCATGGCTTCCACAGCTATTCTTTGGAACTTCAAAGCCTTGAGGGTTTATCACCAGATGATGAGATCACCCCAAAATGGGAGTGCTCCTCTCAGGAGAACCAGATTGCTTCCTTTAAGCAAATAGCACTTCACCAAACTACTTTGCAGAAACAGAAGAGACAGTGGCCCATTAGAGCACACATTGACCCTCTCTGCTGGTCTTGCCATGTATGCTTGTGTGCCGTACCAGTTCTTCCTCTATGAAACCGAAGTCAGCATCCCAAGGATGAATTCAGAATCACCAGATCCCTTACATGCTCGTCCTAGAGTGGAGATGTGCTTCCATCTCCCCCTTCTGTCTTTAATCATTCTTTAATTGATGTATCAGGTCGGATGGCTGAACCTACTCTGTTGGGACCAGAGGAGCTGGGGCTTTTGTCCTGAAACTTCAGGGGCGTTGGTGTGCCTGTGTGTGCACAAATGGTGGATGGAAAATCATCTGGAGTATTCATTGGCTTCACAAAGGTGTTGCTGCCTCTGCCAAGTTAAAAAAAAAAAAGTAAAATAAACAAAATTCAAGGTTAAGAAGTTAGCTGTTTTGTTTTGTTGGTGAGAGTGTCTCACTCTGTAGTCTAGTCTCTCCTGGAACTCTCTGTAGGCAGGCTGCCGTTGAACACACAGTGATCCTCCTGTCTCAGTCTCCAGAATGCTGGAGTTATAGACATGAGTCACTATACCATACCCACTCTGAAGGAGTATGATTGAAGGCATTCTATGTCAGGTACTATTTGTTTTTTGTTTTTGTTTTTGTTTTTGTTTTTGTTTTTTTGTGGTAGTTGTAGTTTTGGTGTGGGTGGCAGGTTTGGTCCTCAGACAGCATACGTAGCTAGGCTGGTCTCAAGCGCTTCGCCCTTCTGCTGTCATCCTCCCGTATTGTACTATCACAACTGTGTTTTACCGTACTAGGCTTGCTTGTTGACTTTTATTGAATAAATTTATTTTCTAAGTAGGCTAAACTGGCTAACTGGTCAGTTAACTCCATGGATCAATCTCTCTTGGCTTCCCTGGCTCTGGTATTATAAGCAAGTGTCACTATACTCTGCTTTTTTTTTTTTTTAAAAACATGGGTTCTGGGACTCAAACTTATATAGTACCAACTAAGCTGTCCCCCCAGGCCCACTGGTAAGTTTCCTAATGTTGAGTCAAACTTAAAATCCTGAAATAAACTCAACCTTTCTCAGGATATATTATTTGCTTAAGTAGTCCTGGATTGTGTTGGCCAGTGTGCTTTCTAGAATTCCTTCACATCGATGATCATGAGAGAAACTAACCTGTAACTCTACCTTGACATCAGGATGGTATTGGTCTCATGAAATGACCCTGATTGGTACTGTTGCTCTCTGGAAACTCTTGGCTAAGACTGGAATTATTTTTTCCCTTAATTGTTTTCCTCTCACAGGTGTCTGCAACTACAAAATAGGACAATCTCAGTTTGAATGTTTCAGGCTGTCCTATACCATGTTTTCCTAGAGCCCCAATTGTTCCTTCATGGGTCACCTTAGGGATTAACTGCTGAGTAGAGCCTGTGTCTGGCTTTTCATTTCTGGGTTTCCTAATGCCGGGAGTAATGGGGATACAGGAGCTTCTATACGCTGGTTGTTTCTTCGGCCAGTGGATAGATAGATAGTCCTTGCAACATTGTAGCATATGGCATATGGGCATACCTCACTATGTGCATGGTGAAAAGTGAGAGGTTTGAAACTGTTCAAGCCATGGGCTAGAATCCCCACAACCTAGCAGCTAACCTCATACCTACTACAAAGCTATTTACTGAATCCATGAAGAGCAATGTCGGTACCGTGTTCTGATAAATGCTTCTTGTTTTGTGTCCGGGGATCTTCCTCCATCTCCCTCTTCTCTCTTCAGTTTTGACATTTGCAGCCCCTTCAGTGATATGGATCAACCTCCCCCCCAAGTCATCTGTTTGGGAGCACAGGCTGTGATGTTTCTCCTGGCACTCATAGGTAAGTTTTTTTCCAAGACATATTTCAAGAAAGGAAGGGAGAAAAGGTTTCCTGTCCTTTTCCTGGACTGCACTGGGACGATTTCTTCACCTGGTTTAACTAACATTAGGAGAGGGATGGAAGGAGGCATATGCCCTGCATCCCAGGGCTTTGTCTACAGCAGGCTTCTTCAGTGTCCTGCTGAAAGACACTGAAGGTCCTATGGTTTTATGTGGGTTCTAATATTGGTATTTACTTGAATAGGAAACAAAACAGGAATTTTAAAACATTAATTCATTTGAAGGAGAACTATTTGGCCAGATGTGGTAGCATGCATATAGGATTGGATTTCTGGTTGAAAGCCCTGTGTGTCTCCATGTGGTCCCTATACCAGTGATATTAGCATTGCTCGAAGAAGGAGCTCATCTGAAATGTAACTTCGTCTCAGGTCCCACCTCTGAACTCGAGAGGCAAAAACCGACTGGGGCAGTCTGGCCTTTAGCCACTGGTTTGAAGTCAAATGTCTGCCGTGATGGATTTCCCCACAATCTGAATGAATCTACAAGGCTCAGCCTAGGCCTCATCTTGCAGTACTAGAAATGCATCTCCACACAATGGATGGACCTCCTGACCATAGGCATGGATGTCACAGCAATGTCAAGTTGTTTTGTTTTGTTTCGTTTAAAAAAAAAGAAAAACCCTCCAAACACTGTTTCTACTTGTGTCTTGTTGAAGACCATTACTGAACAGTTCAGAGATGGGCATTGGTCTGAGACCATAACTTAAATGGAAGTGTTCTGGATCTGTGCTTCTTATGTTTAATATGTCCTCAAACCACCTGGAGATTCGGTGCCCTGGAGTCCACTACATTTGGGAGAGGACCTGTGATTCTGCATTTCTAAGAACCCACAGATATTGATGCTGGACTATGGACCACACTTAGAATAGCAAGACTCCAGACTAGAGCAGCGTGCAGTACTTTCTTTCTTCATGAACATCGACGTCAAACATGTGAGTCTCCTATCACCTCCCATTTCCCAGGCTTCACCTCGAGGCCAATCAAAACCAGTTCCCTCAACTGCTCTTGATGAAACCCATCTTCATATCCTTGACGCAGGTTCAGGTGGGCCTGTATGGATACCATCCATCTCCACCCCCGAGCTGACAGCCTCCCTTCTCCCAGCTTCCTTCCCCACCTCTCTCTGGCACAGCAGGCATTTCCTTTCACACTTCCTGGGGTGGCTCCAGCTGTGGGTGGGATGTGGATATTTCCACATTACTGATCTCTGGAAGCCCGAAGGGTAGAAAAAGGGCGCCACCACAGGGCTGAACAGTACAGTGTCTACTGCTTAACTTGTGCATCTGCCATGAGGGACTTTCTTGTTCCCTCTACCTTCTTGAAGGTTCCATCCTGCTTCACCTGATCCAGACACCCCATCATTAGCACTGCCAATCTTAGCTTCCCTGTGTCTATTCACCGTTAGACACCTTGTTGAACTCAGGGATTGGGGGAACAGAATCGAACAGTGAGAGGGTACAATCCTTTGCAGAAGGTCACAATGAAATAGCTGTTATGACCTTGTGACTCTTTGTGCCAGTCTCAATGACACCTAACCTCTTCTTAGCCTCCCAGCACTTCCTATGGCTAGTCCTCCCCCTTAAGGTGGCCTTGAGTCAAATCCTTGTTTCCAGAAGTTATGTGGGAGTGCTTCCTGACAGGGGGCTGAGGGATCGAGGCATAAATAGGTTCTTCTATCAAATTAGAGAGTCATTTGCTGAGCCCTGGGGACAGAACCCTTCAGGCAGCTAACTTACAAAAGCTATTCACACCCTGCAAAGGAATGAAAATTCATGTACAGTAGAAACCCCATCTTACTCCCCACACCGTGGGCTTTCCTGACAAAGCCCTATGTTCTCATGTGATGAAGACTAGTATGTACATACTAATGTGAACTCTTTGTTTAGTACCTGTGAGTATAAGCATTCACGTGGACATATTGATGTCACTTGTGCATTTGCCTTTTAAAATATGCATAATCCTAGAGTTGCATGGGGGCTGCAAGCCCAGGCTCTCTCTCTCTCTCTCTCTCTCTCTCTCTCTCTCTCTCACACACACACACACACACACACACACACACACACACAGAGAGAGAGAGAGA
>NC_034603.1:35187138-35248414 GCF_900095145.1 Mus pahari | reverse complement strand
AGAGAGAGAGAGAGAGAGAGAGAGAGAGAGAGAGAGAGAGAGAGAGAGAGAGAGAAAGAGAGAGAGACTCTAACATTGACAGATTTCTTAAACAGTCTGTGACACATCTGTCAAATAAGGATAAAGTAAGAGCCTCCAGCGCCAGGCTGTAGTGAGCAATGAGATGGTCCACGGAAAGCTCTTGAAAGCACACTGAGGATGTAATATGCACCCAGTTAACTCTATGACTGTAACTACTGTGCTTATTACCATATCAGACTCAGGCAGACCTTTGTTGCCGAGCATCTTAAGTTTTAGCTATTTAATTATAACAATGCATATCCATCCTATCTGGTCATCTCCTGTTTGTGCACAGCTCGGTTTCTGCTAGATACAAGGTGGTGAAGAGCCTGTCGGCTCTTGACACAGGTGACAATTTTGTGGTGAGAAACATGTGATTCTAACGGAGCAAGGGTTTCTACGGGATGCGATGTAAGGATGGAAGAAACTGAGGCAGGTTATGTCTTTGAGAGGAAGGCACTCATCGGTCTTGTTTACTTAACCAATGGTTTGTTTCCCAGTACCAAGAATAGCTCCTGGCACGACACAGGACCATTCATTGTTAATCAAATGAGTTGGCTGACATATCTCCAGAAGGAGCAATCCTGCCCAAGCCAGCAGCTTGCTGTGGGTGGCCCTGGGTTCAGATGGAAGCCATGTCCTGATTTTTTTTGTGGGTCCAGATGTTTTGTCTAGCCCCACCCATATCTGTCCTTCCTGACTCATGGGACAGGAAGTTCCTGACTATGGGACTTGGAACAAGAGTCTCTCCCTCCTGCTGTCAGCATCCAGCGGCACTGGGCACTGAGCTCAACTGGAGACATCAGCTGATGAAGAAATGATGAGATGTTAGGAGAGGCTGGAGTCTGGTGCAAGCTGTGAAAGATGAGAGTTGTCTGCTGGCCCTGAGCGCTGGCTGATTCAACAGTGAGCAAGGAGAGAGACATGTCCCACATTGTCAGAGTCTTATGGAGTAGCACTGTCACTCCTGGGAAAGAGACTAATGAGGGTGAGTGGGAAAGAAAGGGAAGTGGCCTCTGGCATTTTTGAGGTTACAGACACTGTGTCACTTTGTCCTTCCAGTGACCCATAGGAAAGGCAGAGTCTATCCAGCTTTAAGAAGCACAGATTCATTCATTCAGCATGGTCTCCAGCCACAAAAGGAACATCTGTTGCCTTTTTCCTGCTGTTTCTTTGGAACTAGGAACCTGACCCAGTGGGAGGCTAGGAACCACCCTCCTCTCTCAGTTTATGGAGCTTCGGAGGAGCTGATGTACTCACACTTCCAGGACCCGTGACTCAGACCCGACCAGCCAGACTCCGCATCCTCCTACCACCTCCTGCCCATGAACGTGGGACATGTTCAGCAACTGAAACAAAGCAATTCTGGTTTTGTTTTTGTTTTTTGTTTTTTGTTTTTTTTTCCTTCCCTGTAAGTGCCTTTATGCAGCCATAGGATTTTAAAATGTCAGTCATAAGTTCATTCATTCTGGAACCACGGTGACAGATTTGATTTATTTATTTTCGGTGGTATACTTGATTTAGGGCTTAGGAGATGGCTCAGCAGCTAGAGGCACTGCCTAAAAGCCTGACGACTTGAGTTTAATCCCCAGAACCCACATAGAGGAAGAGGGAACCGACTGCCAGAAGTGTTCCTGTAATTCCCTAATGTTCACTCTGGCACATGCACACCTACACACACGCACATATAGGTGCGCGCGCGCACACACACACAAACACATAAATGTAATAAAATTTTAGAAATGCAGTTGGTTTAAAGAGGGAAGGAGAGAGAGGGGAGTGGGAGGGAGGAGAAGGGCAAGGGGGGAAAAGAGAGAGAGAGAGAGAGAGAGAGAGAGAGAGAGAGAGAGAGAGAGAACCATCTGAATGCCTACATCTGAACATGATGTTTTGTAGAAGGGCAATTGACTGCTCTTGAAACTTCATTTAGGTGAACTAGTAAATTTCCTTTTCACATAGGTTTGGAGCTGACTTTCTGAAGCAGTGGACTCTGTCCTCAGGCTTGGAGCAGAACAGCACAGAGGGGACTTCACAGCAGAGTTTTCCATGTCCTTCCTGCCCTCTCTCCAACCTTGCCCTGAGGAAGACAGAAGAAATCGCTCCTCTCAGGTTTTCAATGAGCTCCCTTGCTTAAGCTGACGTAGGCTAGGGGGTTAGGCTGGGGTTGGCTCTCCGTATTCTAGCATCTCTCACAAGACAGGATTGTAGGTTTCTTTTGCCTGTATTTCATTGTTTCCTGTCAGCGACACGCTGCTAATGGGCTTACAAGCCCCTACCTGTACTTTGTAGTGTTTGCCAACTTTCATGGTGTGATATTCTCACCATGGCCAATTAATTTCAGGGAAGCGATATCACGTGACCAAGTGGGGAGATGAAGAAGCACATCATTAGATAGCATTTCCACCGCACAGATTTCATGATCGTAGATAACCTCAAGAGATTAGTGGTAATAAAACGTCATAGGTCATTAAGAAAGGTTGGCCTTGGATATCTGGCTTTTGTTTTAATGCAAGTCATTTAACTCTAAGTTTCTATGACCTAGGATTTTACTAATGCCTGAGTTCAATGGCTGGCTCACAGAATCCCTGCATTTTATAATTGGCTCTGCAAACTGGTTCTTGCTCACCACTGACATCACTTTGATGGGAAGGATGGCCTCTTCGTAGGTTCGTCAGTTTTTAGTAAAGATCGATGACAGGTTGAAATATGTAAGGAAACAGAATGCACTGTTGCCTGCCTGCATAGGACTGTGATCTACTGATAGCTGGGAAGCAGCAAGAACTCTTCCTGGCTCGGGCACCTCCATCAGAAAATCTATAAGCCCACAATGTACATGTGTAGAATAGGGGAGATCTTGCATCAGCCATTTTCCATAGGAAGCAGATAACACATCTAAGTTAGTGCACTAGGGAGAATATTTGAGGAAGAGACTTTTTACAAAGGTGTAGGCCAACCATGGGACACCACAGGCCCAGCAGGGCTGCACTTGACAAGCTCGGGTTGCCATTAATGTATCAGTGTTCTCAGGAAGTGAGAAGAACCTACCAGAGCCTGGAGACAAGAGAAGCCTGGGACACCCGATAAGCAATGGGTGCTTTGGCTGTAGCAAAGAATGCCGGGGATAAACTGGGCCCAGTCTCCTCTTTCCCTCTGCTCTCCCATCCTGACTCCCTGCTGTCAGGACCCAACCAAGCCAAAGTACAGTGGAGCACATCATTGTCAACATCCTGGGTGCTCTGAACAGGGTGAGGAGGGGGTAGCAATGGTACAGTCCCACAGAGTCAACAGCTAGCTAGCTTTTTTCTTCTCTTGGGTCTGAGAAAAGTTAAAGAGAACTTACCTTTGGAACTGCTGTTTGCTTTCTACTCATCCTTGCTAGAAGTCAGGGGCTTCCTCGGCAGGACCAAGGCATCATTTCTGGCCTGACAGAGGTTCCTTAGATGAGAAAGGGGGTGTTAGAGCAGGCTGTGGCTGCGGTCCTGTGCTCCCCTACCTGTGAAATAAGGGCCATCCACAAACAGCAGTCTCTGTTGAGCTGCATGACTGTCACTGGGGTGCCTGAGCTCCACTTGCAAGCCACTCAGGGGAGGCAGAGCACAGTCTGTGATAGGGGGCCCAGCCTGTATTTTTTTCCAGGGGAGAAACAGTGGGGTCTGTAATGAATATTGCTGTTCCCAGCCTCCCGTGTATGCAGATGCCGTTGTGGACCACGGGAAGTTGAGAACAGAGGTCTGAGGGTCTGTGCTTTCCCTATGCACCAGGCAGGAAGGGGATAGCTGAGCCCAGGACTGGGGGCAGAATCTGGTTTGGTCCCCAGTGAGTGCTGAGAGTATGGAGGGGCTGGAAGAAAGAAAGATTTCTCCAAGAGATTTAGCCGAAGCTCTTTATAATAAAGGCCTCCCATTGCAGCGATCCTTGATGAAGGAGCTGGTCCTTCCTTGTCCAAACTGCTTTATTTGATTGAAGATGTGAATGTATACATCTTACTCGGGGTGAACCAGGGATTAGATAACTTCTGAGGGAAGGAATGCCCAGGGAGGGAAGCTTATTGGCTAACCACTTGGGGCCTATCTAGATACCTTATTAGCATGGAGAACTCCAGGTTTCTATGCTATGTGACTGAATGTCATGGTCTTCTTAGTGGAGTATCATTGCCAAGTGTTCCAGATCAGGCGCTTTGGCAGGGAGCTGGCCCCATGCCTACCATTCCCAATTCTGAGATTTCCTGGGGTCTGGGATTGCTCAACCTTACCAGCTTTTATGTCTGGTGGCACGGTCCACTTGTCTTACAAGTCTCATTGACGTTTTCAGGGCCCTTGTCCTTGGATAGTCATTTTGAGGGAGCCCTGGTCTGGGATGCAAGAGACCTGGTGTGGGTGTCTGACTCTGACACTGTCCCAACAGATTCACAGGTACTATTACCAATCTGAATCTTCTCATGTGAAGAACCAGGGACCAGGAACAGACAATCATGATTCTCAAGGACACCTCTGGCCCCCACTCTTCCAAGAAATCATGTGTTTAACCCCCAGATCATTTGCATAAGGCAAAGCATTTCTTTCCATAGCCAGAAGGTGGCAGCAAAGTCCTGTTTTGGAGGGGGCTTTAGACCAGGGTAGGAGACCTCAGTGCCCTTGGTAGGACTCAAAGTCCACGTTCCATACCTAGGTTTTAATGCTGAATAATAATTAATAGTAATAACAGCAGAACTATCATTATCATTATTGGTAGCCAAGTGACAGCAATGATCCCACCTTCATTTGGGGCAGGGTTGCAGAGTTGGGAATCATTTGCATATTGTTACATAGGAATCTTTTAGCAAGCCCAACAAGCAGGCAGGCGATGGATAATCAGACTTCTTATTCCATGCTGAGACTCCGAGGTGTTTCTTGACTTGCTCACAGACTTTGGGAAGTAAAGATGTACTGGGACAACTGAGTTTTCTTGCTTCCATGCTATGTATTCCCTAGCTTGTGGCAGGTTCCCTTCCTCTTCATCTGCACCTTGAAGGAGAGTTAGGGATCCAAAAGGACCCAAGGATTCAGGACCAGTCCCAGTTTCCAGTTGGACCTTAATTAACACATAGATGCAGAGGAGGGAAATTCAGGACATGAACCTCATCTTCACTCTTACTGTTTCAGTCCCATGAAAGGAAATTCTCTTGTTACTTAATTTTTACAGGGTATATTTGGTAGCTTAGCTTGGCATATAAGACTGCCATGTGTTTATAGATCTGTCCATCCTTCCATCTGTCAGTCAGTCCTTCTTCTTCCCTCTCACTCGGTAACCTGAATAGTGACTATAAACAGTAAGGGGACCACTATGGTGAACAAATATGTAATGGAGAGGTGGGAGAGAGAAAATGGAGCTGTGTGTGTGGTATGGAGAGAGGTGGAACTGGAGGCATGATGGTTGGGGAAACATGTTCTCATTGCACAGTAGGGTAGCAGCAGCGTGGAGCTCACACAAATACAGATTCAGCCCCTGAACACACCACCCTAGTTCTGGGCAACATCAGAGGCCCAAGATAAGGAAAGTTTCACTTTCTGGATTGGACCTCTTTGAAGGACCACTGTGGTCCATGTTGCCACTAGAGGCCATGTTAGTATCTGTGGTCCATGTTGCTGCCCCGAGCCACCATGAAGCCTGAGATCCATGTGGACCTGTGCAGTCTGTGCTGCTGTCTGATGCCTTGGTGACGTCCTTGGGCTTTGCCGTCTGGGGATGAGCGTTGGTGTGGGTGGCGTGTGCAGCCCTCTAAGGGAGCTGCAGGCCATCCATGAGTGGGTCGGTGATCCCGATGTGACCAGGGGCTGCATTCATGTCCGTGGCTGTCTCCTGAAGTCGTGTCGATAACCCTGGGCAAGGGAAGCTGCCCTTCTCTGTGGCTGCACAGTTCTCCTCGCTTGATGGCTTCTGGTGGGGGGAGAGATAGAGAAAGACTCGCCTTCCCTTGGAAGGCTGGATATTAGGGATCTGACCGTGCTCCAATAAATAAACAGACAGCACAGAATGATCTTGATAGTTTTCTTTTTTCTTTTCTTTTCCTTCTTTTTTTGGGGGGGGGTGGGTAGGGAGGTCATAAGAAAGGGAGCAGAATGAGAGGACCAGTTGGTGAGCACAATTGGGGTTCATGATGTGAGATTAAAAATGTAACACTACTCTGTGAGGAAATAGGCACTGTTTATCCTTCAACAGAGACCCAGGCAGGGACTAGAAACTCGGTGCAGGGACTTGAGAGTAACATTTTCCTGTGGAGCTTCAGGTAAATGGGGGGGGGGATATCTGGGAGTAGGAAATTCAGATCTCAAATTTTGGGCTACCGAAGAGGGATGATGGTTCCATAGCAATTTCTCAGACTCCAAGCATGGCAAGTTAATTCCTCAAACCGCAGGAGACCCATAGAGAAAGTCACAGACTCAGAGACTGTCACCCACTAGGCCTGTGACCTGTGTCCCCCCAACCTCCTAGGGTGAAATCACAACCCTTCCCATGACAATATAAAAATATTAGAGTGCTTTCTGCATGTCAGGCTCCAGGCCAAGTGTATTCCTGACATGTTTTTATTTGCATCTCAAATATAAACTTTGGAAGTGCTTGATTACACCCTATTTAGCATGTGGAAAAGCTGAGGATTAAGTCACGAAGCAAGTTTAGATTGGGAAGGATGGAGTTCTAGCAGGGTGAGACCCAGTTGGGGGGTGTACTGCTGTTCATTCATGAGGACTCGTGGCCAGACACCAGAACCCACATTGGGTGGATCACAAATACCTATAACTCCATCTTCATAGGATTCATCATCCTCTTCTTGTCTCCATGGGAACCTGTACATGCACATATATGTGTACATGGACACTTACACATCATCTAATCAAATCAATCCTTAAAGCATAAAGATTCATGGCTAGAATTGTTTTTTCTCCCATCCTAAAGAATTAGGAAACAAAGGTTGAGAGAGAACCACTTGCCCAAGGCAACACAGCTTACATGGGACAGTATCAGAATTCCTCCATTGAGGTTTGCTGACGTCAGAGCCTGTGCTCCTGACTGTACAGGTCAGGTAGCCAGTTAGGAAAGTCAAGTCTAGAGAACATACATTAATCCAAGGTTGCACAGGAAGAGTCTGTAAGTGGTCAGGCTGAGGTTTGTATCTAATATTGGCTCATAAGCTGTCTGTCATGGTCTTCATCCCATACCATCATCCAGGACCAGCCAATCGCACAACGAAAATCAGGAGGCCCTTTAGGACCCCAAAGAGCCTTGAGACTAAAGGGCTTCTGTTTGGGTGGAGAGGGGATGGTGAGTAGACCCAGTCTCAGCCTGAACTTTGAAACTCAGAAGTTCTCCAGGCCCAGTTTGTCCCTTTGACATTTTGCCTTGGACATCCTGAAGAGGATGAAGGCAGGTGGAGAAGAGTTGCCCACGTCAGGGAGTGGGGGACTAAGGCACAGTCTATAGTTCCCCAGTGTGTCTGACTTGCTGCAAGTGAATGGATTTGATGATTCCTACTGCTTGCTCAGATGCCCTCTAGTGGGCACCAGAGATCTGTACAGCCCAGATCCTAATTGGTGTGGGAAGGAAAGGCAGAGCGGTTCAGTGAGGAGCACTGGCCTGGGAGTCTGCTCTCCAGGGACCAACTTCCATTCTGCCCTGGACATGAACGGAGTGTTGAGTCATCTGAGCCCACTGAACCTTCAGCTAATTTAGGGGAGAAGATAGAAAATCCAATTTGTGAGACTTATGTATTCCTAAGAAGAAAATCATAGTTACCCAATGTGTTCTCCCTCTCTCTCCTTCCCTCCCACTACTCCTCCCTTTTCCCCTCCATCTCCCTCCCCCCTTTATTGAGACATGGTCTGTCTATGTAGCCCTCACTGTCCTGGAACTCACTCTGTAGATCAGGAAGACTTTGAATTCACACGAGTTCCACCCGTCTCTGCCTTCCCAGTGCTGGAATTCAGGGCTTGTGCTACCACTACACCCGGCCTTCTTTCCTTTCTTGCAGTATTTATTTTTTAAGTTTATTGAGGTCTCTCATATGTAATAGACCAATAAGAGTTTTATAGTGCTAAGGTATATAACTTGTTTTGTTGTTGTTTCTTTATGTGCCTTAGCACCTCAGATATATATTGATGAGTTGCTGTGCCCACCACCATATCTCTGGAACTTATTCATCCTGTACGCCTGAAACTTATTTTCTTTTGGTCAACATTTTCTTACTTCCTCCGACTTCTAACCCTTTCTAATGACCACTCTGATTCTATGGGTGATTGTTTTAATTGCACACACGTGTGACATCATTTCCAGGTTGTCTGTGCCTGGCTTGTTTCGCTTAGCCTGGTGTCCTCTGCATTCATCCATGTTACCACAAACAATGGGATTTCCTTATTCCTAAAGGCTGAAGAATAGTCTGTTGCCTATCCGGGCACGACTGTTGTATGTGTTTGCATGATATGTGTGTGGGTCTTTGTATACATGTACATCTGAGCATGTGGAGGTCAGGTATGACATCCTTTTTTTATTGTTCTTCATCATATCTTTTGAGACAAGGTCTTTCACTGGATAGGGAGGACACCAGTTGGCTAGTGGGTAGATGAACTGACTAATAAGCTCCAGAGGTCCTTCTGCCTCTGCCTCTCAGCACTGGGTTACAGGCGTGCACTACCTCAGGCTTGCTCAGCAAGCACGTTACCTACAAAGATGTCTCCCCAGCCCTGACCACCATTGTTATGGACAACAGATTTGCAAACTGCATTCATCCAGCACAGACATTTAGACAAGGGATGCTTCCATATCTTGGATATTGTGAATAAGTCTGAGGGCAACAGAAGTGTAATATCATTGTCAAGCTCCTGACCTCAGAATTTGGCGGGGCAGTACCAGGCCACTGCTTTTGCTCTCTTGGAAGCCTTCACACTGCTTTCCACGGTGGTGGGGCCCACTCACTTCCTCAGCAACAGTGCACTAGAGTTTCTGTATCTCTCTGTTGTCACCCACCCTTGTTAGCTTTCATCTTTCCGGGGAGAGCTATTTTAACGGGCAGCGGGTGTGGCCTGACACAGGGTCTTTGGTTTGAGTTTTGTTTCTTTTGTGTGTGGTGTTGAGGATGGAAACTAGAGTCTCTCCCACATATCAGGCAAATGCTCTCCCAGTGAGACCCCTAGCCTGGTCTTTATTTTAAAGTGTTTGTAGAAACTGGAAGTTCACCTGGCAACAGGCTGGGTTGTCACCTTTTCTACTTGAGGCAAACACGTTTCCCCATTTCTGACTTTCTTGCCATGTGCAACAAAGCAGGCAAGAATCTGGAACTCAATCCCACAATAACAAACACAGCAGAGGGGATGCTGAGTGTACGGGAGGGTTTATTTCTCTCAGTCTCCCTTTCCTCTCCCGGAGGTGGCCCATGGCAACGAGCCTCAGGAGAGCCTCATTCTTCCATCTTCTGTGGGAGAAAAGAAATTGTACACAGGAAATGAGTCAAACTCCACGGGAGGCCCAGCTTCCCCTTCAAGGAGAGCAGGTGCAAAGACTGGAACTTTAGAAAAATGGCTTTAAGGAATGGCTTTGTCTCCCTTTGTGTTGACAAAGAAACCAGGTAAGCTGCTAGGGACAGGACAAGGCACCTGAAAAGCAAAGGCTTCCTAGAGTGCGTCACTATCAACAGGGAGACAGGGGAATGACATGCCTGTCCCCCTGTGCCTCATGCAAGAGCCTGGTATACAAGTCTATGCTAAAATGGTGTAAGTGCAAGTTTGACCAGTGCTAAGGATGAAGGCACCAAAAGGCATCCTCTAAGCTCTCCCTGGTTGGTCTGTCGGTTCGTAGGTATGACGAACCAGTTGGGAAGACACAGTTCTCAGGTGTCTGCTTTTACCTGGCCTCCCACATCCCGGCTCTTGGCCCTTAGCTTGTTGACTTGAGACTCAGCGATGTCTGCCCTCTCCTCAGCCTCCTCTAGCTCGTGCTGGACCCTCCGGCACCTGGACAGCTGTGTGTTGGCTTGCTCCTCCTGCATGGAAAGAAGATGGAGGCTATTCGGCTGTGGAACCTCTCTGTAACTCTGGGGTCCTGAGGAGTTGGGGGAGTCAGGAAAGTGTGAGCTTTGGGTCCTCTGACAGTGGTGAGGGAAGATGAGTTCTTTTGAGAATGATGAAAGCATCCTTCACAGCTGGGGTGTTATGCTATCTTGGGGCTCCTTGCAAGCTCTTCTTGTTCTTCTTCCAAGGATCATCACATGGCCCCCTGAACTCCCTCTCTACAATAACTCTCCCATGCATACAACCCAGAGATGACCCAGGTCCAGAGTATACTCAAAGCACCCGAAGGCATCAGGCCATTGGCCCAAGCCCCTTCTGTTTTGTTTTTGATAATTACCATGTATCTGGGAAGACTATTATATGGTTCTGCATCGTCCTGCTGGGACTCTACTAATCTGATGTGCACAATCCCCCTACTCTTAGCTGGTTCTGGTGTTCTTATTTAAAGTAACTGACCAGGCTCCTGAGCAGGGAAGGAGGGGGGCAAAGGCAAAGGCCATACACCAGTCAGTTCTTCCTCCAAACACTGGTCTTGAGAGATGCTCTGCAGTCAATACTACAATCCCAAAGGCAAGGCAGTGCGGGAAAGGATCCGTTCTAGAGGGCCCTTTTACTTTGGAGAGTTAACTAACACATTTAGCTATAAAATCAGAGAACTTCTTGAAGACAACTAGTTTAACCTTATTAGGCCGACATTTTTCTTTTCATTTAATTTTTAAAGACAGGCTAACTCCTTGCAGTGAAGGCTGGTCTCAGACTCTCTCCGTTTGGGGAATGCTGGAGATCACAGGCCAAGTGTCACCAGCCTGTATGATTTATTTTCTATAAAAAGAAAAGCTACTTCTCATCTTGGCCCCGGAAATTTGCTATTTGTAGCCCTCAGACCCAATGTCCCAGGGATGACATCTTTCCAAGCCCTGGTGTTGGTCCATCTCCTGTTTTTCCTGTTGATTTTACCTGTTTGATCAGGAGGCAGTTCAACAGGGACGGAGTGGGAGTGTGAGATGAGGGCGTTGTTAAGGAAGGCTTGGGGTAGGATGGGGACTAGGAATGTAGAGTGTGTGTGTCGGGGATAATAAGCATTAAGATGAGGTGTTTCAGAGCAGGAGGGCAGGAACCAGTGCCAGTAGGTGGTCATCTGGTCTGGTCTGGTCTGGTCTGGTCTGGTCTGTCTGGTCAGGGAGAGTGGGATGCTGCAAGGTCATCAGAGTAAACTAAGATGCTCTGGGGTGGATAGAACAAACCAGGGTGGGGTTGGATAAAGAGATGTAAGTTGGAGAAGGAGGTGAGCGGGAGTTGGGAGTTATGAGGGTACAGAAAACTTGTAGGTAGAGAAGATTTCAAACCATAGACCAAGGGAACAGGAAGGGTGGGTGTTTCTGTGTGTGATCTGCAGGTGCCGGGTCAGACCTGGGACTCTCTGCGTAATTCTGATCAGGTAGTGGCTCCCACTCAGGCCTCATGAGGACACCCCACTGGGTGACAAGGTACACGGGGACCTCCTATACTCACAGCCTCCTCTGCCTGCCTCTTGTAGGACTTTACTTTGGCCTGCAGCTTGTCCACCAGGTCCTGGAGCCGGAGGATGTTCTTGCGGTCCTCCTCGGCCTATAAACAGAGCACCAACAGCAGAGACCTTCAGCTCTGGGATCAGCCCCACATAGCGAGGCCTGGGGGATCTGGAGCATGCTACCTGGTAAGTCATCTCTTTGACTTTGCGCTCATATTTGTGGGCCCCCTTCAGAGCTTCAGCTCCTCTCTTCTGCTCAGCATCCAGCTCGCTTTCCAACTCCCGCACCTGTGTGGGGTGCAGAGCATACCCCAGAAGTGAGGTCACAGCTACTATCTTTCTCCCACAGACTCTCATGTTAGTCATCCTAAGGTGACCTCGGGACTCATTAGATCAACTTTGAAAGCTCCCAGCGGGGAACAGGCATCCTTTGGGCTCTCTGCCAAACAGAGCCCCATTTTCTTTCATCAGGTCTTGTAACGTCCCACTCCAGGCCCTAGCCCTCCAGGCCTCTGTAAGTTTATTGGACTTGTGAAACTGAGCATCTGGCATTGGAGGACACTCAACATGTTTGTCTGAGGGTAAGGTGACCTCAGGCTCCTGGCCAAGCTAGGAAAACCCGGAAGGTATCATGGGACTTAGTCCTTCCCTTCAGGAGGGGCTCCAAAAGGATGGGCCTAAGCTCCTCCTCATGGGAAAGGAAAGGAAGCATTTTTTTTTTTTTAACTTGGAGGAGACGGATAAAAACATTAAAACCTTTGCATATTTAGAGGGAACCACGTGCCTAGCGGCCATGTTCTAGGGAGACTCAGATAAAGAACAATTGTACCAGGGACTTCCTGTTGGGAAAATTCTCTCCTCTTTCCTCCTCCTCCTCCTCATCCCTGCCCACTCTTCCATTTTCTCCTTCCCTGGAACAAAAGAGATATTCTAACAACCTCCTCCACGCAGCCCGTCTCTGAAATGTCAATTGTTTATGCAGCCCATTTCAAAAATGATTGAAATAACCCAACACAGATCTGAAGGGAAAAATCAAGAGGCTGAGGAAACAAAACAATGATCAGCAATGGAAATGAGTCACTGTGAAATATGCTCAGAAAGCGAGTGACTTCTGGCATTGGGGAGGTGAAGTTTCTCCAGTGTACTAATCTGGAGGGAGATACACCAATTAAACTCCCTTTGCAGAGGGCGTGGGATGTACCCCACAACTGCAGTTGCACATAGAGATTAGAAAAGCCGGAAAGAGAATAATCTGAGATGAAGAGACAGACAGAGAACAGCAGGAGCACTGCTTATCAAAACGAAGCTTGATCAGAACTAGAAACCATGCCCACGTGGGGAATTTCACGATCATAGATCACCTTCCCTATGTATGTGTATAACCACGAATCTACATGGGCAAGAAGAAGTGAGCATCAGAAGACGTTCTCTTGGCTGAGTGTGTGGGTGCACACTGTCAATGCCAGCACTGGGAAGACAGAGGTAGGTAGATCTCCGTGAATTAGAGGCCAACCTGATCTACACTGTGAGTTCTACACAATAAGACCCTGAGGAGGGGAGGGGAGGCTTTCCCAGTACCTAAATCTAAATTTATGGTTCATGGCACTACCCAAGATGGCTGAAACAAGGCCACACGGAAAGCCAGTGCCTTCTCACATCACCCACCCTGGCCTCCAGTTTCTGGATCTGCTTCTTGCCGCCCTTCAGCGCCAGCTGCTCAGCCTCGTCCAGACGGTGCTGCAGGTCCTTCACCGTCTGCTCCAGGTTCTTCTTCATCCGCTCCAGGTGGGCGCTGGTGTCCTGCTCCTTCTTCAGCTCCTCCGCCATCATGGCAGCCTGGGTCAGTTCACGGGACACATCAGTGGGATACCCCCCCCCAGCGCCACCCAGAGCACACAGACAATGCTGTAATCTTGAGCACAGTGTTGAGCCTCCCCGCCCCCCCCCAGTCATCATGCCCCACTTTGCCCCTCTAGTGACCCTATTTCTCCCTACATCTCTCCAGGAAGCCACCAAAGACTGACTGTGCTCAGAAGAGATGAAACCCCCTTGCCATGCCCTGGGTCTGAAGTCCTCCTTCCTCATCTCCCACTGCCATCTCTGCAGAGCGTGATGCTTACGTCGGTAATGGCCTTCTTGGCCTTCTCTTCTGCGTTTCTGGACTCCTGGATGGAGTTCTCCACCTCTGCCTGGCATTGAGCCAAGTCGGCCTCTAGTTTTTTCTTGGTGTTTATCAGGCTCGTGTTCTACAAAAAAATTAGATCTGGGGGGTGAAGGTTTCATATGGGCACTTAAAACAATGGGGAGGGAGGGCAGTGGGCGGGGAGGGAACCGAATCACAGCCATGATCACTTCTTATCTTCCACATGAGTGCTCTGCTGGGGACAATATCACTCCTGACTGAACAGAAAGTTCTGAGACAGAGCCAAGAGCTGTCCATCAGAAAATTGGGTAAATGATAAAGGGAGAATTTCAAACATTTGAGGATGGATAGATTATTCAGTAAAAGGCATGGGAACAAGAACTTGACTGATGGACTCATCTACGCAGGATGAAAAATAATTCTACTGATTAAAGTAGGCCATGCATGGAATTGAAACAGGAACAGGGATGACAGACTAGAAAACATTATCTATCTTTGAAAAACAATCTCGTCCTTATATAAATAAGATGTATTAGTAAGAAAAGGGGGCAAGGAGAATAAACAGTGGAAACTCATAAGAAATATGACGGACACTCGAGTGATGAAATGATCTACCTCATCATTAGTAAAAAAATAACTAACAATGATAATAATAATAATTAATCAGGGATGGCTGCTTCAACAACAAAGTTGGTGGAGATTTAACAGGTAGGGGCTTTTCGAATTTGTAGAAGAGTCCTCAGGAGGCAATAGATGGGAATAAAACTTGGGAAAGTATTAAGAAGTAATTTACATGGGATATATATATATATATATATATATATATATATATATATATATGTTATATATAAATGCCTTTACTGTTTTAGCACTGAACTTTATTTTCTTTGAGAAATATTGACAATAGTTATCACAGATGAATGCAAAACTGTAGTCATTAAAGACAATGTTAATTAGTCTTTATAAGAGTAAAGAATTTTATTGGTAACAATTTGAAATAGCCAGCCATAAAGGATTGATTGCAGTCATAATATACAATTTTCATAGCCTGCTTTCTTTTTTAAACTATTGAAACCCACAACATTGAAAACTAATTTAAGAGTTAGAAATATATTCTGGACACATTGTTAAATGAAAGGAAGAAGTTGTGAAAGATAGGTTTTGCAAAAGTATAATATTACGTAATTCACAAAGATCTAAGGAGGAGACATCCTAATGCATTGAGCATTTGATTTTTCCTTCTATTTCTTTGCTTATGCTTTCTATATTTTAGATCGAGTACCTTTAATTTTTAATAAAATTAATAAAAATAGTTTTTTTGGGGGGGTTCTAGTCCCAAAATTTCAGCTTAAGTTATGGGTTGAGCATTCATTCTCATTTGAACTTCTGAAATTCAGATAAGATCCAAATTCTAAAACCTTGAGTAGCAGCATGCTATCAAAGTGCAAGATTCTACATCCAACCTCATGCAATGAGCCATAGTCAAAAATCACCTTTAGGGTTTGTGTATAAAGAAATGAGTTTCAGATTTAGGCTTGTCCTCAACTTCCACTCTCTCTCATTATGCCTGTGCAAATATTCACATATGCAAACCGTCCCAAAGCAGAAACACTTTTGGCCCTGAGTAAACCTGCCACGTGTATTTTGGATAAGGGTTTTTTAACCTGCATTTTTAACAGCCTGCAAGATCTTTCATCTTTCGTTCTGATCAAACAGAGCTCAGAGCTCTATCAATTAATAGTCAAAGTTTTCCTGGCTTGGTCTTGACTGCTAGTCTGGGAGGAGTTGGGAGCTCCTTGCCAAGGCTCTATCTGTGCCACACCACTCTTTGCTGTTCCTGCGCCCGCCCTGTCACTGACCCCATGGACCATGAGGTGGGAGTGGTTACCTTAGGTGGGAAAGCATCTGGCTAAGCCACTGCCCAGGGTGGACCTGAGTTGAGAAGGCAGTGTACCTGGGAATGGAGCAGCTGGACACGGTCACTGGAGTCCAGCAGCTCCTGCTCTGACAGCCTGCGGGTCCGCTCTGTCTGCTCCAGGGCCACCTTCATTTCCTCCAGCTCCTCCTGCAGGAGGCCATTCCTGCGCTCCACAATGGCTAGCTGCTCCTTGAGGTCCTCGTTGCTTCTCTGGGCATCGTCCAGGTGCAGCTGGGAATCCTTCAAGGGAAACCAAGAGTTATGGCAGAGTTTCAGGTTGAACCATGAGCCCATAGGTCTGCCGAACTGGCTGGTGCTCACCTTAAGCTGGCCTTGGACTGTGCGCAAGTGTTTCTGGGTCTCTGCCACTTGGCGGTTGGCATGGCTCAGCTGAATCTCCATCTCGTTGAGATCTCCCTCCATCTTCTTCTTCAGTCTCAGTGCGTCATTGCGGCTTCGGATTTCAGCATCTAACACACTTTGCATGGCCTCCACAGCACGCTGGCTGTTTCTTTTTATTTGTTCGATTTCCTCATCCTTTTCTGTGACCTTGCGGTCAAGCTCAGATTTTACCTGGCTTAACTCTAGCTGGACTCGCAAGATCTTGCTCTCCTCATGTTCCAGGGAACCCTAAGAACAAAGGAGCAACAGGAATTTTGTAACACTGTATTTTCTCTCTCTCTCTCTCTCTCTCTCTCTCTCTCTCTCTCTCTCTCTCCCTCTCTCTCTCCCTCTAGGGTTATGTGGTCTAGACTAGCCTGGAACTTACTATGTAACCCTGGCTGTTCCTGAGAACTTTTTTTGGAGGTTCTAACAGGAGAGAATTGCTACTTATATACCCCTTGACTGAAGACCGGTCCTCCTCTTTGGGGTAAATTGTCCTTTTTGACTGGGCAGGCAGCTTTGGAAGGGATGTTCATGGTGCCATGAGGGGGGAAGGCATCATCTGGCATCAACCCTAGTAATCACTGGGTGACAAATATCGCAGTCAGATCACCTCATATCCAACCCAAGCTGTTCTTAAACTCGTGGTCCTTCTGGATGCTGGGGTTACAGGCATGGGCCACTATACCTGGGCATCACCTTCAATGATCATTCTCTTTCAAACTATGCTAAATATGGCATTGTGATGCTCACACAGTGCTCTGAGGTTTGAGCATTTGGTGGGTTGGTGAGTGTCCCCAAGAGTAGAGAAAGTCCAAATAAAACTTTGTATATGCTATTTAATAATCTTGTGTCTTGAAAGGGGCAGAACATCATTTGAGCTGGTAAATACAATACTTTTTTTTAAACAAATAGTGTATTTAATAATGACTATAATTCAGGAGCTTATCTAGTCTCTGTAGGTTCAGGACAACTGCTCTCCTGTTTTCCTGCATGAGCCAAATTCCAGAAACACCTCAGCTGGCTGGTTGTTTGTACAGACCCCCTACTGATCATGAAACCAGGAGACTCTGGGTCTATTTTGATGACACTGGATTCCTGGTAGCCAAAGATTCTGTATGACTCTGTATGAAACTGAGCTGGCTCTTGGGATACTTGATGACTAACAATTTCTTCCTTGAGAAGGAGATATTGAGGACATTAAGAATACATTTATTCTCAAAGGGGGACATAGGATAAAAGACACCAGGGGATAAATGGCCCAGGGCTGGTTGACTGCTCTTCCTAGTGGGGACTCCAAGCCTCTGGCTGGAAAGCCTCCGTGTGGTGGATGGGTGCTCTTTCCGGTTCCTATCTGATTCCAGACAGGCCACTGACCTCCACCTCTTCCAAGGCAGCCTGGAGGTCAGACTTCTCCTGCTCCACTTGCTTCTTTGTCTTTTCCACTTCCTGGAGGTTTTTGCCCGTTTCTGCAATCTGCTCTGTTAAGTCAGAAATCTCCTCTGCAAAAGACAGGCTTGATTTAGGATTTCAAAAGGCTCCAGCTCATGGCATAGGCATTTATTTGCCAGACAAGTTAGGGGATGGCAGTTCACTTATGCCATTTACAGAGGAGAGACCACGGGAAGCTGTTCTGATGAAGTGGAGACACAGACATGGAAGTGCTGCCTCACCTGAACTATGTAGAGAATGAACAAGAAGAGAATTCTTTATGACCTTAAGTATACACATCAAGAAGGACCAGAAAACTCAGACTCTGGGTCTTTCAGAATCAGCAGAGACTTAGGGGAACCTGGATGCTGTCTGATTTTATCCATCAGAAGTCTGAAGTTATTAAGAGCTCTAGTAATGCGCTCAAGGACTCAAGGTCACTCGAAGACTAGAATCCCTGAAGTCTCTTGTATTGTAAGAGCAGCAGGCTTAGCAGCTCACTAGGTAGCTCCAGTCCTCAGAAGAAGAATCAGGGGCCATTGCACCTTGCATGAAGAGGGTCTGAGCCTTAGGGAACACTAGTAAATTTGAGATTTGATGGATGAGGATGTGATAAGGTCATGGGAAGCTGTGTCTAGTCGGGGCTGGAGTTGGCAGGAGAAGCGAGAACAGTATAATCCAGCTGTGCTCCGGAGGGAGCTCACCTTGCAGGTTTTTATTCTCCCGTCTCAGTGTCTCTAACTGATCCACCACCTCCTCGTAGGCATTCCTCATCTTGAAGATTTCAGTACTGAGAGACCTGGACTCTTTCTGGGCAGCTTCCAGCTCGGCTTGGCTCTCATCCAGTTTTTGTTTCCACTCTGCAAGGACCTGCAATGAGAGGATGGGAAACATGGGAAACAGAAGAGATGGGGGGGGGGAGGGGAGGCTTGGGAGAGATCATCCAAGCACAGGCAGTGAGCAATGCCAAAGTTTCACCCTCCCATCCTTGAAGACCAACAGAAGAAGGCTGGCTCTACTCTAGACCAGGGACTCCAAACCCAGATGTCTCTACAGGTGCCCTGCTGAGTTCTTCAATATAAGACAGGCTGAGCATTACTGATCCGACAGGTCATTTTTCTCAGATTTCAGAATGTCTGGAGAATTTGTGTAGACGTGGGAGACCTTAGAAATGAGACCCAAGCTCCACACAAAATGTACTTCTGTTTCATTTCCTACATGATGGTCATAAGAAATGTTACATAGTACTTTGAGCATGATTGTGTGTATGAGGCTGCATGTGAGCATATGATGTGCATGTGTGTGTTTACATGTACAATATGTTTGTGAGGGACACTTTGTATGTGCATGATGTAGGTGTGAGCAAAGGTCAGAGGACAGTCCTGGATATTAGTCTTCACCTCCCACCTTGAGGGGAGATGCTAAGTCGGCTAGACTAGCTAGCATGCAGGCTTTCCCTGTCTTTGCCTCCCATCCTCCGGTAGGAGCGCTGTGATCACAGATACTCATGCTGTGTGTATTCTGCTGAGAATCTGAGCTCAGTTTCTCATGCTTGAGTGGCAAGTGCTTTTACCCATTGAGCCATTTCCCCAGCTACGCATGCCCATGTTTTAACCACCAATCATCACATGAAATTGGACATGGAATGTTTTTCCCTTTGTAGCGACACGGTGGTGCTCAAAATTTTAGACTTGGAGTGTGGGTTAAAGATATTCAGTCTACATGACATGCTCATCAGACTTTGAATTAGCTTAGATTAAAATTTCCCTTGGAGAACCCATTAGAAAAGTAAAGAAACTCCCTCAGTCTTCCAACTAGTAATTGAGGATCTGGTTGTGTGCAGCTTAGAATGCACATGTCAAAGTCTACCGCAGAGACCACCATGTCCATGAAGCAGCTGGGGAAAGACCTTGTCGAAGTTTCTTTGTTTCTTGTCCAGGGTGGCGCAGGCTGTGTTGGCTCTCTCCAAGTCCAGCATCAGGTCATCCACTTCTCCCTGAAGCCTCTGCTTGGTTTTCTCCAGGGAGGCACACTTGGAGTTGGATGCCTCAGTGTTTTCCTCTGCCTCCTGGAGCCTCTGGGCCAGCTTTTTCCTAGGAGGACCAGATGTTGGTATTGTCTCAGCAGAGTGGGCTATTTTAGCAAGTAATCATCACATTGAAGGAGAATGGACAGTCTAGAAGAGGCTAGAGACCCGAACTGTGAGTGGAGGGTCCAGTACAGTCATGTGCAGGTAATGATGTGCCATGAACAACATAACCAATGGTGGTCCAGTAAGACTATGCGAGAAGTAAAAAAATCCCTGTTACCTAGCAACACTGTAACCAAAGCTACTGTGCACAGGCAACATTGTATAGGTGCTGAGTACTTTATACTTCAAACAGCGGGGTCACTGGGCTAGGTATTGTCTGTGCTACATTTTCTGTTCCACTTATGAAAGAGAAGTTTACTATAGAGTGGGGTGCTTTGTTAGGCCAGTAGCAGTTCATAAAAGTCAGGAATACTGAGATTCTTGATCCCATATGGAGGACTGCTTTTCATACCATTGAGGTTTGGGGACTCTTGAAGATTTTCATGATAAAATCTCTAATGACACATTTCTCAGAACACACTCCATGTCTATATTACCAGAATACTCCTGAAATGATTAGTGGCAAAGTCAGTCTATAATCAGTCACCAACTGATCCAGACAGAAAGACAGTCCCCAGGATAGTGGGGATCCTCTCTGAAATCTTTACAAAACAAACAAACAAACAAACTACAAAGGAAAGAGAGAAGTTCTCTCCAGGTAGCAGAGACTGCCCTTTTGGATCTTTTTTTTAGGGCTTTTTCTCCCCTGGGGAAGTTGGGTCATACTTGGCCTCCTCCAGCTCCTCCGTGCGCTGGATGGCATCTGTCTCATATTTGGTCCTCCACTGGGCCACCTCGCTGTTGGCCTTGGACAGCGCCCTCTGCAGCTCGGCTTTGCCTTCCTGCTCCTCCTCGTACTGTTCCCGCAGCAGGTCACAGTCGTGGCGGGAGGACTGCAGGGCGTGGGCAAGCGCGTTCTTGGCCTGGGGATTACAATGGTAACCAATTGCGAATTCACATGGGCCTCTTCCCAGTGAAGATATGAAAATCATTTCCCCCAATTTGAATGATTCCCCAATTTGAAACATTTCCACGTTGCTTCACAGATTTTTGCCTTATCAGTATACCTAATGTTTGACTTTTAAAAATTCTCTCCATAATTGTATTTACTTTTATAAGAAATTGTTGCAAAAATAGAAAGAAATTATTGCCCCACAGTAAAGAGAAAGGTATTACTATTTAGCCAGCCATGGCACCACATAGCTCTAATCTCAGTTCTTAGAGAGCTGAGTCAGGAGGGTGGTGAATTCAAGGGCAGTCTGAGCCCCATGGTGAGTTCTAGGTCATAGTAAAATCCTCCCTCAGTGCCCTCCCAAATTACCATAAGAAATGTTAGAAATTTACACAACAGACATAAAACATCAGCATGAGCATCTATCTGGACAGTTTGCATGTTGTGGCTCTGTGCTTGAAGTTTGCCCTCTGCTTCTTAATTACGTAATAGTAACTGCTAAAGGCCCAAAGCCTTTCAGTGGCTGTAAAGGCAAGAATTGAAACAGTTGAAAAGTCAATCATCTTGCTACTTCATGCAGTGAGACCTGGATGCTGTGACCATGAAACAGCTACAGCATCCTCTGGGGTCTCCAGGGGCCAGCATCCCCACCCTGAGGACTGCTGGTGTGAACGGATGCCCGGAGCCTCCTCTCCCACTCATTGCCCTCTGGACAGGGCAAAGGTTTCACTGTAATTTTAATGGTTGCAATGCATTGCCTGGTGCCACCACCCAAGAGAAGAGTTTTGTTGACCCAGGACCATGATGTCTGCATTTTTTTTGTCAGTTTTAGAAGAGACCATGAAACACAGGACTCTGCTTAAGGAAGGAGCCTTACTGCTGCAGTGAGAGTCAGGGAAGGGCGGCCTCTGGCCTCTGGAGACCTGCACTACTTGTTCAGTCTCTGGTTCTCACCACTCCTCCTTGGGCCGGAGCCCACCAAAAACCTTCCATCAGAATAGAAAGATGAGAGATAAACGCAGCACTGCTCTCTGCCAGAAATGAAAGATAAAGGGAATTTCAAAGGCTGCCTTGCAAATCTCTCCCACACCACAGCAGTCTCAACCAGATCAAAGCAAACTTCCTTCGTGCGGGATTTTGAACATCTAGGTTCCTATGGTATTGGCTGCAACACTAGCATCAGTAGCACTTACTGTGGACACTGCTCTCGCAAGACTTTATTTACTGTTCTCAGCTACAGTGGGGGAAGAGAGGAGATCGTTCCTATCCGTTTACAGATCAGTGGGTAGACATGTATTATAGACTGCATCTAGATGACTGAAGTTAACCCAAAGGTGTTAACATAAAGCCATGAATATAACATGAACATAACATAACATGAAGCCATTTAGTCTTTGAGGAGAAAGGATACTTAAGAACCTATCTTACAGGAGGTAGCCCACAAAGAGGATGACATTCTAAGCTGCTGGGGTGATTTCTGCATGAGATGGTCTAATTAGTGCAGTAGTAGAGCTCTTGACTGGAGGTGACATTTATCAGGCCACCCCATGGGAGATGGAGACATAAAGGAGATGGGGTGCCTTGTTAGGGCTTTCTAGTCCTGGGGAGAGGTCCTGTCATTCAGGAAGAAGTTATTATGACACTGAAGGGCAGGGAGAGATGAAGCCACTGTGCTGTCTCTGACCAGTCTTCCCTCTAAGCTACCCAGCTCGCATCACCCTCCCTCGAGGGTCCCATTACTTGGCTGCTCAGGTTTATCTGACAGCTGTTTCCCTAAAGAGGCAGCCTCACCTTGGTTTCTTCCTCCAGTTGCCTCTTCAGCTCCTCCAGCTGCTGGGTGAGGGCCTGTTTGCTTTTGGTGAGCTGCGAAACCAGAGACTCCTTCTCTTCGACTTGGTGGCTCAGCTCGCCTGCCAAACAGACGCTCCGCTTGAGCATGGCCGACTGCCAACCACCACGTCCCCACCGGGCCCTGGAGGCTTGCCATCCTCACCATTCTGGGTCTGCAGCCTTGCCTTCTGCATGTTCAGATCGTGGATTAACTGGGTCTGTTGGTCATCCTTGGCTTTGATCTCGTTAAACTGGTCTTCCACAGACCGGCACATTCTTTCCATGTTACTCTGAAAAAACAAACAAACACAAACAAACAAACAAACAAACAAACAAAACACCAGTGGGAATGGGGAAGTGGGTTTCTGGTGCCCAGCAACGAATGGGATGTTTTGATCGTCTGGCTTCTTGTTGGGCTAGATGAAACCATGGAGCAGATGAGAGTTGGTTTTAAGAATCGTTATCATTTTGGATTTACTTTATTTTTGTGGGTGGTGGCTCTTTAATCAGCAGTCGTGCAGGGTGTCAGCTTTGGTATGCATGCATCCAGTGATGAGCAAACCAGCTTCTGCTACGATGCCATTCACAGGATCCCTGGGATCGTGCTGGAAGATAAGCAAGTCTACTGAAAGATGGAGACGCTCCGGAAGCCCTGCCTACATGGCGCAGTGTTTCTTTCAACACTACAGCGGGTCCTGGGGGGTGGGTTATAGAGATTAGGATGACACTACCCCAGCCTCGTGTCTGCTTGTAGTTGTCACTTCTCTTCCTTCCCCATTAAATATAGAATAAAGTGAGCACATGCTTTCTTTCCTTTAGACTGGAAATTGTAAGACATGTGCAGCAGAAGAAGGGCTATTAGACCACAGATGGTCCTCAAGGAGCTCAGGACCTGTTTGGGGATGACACCTGTGGAAGACCTCCAGCGGGGGCAGGGTCTGAGAGGAAAGATAAGTCTCAAAAAGAAAACGCAAAGGATAAAATGACTTAAAGTAATGTAAACCAATAAAGGCTGGACCTGAAAATTGAAAGGACATGGTAACAATAAGCTATTTCAGAAGAAGGATGCCGTGAGATGAAACTTGGCCTCTGGGGTGGTGGTATCAAGGGGAGATGGGACTTTTAAAAGGTGGTGCTTCATGGGAGGTAATTAGGTCATTTGGGTACCATTCACCCAAGGGATTGATGCTAGCTTCTTAACGCTAGATTAGTAGGCATGAGAATGAGCTGGTGTAAAACTGACTGGCATCTATGTTCCTCTAACAAATGCTCCCAACAGTGTGCTGTCATGTGCTGTCCTTCCTTGAGCTAAACAGATGCTGGCATATCTTCTCAGTAAGGTGCTCAATAAAGCTGTCTTCTTTATAAAGTACAGAGCCTCGGGTATTTTACTACAGCAATAGGAAATGAACTAAGACAGGGAGTGACTAGAATTTGATTCCCAGCACCCCTGTCAGGCAGCCCCCACCCATTTGTAAGCACAGCTCCAGGCGATCCAATGCTCTGGACTCTGTGGGCACCTGCACACGCATGCTTTCCCACCCCCAAATAAAATGAATCTTAAAAAACAAAGAAAGCAATACTATATAAAACAGAATGTAAAAATAGATGGCAAAGGGACTGTGGTGATAGCTCAGGGGTAGAGCACTTACCTACACCATGTGCAAGGCCCTGTGTTCAAGTAACACACACACACACACACAGAAAGAGAGACATACAGACAGAGACACAACAGAGACAGAAAGACACAGAGACAGGTAGAGAGAGAGAGAGAGAGAGAGAGAGAGAGAGAGAGAGAGAGAGAGAGATTCCACAAGCCTATTTTTCTTTTCTGACTTCACCTCCTACTTCTCTTCTGGTTCACTCCCTGGCCTTCTGGAACCCTCTTTGAGAGACCCACATCCCCACTGGGGCCAGTGGTGTTTCTCCCAGCCCTGTTTGTCCCAGTTCCAAGTGCATCCTGGGACATCCTGGGATGAGAACAACTCTTAAATCAAGAAGGCTATGGTTGCTCTCTGAAGTCACAGAGAGGCAGCTTTGCTGTGAAGGTGGTTGGGTTTAAATGTCAGAATCTTCATTTGCATGATCCCCGAGGAGAGTGAGGAGCCCTGGGAAGTTCCATGTAGGGACAGAATATATTCCAGATATTCTCGAAGGGAAGGGAGCCATGCCTTCAGCACCTCAGTAATGTATGTCTTTTCTTGCTTATTTTTAACATCTGTGTTAACGTGCTGTCTAGGGATCTGACCAAAGAGCAGGATGATTGTCCATGTTTGAGGTCTTAGGCCCAATCCCCATGGTCTCAAAGAAAGAGAAAAAAAGCAACTAAATAATGCTCATTTTCTGCTTCTTCCCCTAACTTTGTGTCCACATAACCCTCAGTAGTCACAGGTCAGTCCTTAGACGGAACTCATAGCAGATCCAAACCAATTAAAACAGCTAGGAGTGGTGGTGCACATATGTAAATCCTAGCACTTGCACTTGGGAGCTGAGGCAGGAGACTGCCACAAGTTCAGGGGCCAGCCCAGGCTGCACAGAGAAATTTCATTAAAAAAAAAAAACAAAAAAAACCAAAAATCCCAAAACAAAACAAAACACCCCAGAGGATTGAAAATACTAAAACAAACGGATCTGTGCTCAGCATATGAAAATGATGTTAGCTTTAGTTTAGTTCTAGGGTTTTTTGAGACAGGGCCTCCATGTGTAGCCTAGAACTGGCTGGCCTAGAACTCTCTATGACATGGATTATGGTAATCCACCTTCTCTGTCTCTCAAGTGGTGGGGTCACAGGTGACCACACCCCAGACTGTTCCTTCTGGTTGTTATTCCATGAATAATGGGGCATAATGGCTTTCACGGCATTTACATTATCCAAGGAAGTGTGAGTTGTAGATTTAAATGGGAGGGTGTGCACGGGAGAGGGTGTGCACAGTAGAGGGTGTGCACGGGAGAGGGTGTGCACGGGAGAGGGTGTGCACGGGAGAGGGTGTGCACGGGAGAGGGTGTGCACAGAAGAGGGTGTGCACGGGAGAGGGTGTGCACAGGAGAGGGTGTGCAAGGGAGAGGGTGTGCACAGAAGAGGTGTGCTTGGGAGAGGGTGTGCACGGGAGAGGGTGTGCACAGGAGAGGGTGTACACATATTCTCTGCCATCCAATTAAGGTCCTGTACCATGGATTTGGTGTCCATGGAAGCCCTAGAACCAAATACTGCAGATATTAAGGGATGACTATTCCTTCCTTTTCTTCCGCTTTTCTCTCCCTCCCTCCCTCCCTCCCTCCCTCCCTCCCTTCCTCCTCCTTCTTTTCTTCCTCCTTCTTCTTCCTTCTCCTCTTCCTCCTCCTCCTCTTCCTCCTCCTCTTCCTCCTCCTCCTTCTCTTCCTCTTCTTCCTCCTCTTCCTCCTCCTCCTTCTTTTCTTCTTCCTCCTCCTCCTCTTCCTTCTTTTGAGACAAGAACGGTCTCATATAGCCCAGGTTGTCCTCACAATGTGTCTGAGGATGACTTTGAACTCCCCTACCCCTCTACCCCATACAGGGTCTCTCTGTATAGCCCTGACTGTCTTGGAACTCACAATCTAGACCAGACTGTCAACTAACTCTCAAAGATCCACCTGTCTCTGCCTCCTAAGTGCTGGGATTACAGGTGTACACCACCATGTCTGCCTTGGGCTTTTTCTTTCTCTTAGAAATATCTATCTTATTTTTATTTTTGTATATGCATGTTGGGGCAGGGTATGTGCACATGGATGTAGATACCATCGGAGGTCATAACCACTACATCTCCTGGAGCTGCTCTAATAGGCAATTGTGAACTACCAGTGCCGGGAAATGAACCCGGGTCCTCTGCAAAAGCAATGCATTCTTCTTAACCACTGAGCCATCTCTCTAGTCCCTTGTGCTTTTTCTTCAAGACATCCAATTCTACTGTTACATCTGTCTCAAGGGCCTCTCCCTGTGAAATTCTGTGGGGTAAGAAGATGGTATAGAGAAAACTGTGCTCACAAAGTCCAGGTGTTAGCCAACCCGTCAATTTAGTTCCTGTGCATGCCAGATAGATTGGAAAAGTCAGAAAAAGTATCATGACCTTAATGGTGGCAGATCGCTCAACCAGCTGGGACAACATTGCTCTCCATTTTTGTGTTTTCCACAAATACCTAAGTTGAAACTAAATCTCCATACATTGAGAGGTGGGGACTCAGAGAGGGGAGTAGGGTGTGTGGGGGATGGCTAGTAATTAGGTCAGGAGGAATTCACCTTTATAGGAAGTAAGGGTCTCTAAAAAAGAGGTGGGAAGATGGATGTGTTGGCACACACCTTTAATCCCAGCAGTCTGGAGGCACAGGCAGGCAGATCTCTGTGGGTTTGAGACTAGCCAGATTTACATAGGGTTTCAGGCCAGCCAGGGAGAACCTTCCTCAAAAACAACAAACAGACAAACAAAAACAAGTAGGTAAGGGCTAGCTCCCTTGTTCCTTCTGACACTGGAGGACCTGGGGAAAGGCACCATCTTTGAAGCAGAGAGAGAGAGAGAGAGAGAGAGAGAGAGAGAGAGAGAGAGAGAGAGAGCGCCCTGGCCAGACACTGAGTCTAACGGTTGTTTGATTTCAGGCTTCCCAGCTCCCAAACTGCAAGCAGCACTTCTGTTATTTATAAAATTGCCCAGTCTAAGGTGTTTTGTTATAGTAGCCTCAGTTATTTAGGGCATGTGACTTGAAAGAATTTGAAGAGTTAGAAAAAAAAACAGAGGTAGGAAGATGGTTACAATTTACGACACACCGTGAGTTTGGAGTATCAAATTCTACTCGCTCAAGGGGTGAGAAGACATGGCTGCCAAGACCAGAGAGTCAGCCAGATACCTTTGACTTGGAGACTGTTTCAATGTTGCTGGCCATGTCGTCAATCTCCATCTTCAGCTCGCTCTTCTCCTTCTCCAGCTTCTGCTTCACCCGCTGCAGGTTGTCGATCTGCTCGCCGAGCTCCGCCACGGTGTCCGCGTGCTTCTTCCTTAGGGTGGCTGCTGTGGCTTCATGCTGCAGCGTGGCCTCCTCCAGGTCCCTGCGAAGTTTCTGGAACTCGGCCTCTCTCTTCTTGTTCATCTCAATCTGGGCTGAAGTGGCCCCACTGGCTTCTTCCAGCCTCTCGCTGATCTCTTCCAGTTCCCGGGAAAGGTCTGAGCGCTGCTTCTCAATTTTGGCTCTGACCGTGTGCTCTGCTTCAATTTCTTCCTCTAGCTCTTCTGTGCGGGCCTGGAAGTGTCATTGCAATTAGGAAGTTTGTCAGGGTGGAGAGTAATCCATTTCAGGAGCAACTAGGTGCTAAGGGGAGGGGGGAAGGCAGCCCGAAGTTGAGAACATATTATGATTTAGTGGGGGACAAAAGGCCAATGGCAGTTGTTTGGAAAGAGCCTATGTTTCCATCAGTAGGGGAATGATCAATCATTTTGATGAGTGCCTTGTTGTAATGTCAAGCACCAACTCAATGCTGCAGCAAGTCTACTAGGGAAAGCCCTACAGAACACGCCAATATGTGAAAGAGATAAGTTGCACCCTGTGCTTAGGATAGATTCATGCTGAAAATCTGAAGGAATGTGAATGAGTTTTCACATATACACCATATGTCTTCTCCAGGTCTTCAATATATACATAAACACATAGAAAAAGGATCCTCAAAGGTCCACATCCACCTGAAACTGGTAGTTCCTTCTCAGAAGACTGGCAGGCCTTGGGCTTAGGGACAGTGGCCAGTACTCCTTTAGTGACGACGATTAGCCATTTAGGTCACAGTCTGAGTCTTTTCAAGGATATATATACTTATGTGCCACTCAGAAAATTTAAACTATTTATTTCAAAAACTGATGTGCTGCTGAAGCAGAGAGGAGAAAGAAGGAAAGGAAAGACCCGCATATAATGGCAGAAGAAGGAAATGAAGAATGGGAGAGAGCAAGCTGGGCACTTGCAGGCAGCTGCGAGACGAGGAAGGGCCTGGCACTTTCACCTGTAATTCTTTAATCTTCTTCTGCAGCTGCAGACTGAGGACTTGTTCATCATCGATTCTGGTTTGTAACTGACTCATTTCAAACTCCTTCCTGCAAGCAGATTGATCAAATGAAACAGAGTGAAACATGGGCCTTTTTAAAGGGAGGCATGCTTGGCTTTCAGATCCAAATGGAGGGTATAGAACACCAGTCATCTACTTCTTCAGTTTCTCCTCCAACTGTTGCGTGTCATTCTCTAGATCCATGATGGATTCCTGGGACATCTTCAAGTCTCCTTCCAGCTTCCTCTTCACTCTCTCCAGGTCAGCCCGAAGTTTCTTCTCCTGCTCCAAGCTGCCCTCGAGCTGGGAAGACACAGGTGGAGAAGCAGGCTTACTCACATCAGACAGCACAGTCACATGCTGTGTGACCACCAGCTCCAGAAGGAAGGAAGCCAGCCTTTCATCCTCCACTTCTGTGTTCTGTATCTTAGGGGTTGGATATCTTGGGGGCCTCCTGGTACCTCTTTTCAGATCATTCCCACTTGGCTTGTCACAGGCCATAAACTCCTATAAGGATAAGTGGTGGCCCATCACCCCTCCCTTACCCGTGTCACTCAGCCCTGAGGGTAGTCAGGCAAGAAACTTAAGTATGTGTGCAAGGCACAGGAAAAGAAGGATGTATCAGGGAACACACTCACCCTGGCCTTATTAAAGTAGAAACATGAAAGGTCTATTTGAGTTTGAGTTGAGTTTGAGGCCAGCCTGGTCTACAGAGTAAGTTCCAGGAAGCCATAGAGGGAATAAAACCAGCTAACTTGAAACCTGGCTCTTGTGTCATGAACAGTAACTCATCATGAAGGAGAAAAAAAGATTCCTTTTCCTGGCCTGTTTTTCTGTTCCGCTTTTGAGGTGTTACAGGAGATGGAAGTCAGGGTCTCGTGCATGCTGTACCACTGAGTTACATCCTTGGCTAGCGTGAGGCTCTAAACATGGTGGAAAAGAATCAGAGGTTTCTGGACCCGGAATGCCTATAAGTAGATGCTAACAATAGCAGTGGTCTATGCTTTACTAAAAATGTTACGCGTTGAACTCTCCTTAGATATACTCTGAAGTCTAGCTATTTGTATGTACCCCTAATTCATCAGTGGGAACTGATGGCTCCCAGGGTCACGTGACCTGCTGGTCACCTTGGACCTGTGTGTTTGGGGTCAGGGCATAGCTGGAATCTGGACTCAGGCTCTGACTCCAGACTCTGAGCTCTCTAGACTGATCCATCTTTGCAAGGCTCGGAAGCCACGTGTCCTCACGTCATCTGTCTGCTGTTCCAGCTTGACATTGATCTTGATGAGACCGTTGACTTTATCTTCTTCAACCTGCAGGTCATCCAGTGTCTGCTGATGGGCTTCCTGCAGAGACTTCTTTTCTTTCGTCAGTTTGGAAATGGTTTCTTCGAGTGCTGTCATTTCTTCAGAGAGATTCTTCACCTAGGAGAAAGCCAGCAACCTGCTTAATAGTGAAGCAATGAACCCAGCAGCTCCCAGCCACAAAACTGATGGCTGCCTTAGCTACCTCTGTGTCTCTAGCTTCTAAGCATTCTGGGACAGGCCATGTCTCAGTTTTATATATATATATATATATAATTTTCTTTGTTTATTATTTTAATTTTATTTCATCTTATTTTTAGGAAAGTCTTCAGAGGGCTGGGCAGTGGTGGCGCACGCCTTTAATCCCTGAACTTGGGAGGCAGAGGCAGGCGGATTTCTGAGTTCGAGGCCAGCCTGGTCTACAGAGTGAGTTCCAGGACAGCCAAGGCTACGCAGAGAAACCCTGTCTCGAAAAAAAAAAATAATAATAATCTTCAGATAGTTCCCAGGCTGGCTCCAAACTCCTAGGCTTAAGAGAGTTTTTTCTGCTTCGGCCTCCCAAGTAGCCAAGAAATGGCACAGATCACCGTGCTAGCCAGCCGTGCGGGGTTTTGTGAAACAGGGTCTCCCCTGGCCTAAAGTGACATCAAACTCGATATGCACCCAAGGATAATCTGGAACTTCCAACCTTCTTGCCTCTACCTTCCATATGCCAAGATGCAGCATGTATCTTAGGGTATGCGTATCTCGGGGACCCACCCATGTTCAGTTTTACAAGGTCCTAGGATCACACTCAGGGCTTCATCAATGCTAAGCAAACACTGCACTGTCTTCCTCTCTGGTCTCTCCTGGTGTATCATGTCCCTCCATCAGGATCAACCTTTCAGGGCATATTCTATTTCACTAGGAAGGACACTATTGAGATGCAGATGCGCGAATGTGAAGGGTAACACAGTGACCTCTGTTTGCTCAGCGTACATCTCTGACCGTTTGCCAGGTGGCTGATGGGGGTTCAGAATGAAGCAGGTAGGGGAGGGAGAGGCCTGAGGTGTGATGCAAGGCAATCCAGAAGATGTGCTGGCAGGAAGGGGCCATACCACACGTGGAAATTTTTAGGCATTAAACAGGTAGGAGGTTGGTAACTCCCACCTGTGACCTGAATCCAACCAGAGACATATTTAATGTATAATGTTTTTTGAAATGCTATCCACATTGGAAAAATGAGTCTACCCCCTATCCTGATGTTTGGCTTCTTGGGGAAGTCTAAACCCCCAGCAGTGTTGGCTTGACAGTCCCATCATTTGATGGTCCCAGTTCTGTCCCAAGCAAAGCTACTGAAAGCTATATATGAAAACACTTTTATATGTGTTCCCAAAACACTGATGGGAAACTTCCTTAGTCTACCACCAAAACCGAATTCTTGGAGTTGTAGGGTATATAGGTTTGTTCTTCTCTCTCTCTCTCTCTCTCTCTCTCTCTCTCTCTCTCTCTCTCTCTCTCTCTCTCTTCCTTCCTTCCTTCCTTTCTTTTTCTTTCTCTCTCTCTTCCTTCCTTTCTTTCTCTTTCTTTCCTCCCTTCTTCCTTGTTTTCTTTCATTCTCTCTATTCTTTCTTTTTTCTTTCTTTCTATTCCTCCTTTCTTCTTCCTTCCTTTTTATACAAGGTTCTTATGTAGCTCTGGCTCTCCTAGGACTTGTTCTGTAGACCAGGCTGACCCCAAGCTCACAGAGATCTGCCTGCCTCTGCCTTCTGAGTGCTGCAATTAAAAGCACAACTACTCCTGGCAATTTTTGTTTTATGTGTATGGGTGTTTTGTCTGCATTTAAGGACCCATGTCTACCATATGTGTGCAGTGCCCATAAAGTCCAGAAGAAAACATCAAATCCCCTGTGACTGGAGTTACAGACTGTTGTCAACCACTTTTTGGAAGAGCAGCCAGTGCTCTTGACTGCTGAGCTGCCTCTCTAGCCACTAGATTCCTAACTGGACTAAGTAATATCAACTGGCTTTCTCTACATCCTTCTAAGGCTTGAAGGTACCTGTATTCAGTCCTTGCTATCAAGGAAATGCACAAGTTAGAAACACCCCCAGGAAGAATTGAGGAGAACTTGTAGAGTGGAGCTCAAGGATGAGGGCTCAGACCTGGCAGCTGCTTGTCAGTAGACCAGGCTGGCCCCAGTTCCTGCTTCCCACTTGGAGGTGATGAGTGAGGACTGTCGGAAAGCCTGTGAGGATCCCTCAATGTACCCACCTTGTTCTCCGTGGCGTGCTTTTCCTTCTCAACCTTAGTTAGGGTCAACTCCAGGTCGTCAATGTCTCTTTTGAGAGAAGAACACTTGTCTTCCAGGTTCCTCTTCTTGGCAACCAGCTCAGAATTCATCTCTTCTTCCTCCTCCAGCCTCTCATTCAGCTCCTTGACTTTTGCCTCCAGCTGGATCTTGCTTTTGATGAGACCCTCGCACCGTTCCTCCGCATCCATTAGATTCTCTGTTTCCTGAAAGAGCCGGGTCACTGTGAGTTCTGGTCAGTTATTTGTAAGCCCTGGGAAGAAAAGGCCTGACCCACCAAAAGCCGGCACCTAAGCGGAGCTGAGGGGTAGGCTGGCTGTACGTGCATGCTGGCACTTACACAAATGTCACCTATGTGCTCGCTTAACCACTGAGGACATCCTCACTGGCAGCCAATCACTCAAAGTAATCTCACATGAAGGCACTCATGGAGTTACAGGTTCATTGTAAACAAGAAAGCCTCATCCACCAGTCAAGAACCACGTGATCCATATACTCCGTACAATACAAAACAGATGGGCGTTTGCAAAGGTCTACTTTCTACCTGTTAACATTCAACAGAAAGGGACTGTCCGTGTGTCCTTGGCTGTGCTTCCTCCAGCAACAGAGCAGGAGAGTAAAGACACACAGGACTAGGTGTCTGGATAGACCCTTGTCCCAGCAGACTGCAGTGAGTCTTGGGGGTGGGACCAAGACTGGCTATTTATGCTCTTAAGCTAAAGCAGCTGACACCCTCCTATTGTAGAATATTTGAAGCACTAGACACACAGTGCAGGGCAATGGGTGGAATGAGCTAATGCTTCCTCGCTAATGCTCTCTGGACCTCTTGATGCCTCAGCACACGCTGGGCACTTGACATGTGTCCAGGCCTCCGATTCCTTGACAACCATCCACTGTGAGTGCTGTTATGATGTTCATTATGCCCTGTTATGATGCTCATTTTCAGATGTGAACATGAACAAGAGAACTAATAAACACTAACAAGTGGGGAATCTGGGAGGTTAACAGCTGGATCTAGAGCTCCTGTCCTCTGAGCCTTGGAAGGTGGTGCTCCCATGGAGAGCACTCTACTCATGGGGTGAGAGTAAGTGAGGGAACATGACTGTACATCAGGGGAGATGCAAGGGAAGTCTCTGAGGGTTTGATTGAGAGAAAAAAATACATTTCTTGGAGAGGAAACAATTACGCTACCACAATATTGTGGCCTGCAAATGTGGCTCCATTTTCCCCGCCCTCATTTCTTTGGTAAAAATGAATTCTCTAAAGAACTTTTCAGAGAATAATCATATATTGAAAATCATGCATGGAAAATTAGTTTCTGTTTTCAGTTGAGTTGTTTAATTTGAATGATTTATTTTTATTGATACATTTAAAATGTGTACTTAAACATTTAAAAAGTATTCATATTTTAAGCATATGAGTGTGTATTTTTCTTGCTGTGGAAGACAGAGAAAAGACCAGAGAGAGTATAAAATTACTCTGCCAACATGTTTTCTGGGGAAACCAAGGCCAACCCTGCTCCTACTGACCGGGTAATGATGCAATGCTTGGTAGGACCACTAGGTGGCACCACTGCCTCTTAAATAGACAGCTAAGGGGCCCTCCCTGTTCCTTCACTGTCCTGGGAATCTGTGTTTTGCACTCTCAGGTAGAAGAAACTTACAGACTGAACCTGCAACTGAAGGTCATTTTTCTCCTGCAGCAGGGAGACCATTTTCTCCTCCAGCTCCTTCCGACGAGCCTCAGATCTAGCCAGTTCTTCCTTGGCTCGTTCGAAGTCCTCCTTCATGGTAGCCATCTCCTTCTCCGCCTCGGCGCTCTTCAGCAGGGGCTTGATCTTGAAGAACAGGTTCATCCAGGGCCAGTGCTTGACGTTCATGAAGGAACGAACGTTGTACTGGATGCAGAAGATGGACTCCCTGGGCACCCACAGGACTCGGATTAATTACCCACCGTACTTGCTCGTTTTCTATTTGAACCCCTCCCCGACAGGTCTCAGAATCTTCATCCTTCCCAGCTGGGTAGGAGGTGGTGCACCCAAGCATGCAGAGCCTATGAGTCTATGTGAATGAGGGCACTGGAGGCAGCAGGAAAAAGTTAGGAAGAAGGAAGGCTGAGCCAACTCCATGCCAACTCCAATATGTGAACCAGGCCAGAGGCTGGTCCGGGCCAGGTCCTCCTTTGCCTAACTATAAAACCGCCATTGTCTGAAGTATTGAATCTCTCTCTGTATGGGTCTGCTTTCCATGTATCTGGGAACTGTTGGAAGGTGGGGTTTGTCTCCCTATCTCCAGTGCACAGGATGGCTGCTCAGTCACTAGTGGACAAGTGATTGATTGAATGAATGAATGAATGAATGAATGAACATGCAAAGACCCAAAGAAGGTGCTGAGTAGGAAGGGTGGGTAAGAGAGATGCGTTACCTCCTCTCCATCATTTTCTTGAACTCCACCCTCATCAGGTAGCCCCTGCACACTGCCTGCGTGCGTGTCATTAGGGTCACCAGCTTCTCATCTCTCATCTCTTCCAGAAGCCCCAGGAGCCCAGCTTTGAAAAACACCTGCATTAAAAGAGAGACGAGCCCAGCTGTGTCCTCAGCGGGTGTTCAGTCAGCCTCCTGATGGAGGCTGTTTCTTCCCAATTCCATCCTTGACACCCGACATATTTCCAGGCCTCACGTTCCAGGGGGTCCGGTGTCTGGTTTTGAACCTCTTGGGCTGCTGGTAAGGTAGTGTTCTCTAAAGTAGTTTCCGGGCCCATCCTCCACATAAAGGCAATCACGACAGACCCAGAAAGTAATCACAGGGCACGACTGTGCCCAGAATAGGAACGAGTCAGTGATATATGTCTGGGTGGCTGCGCACAGGACACATACATGCACACAGTGACCAGAAGTCCTTCCATCAGTTATAATCACCCTTCTTCAGCTCAACCTGGAATCTGCCCTATGTCCTACGCACGCTGAGGCTCTTTCTTCCCCTTTGAGAGTCTCTCTCCTGGCTCTCTCTAGGACCTAAGGGTCCCCTGCTTGTTGCTCCATTTTCTGACTTAAGCTTCTTGACTCTTAAAGATCAGCACAGAACCAGAGCCCCCCCCCCCCCCCCAGCCACTGTCCCAGGGTTCCTCTGCCAGGGCTGCAAGACCAGGCTGCTCAAGTTGACAGGAAGGAGAAAGACCCTTCCTTCTGAGCAGTGGACACGCTGCAGGGTGGTAGGAGTCTCCAGGCCACTCGTCCTCACCTTGGTATGGCCGAATCGGAACTGCTCTCGGTCCACATCGATGGAGTTCAGGAGCTTCTCGGAGGCGTTCTTGCTGTCGATGAACTGCCCTTCCGGGATGGCACTGGCGTTAAGGATCCGGTACCTGAGGAGAAGAGACACTGGCTCTGACCTCTCAGCATGGTCTTATACCTGAGACCAGACCCTTCTAGAATCTTCTGCTCCACTCTTAAGAAGGTAGGTACTGCTGCTAACCTGAGGTGAGCAGGGGGTGAGTTCTAGGGTGTGGTGGAGGGAAAGAAACATGAAGGAAGGAATAAGGTGGGTTGAATATCTAGCTCAGAAAACTTGCCTTCAGAGGAAATGGCTCTCCTCTGACCTGGAAGAGCTTTGAATTAAACTGTGGCTTAGAGACTTCAGCTCTCCTAACCCTCAAGGAGTCTGGATAGAAAGACTCTTTTTCCTTCTGGAACAAAAGAGGTTTTCTGGAGCAGTGGGTTTCAACCAGAAGGTTTGGATCCCGGAATACCTGGCAATGTCTGGTACCTTTGAGGGTCATAGCACAGGAGTGTGGTCTGTGGTTTGCTCCCAGCATCTTTGGGTAGAGGCTAGAGATGCTGCTAGGATGTACAAGAACACCTCTCTATAGAGGATCACGGAGTCCCAAATGTCCATCAGTCCCGTGGTGAAACATCCTTCTTTAAAGTGACAGTTAGACCTAGCCTGACAGTCAGGTGAGGTCTGACTGTACTGATAGACCGCCTTGGGGCATCCCACGATGCACACTGGACATGGGCTCACCCTTGTGGCAGAGTGATGTTTATAGAAAACCCTCAGAAGCTTGTTAGTTTACCAACCACTCGGGCCACCTTGGATGGAACGTGTCTATAAAAATGTCCCCCAAGGAGTTAATTACATGGGAGAGCCAACCTACCGTTGTTTGAAGTCAGCATAGAGGATTCGGCTGGGGAACCCTTTCCTGCAGATCCGGATGCCCTCCAGGACCCCATTACAGCGCAGCTGATGCATGACCAAGTAGTGGTCCATCACACCTGGGGAAAGTGCGGGGTGTGGGACATTGGTGGCTTTTCACGGTCTTGATGATCTGAGACACCCATGAACTTCTTCAGTATGAACAGCACTTAAGTGTGTTGATAGTAGCGCTAAGCGGGAGTCTAGGAGTGACTGCAACTTGTATAACAAGCCTCACAGAGGAGGAGATCGCTCCAGTCTTCCTGAGAGACTCCGGCACCCCATGAACACGAGATTAAGAGATTTCTCATTCCTGAAGCCTCAGTAACTATGCTCTGAGGGAAGCAGGGGTCTATGGAAAGGGCCTGGGACTTCCTGTTAGACAACCTGAAGAGTCTTCCTGCCTCTGCTTAGGGGTAAAAAAAATGTCTAATGTGCAGAACCTGCAAAGCCAGATGCAAAACAAAATCGAGGCTGATGTATATTGGCCTGATGGCCATCTTCTCAGTACCTGCCTCTGGGAGCAGGGGTTTAGTGGAATAGTTGGGGTCAGAGGGAGCAGAGAAGCCTATGACCGAAAAGCCATGGCCACTCTTGGAAAGCAGCCTGGCCAGAGGGTTAGAGGAGAGAGACGGTGGTTGTGGTGGCTTCTCACTGTAACCTTTCCAAGTTGCTAGGGAGGGGCACAGCTAATTCTGGCTTTGACGTCACCTTATAGAAATTTCTAGAATGTCTACAGGTGTTCCTGCTTGCCCTGAAGAGAGATCTTTATATCTGTTTTCACAGCTTGACTAGAGTTGTAGCCCCTTCTAATGCAGTAATTATCATCTATGTGTGAACTTTTATACTTAGGGTCATTAACAACAAGGATTCATCATAGTTGACTTAAGCCAAACTTATTGCAGCTGGTGGCTATGACACCATACAGTGCAAAGGTAGGACAATGCCATCCCTGCCCAAAGGTCCACGGGGTGGGAATTCCCTGCAGAAAGACTGGTAAAAACTGAGGAGGAAATATCCCTATTAGAATTCCAGGAGGATTTGTGCAGGAAACCGGAGACATTGTTCAGTCTGGTCCCCCTCCCCCGTTTCCTCCAGGTTTTGGTTCCTTTCCATTTTCGATGGTAATAGCTTCATTCTATCTTGAATAGAAAATCCATTTAAGGGACTCTTAAGATTCTCATGGTCTTAGGGTACTGTTAAAATTTCTCTTCCAGCTTTATCAAAAAAAATGAATTATTCTTTTTGGCAAATTTCCAACATTTCTACTTCTTGGTTATATTAGAGAAATCTTTAAATATATAAATAAATTTCTTATTTCTTTAATAACACATTGGTGTTCGTTTCTCTTGATTTTATAGCACGCAATATTTGTGGTTTATATTTTTCATTTTTCACATCTCCTCTTAGTATCCCCTGATTTTTTAATTTTAACAGATGTACAAAACATTATGATTATGCATATTAACGAGACACAGTGTATTTCAGTCCATGAATGTAATTCCTCCTGGTTCAAATCCCAACTGTGCTGTTTACCAACTGCATGAAAGGGGACCTTCTGTGTCTTGAAAAAAAAATGAGGACATGGTGCTCCCAAGTGTGAGTTGAAGAGAAGATTTATAGTAGAAAGCAGAGACACAGATAACTGGAATGGTCCAGACTGAACTTGGCCAGCACACTGAACCTGGTCATGGAACTGGGGGAGTGAGAGAGGAAGAGAAGAGAAGAGAGAGGGGCAAAGAGCCCAGAGATCAAGAGGCCAAGAGACCAAGAGAACGTTAGCCAAAATGGCTGGGTGATGGAGGAGTCCAAGAAGCTAGGAGGATGGGAAGTGAGGCTCAGGGGCTTGAAGGTTGAGGTGGGGTGAGAAGTGCTGAGAGGAGCCAGAGCTCTGTATTGGTACAGACAGTGCTGGGAGAGGCTGGCCTGCAGCGATTCCCTTTGATATGTTAAATAGGCAGCCCAAGGGTGGTTAGTGGAGGAGCTAGCCTTACCACCTCTCTTGCCTGAGATAGGAGAATGACTCCTTTTAATGAGCGGAAACTATCTTCTTAAAAGCCAGGGCTTTTGTCTAAATGCTGGACTTTGGGAAAAGGAATTTCTTGAAATCTAATATGTCTCAATTTCTTCATTTGTAAAATATGCAGAACAGTAGCTCCTATCTCATGAGGTGTAGGTTTGAGTTGAAGTGAGTAACCAGACTAAAGCAGCCCCTTGCTGGTAGAAAGGAGCCCCATGGGCATGTCATTGCTGTGGCCTGAAGCAAGCAGACAAGGTCAAGGCTATAGCTCTGGGAGAGTCAAGGGCAGTGACAAAATACCTTTATCTGGTGATGGTCCCTTTGGGGCAGAGGCCACGCAAAACTCCACAGAAGAATCTTATGATGTGACAGGATACTGTGGGAGTCTTTGCAAGGCAGTGACAGAGCAGAGGCTAGACTCTGTCTTCCCAGGTCCCTCTCACTGAAGTTCACTAGGAATTCTGAGTTGAGCTCTGCCAGGGATCACACTGTCTTTGGCTCTCAGCCTTCCATGCTCTCCAGACGGCCCATGGAGAGTTCTGTATTGCCTTTGTATGAATATGTCAAACCCGTTTTTCTTTTTCCTTTTTCCCTTTTGGTTTTTGAGACAGAATCTTGTCTTGCTGCCAGGGCTGACATCAAACTACAACCTTTTGTCTCAGCCTCAGGAACTGTGGGATTGGCAAATGCACACCTCTATGCCCCATGTTCTGAACTTTAAATGGTTTCCTGAGCCATCTCCTCCTCTCCTCTCTCTTCAGCCCATGCTTAGGAGTGTACACACATTTTAGTGAGTCCCGTCCTCTTCAAATAACAGCGAGCCTGGAGAGTCACTCACCAGGAGTCTTGGTCTCATTGGGAATCAGGCATCGCACAAAGTGAGGATGGGTGCTCCTTAGGTTGGTCATCAATTTGTTTAAGTTTTCCTGGGGCACAGATAGAAGAAGCATATCTCTCTTAGCGCATGCCATCTCACTGGACAGAGAAACAAGTGAAAGAGGAAGATATCAAGAGAGAAACCACGTACCCTGAACACAGCAGACACAGTCTGGAAGGAGGAGCCCTTCTTCTTTCCTCCCTTCTTGCCTCCTGCGGAGTCACCTGCAGGGGGACACACACACACAGTTGGGGTCAGGTGGCCTAGGGGAAGGATCTGTACACACCCTCTTCTGAGCCCAGTGACAAGAGTGTTGGCTGCATTGGCCCAAGTTTTATTGGGTTGTTCTCAGCACACACCTAAACTCCCCAGATTTGGGGACACTCAATTTTATCAGTGTGCTAATGGGCTGGGATGGGGTGGGATGTGGTGACATTTAGCAGACAGCCATAATACACACTCTTGGTGTAGGGAGACAGTCCTCTTCTTAGGGAATCTGACATTTAGTCAAATGGGTTGAGATGTTCTTCTCCATGATTGGAATCTCTCTCCTGTGTTTACCCCTTTATTATTCATAGTTTTATTTTATTTTTTTATCTTTGAGCCTGGGTCTTGCTATGTAGCCCAGGCTGGCTTTGAACTTGTAGCAATCCTTCTGCCTTTACTACCCCAGTGCTGGAATCATAGGAATGGGTCTCAGTATCTTGGAATCTGCCTTCATGAGGAAGAAACTGAAAAGGACACAACTCTATTTTTCTCACGAATATTCTATAGTCTATCTCCCCCTCTTCCTTTCTTCTCTGGGAGAAACCACCTAATCTCTTGTCTCAGTGTGTGAAGTCAGTGATGTTTGGTCTAAGTTTAGTGAATGGCTATCTTTCCTATTTAGCCTCTGAAACTTAATCTTTATTCAGTTTTGGGGGAAATATTCCCTCTCTTTTCCTTATACTCTGTCACTTGGCCTCTCTGTATGAGGCTAGCAGGAGTGCATATTTGGGTCAGGGAGGGAAGGCCAGAAAGCCCTTTTTTCAGATCTTATCCATCCATAGGTTCTTCTAATAATGTCTTGACATTGTTGCTAAGTGACATTGTCCCTAAAAGACACTTAGAGGTACCCTGGTCAGACTCAAAGAAAATCATTTCATCATTCAAATTTAAATTGTGCTCATTTATTACAATTCTCAGCCCAAAGTATAACTAGACAGTAACTCTTGTAATGTTATGTAATTATCTACTGAATGATTATCTTGCATTTATTTTAAATTAAACAAATTAATTACTAAATGCATGTACTTAAATGGTCAATATTTTAAAACTATATCTTGGACAATTGTTTAATGCACCACATCTATTAGTAAAGAGAGCATGAATGGACTAGGAACCTCGGGAGTTGGTGCAGGTGGTTCTGTATTCAATTGTGTAACAACTTCTGTAGTTTCTCAAATGATTAGACGTAGAGGCTAGCTGTAGCAGTACACTCCCACATCCTAGCATATGGGGATTTGAGGCAGGAGGATCACGAGTTTGGGTCATGCTGGGATATATACTGAGTTCTAGGCTAACTTAAACTTTAAATGAAGCCTTGTCTTAGACAAATAAACATAGTTATTGCATGGCTACAATGCCAACTGGAAAAGACTCAAGGACACCATGTGACCCTGCACTTTTATTCCTAAGTGTATATTCTTGTAGCTGACAACAGATGAGCACCAAAATATCTGTATACTCAGGAGATTCTATTCACAGGGTAATCCTATTCACAGGATCCAGAAAGTGGAGATTGTCCAAATACCCACAGACTGGTGACAGCAGAGACAAGGTGAAGACAACCCATGCAGTGAGATATTATTGTCTCTAGAAAGGAATCCAGAACTAATACCGCTACATCATACACAAACCTTGAAAATATCATGCCTGAGTGAAAGTCCCTCTCATATCTGATTCCATTTCTATGACTTTCCAAAAAAGGTCAAACACACCCTCAAGCTAAGTTCTCAAGTTCATAGTCACATATGTACTTGTTGTAAAGTCTTGGTATTACTCCTAAGTTATACCAAGGTTACAAAAACTCTGGCCAGCTTCAAGAAAATAGCCTACAGAGATGGAAGGTAGACCAGAGGTTTCCAGGCTCTGGGGACAGGAATGGTGAGAGACTGGGTGTGGATTACTGGGTGATAAGATGTTCTTAAATTAGACAGTAGTGATGATTGCCCAGCATTACAAAATACATACCCACTGAATTTTAAGTACCAATTATATTGTATTTCAATTATACCTTAATTTAAAGAAAATCACTGAACAATGAATTACTGACTACCTTGTCCACTTAGGGTCCGTCTTACCTCCACAGAGCTTCGTGTTTTAAGAGGAGCACTGGGAGTAGGAGGAAGGAAAATGGGGGCGAGAGCCTGAAGCTCATGTTGAGCCACCTGATGTATGAGCAACTTTAGGGTGTGAGTTATTGCAGAGCTTCCATGAGGGAAAAAGAACCTTACCTGCTTCTGCTCCTGCGTAGTTGGAGAAGAGGAAGGACAACAGCTTCAGGGAGGACTTCTGGTACAGCCCCACCACGGTCTCATTCAGGGGGTCCTTGTTCTTATCCAGCCAGCCAGCGATATTGTAGTCCACAGTGCCCGCATAGTGCACCAGGGAGAAGTGGGCCTCGGCCTTGCCTTTGGCAGGCTTGGGCTTCTGGAAGTTGTTGGATTTTCCCAGGTGCTGGTCATACAGCTTGTTCTTGAAGGAGGTGTCTGTCGCCTTGGGGAACATGCACTCCTCTTCCAGGATGGAAAAGATGCCCATCGGCTAGAAGGAAGATGACAGAGATGGTATCTTTACAGTTGAGAAGCCAGGTTAGAGGTTCCAAGGATAGAGAAAGCAAAGAGAAATCCTTTAGTGTCATCACTGTGCTGTTGAGAGCACTGGATTGTGTGAGTCATGAGAACAAGGTTCCTGGCATGATATAGTAACGGGACAGTGGTAGATACAAAGAGCAGGCTCTTGCTGGGTAGATTAATCTGAAACTAATAATCCTTCTGTTTTAGATCCTCAAGCATTAGGATTACAGGAATGTATCCCCTGGCCCAGCATCAAAGTCCTTATTAAAAGTTAACATCATTCCTTGTTTTCACAGTAACTTTCCACTAAGAATAGCAATGCCCCTGGTCTCTGCTCTTTGAATTGTGGGGCATGTCAGTAGGTAAGAGATGCCACAGTGCATGCACAGAATCCACTGACATGCTTGTGGTTTCATATTTTAACCCCTCAGGCACCTCCTTAGGTGTAAGAACAGTTCTGAGTGCTTTCTGGGTCTCCCGCTTTCCAAGCTTACTCTCTCTGCAAAGAGGAATTCAGCTGACTGAAAGGGAGGGGGATTAGAGATGCCTATCTATGAGCCGAGAAGAGGACGAGGAGAATGTGAGGGTACCAACCACGGAGGAAGCACCCCTACCTACCTTCTCAATGAGCTCGATGCAGGCCGCCAGGTCCATCCCGAAGTCGATGAACTCCCACTCGATGCCTTCCTTCTTGTACTCCTCCTGCTCCAGCACGAACATGTGGTGGTTGAAGAACTGTTGCAGTTTCTCGTTGGTGAAGTTGATGCACAGCTGCTCCAGGCTGTTGAACTGGGCGCAAATATGAAAGAGTTTAAGTCTGAGAAATCTATGGGGATGAATTTGGGACCAGAGCTAAGCAGACAGAAAAAGCCAGTCATTTGCCCAAACAGCTCACGTCAAAGATCTCAAAGCCAGCGATGTCCAAGACCCCGATGAAGTACTGCCGGGGCTGCTTGGTGTCCAGTTGCTGGTTGATGCGGGTGACCATCCACAGGAACATCTTCTCATAGACTGCTTTGGCCAGAGCTCCCACTGAGTTGGTCACCTTGAGAAATGACCATCCGCTTAACATTCACATTACATCATTAGTCCATATCATTAGTTTTGTTAAGTTGAAGTATCAAATTGACATCATGGTGGTCAAAAGTAATTGAGTGTTGCCAATTTCACATCATGCAGTGTCTTACTATTTTTAAGACATCTGTCTACCTCGTGATATTCTCCTTTCTCTGATAACAATTCCACTAAAAACATAGTTTCTTAACAGCCCTGGCCATAGCACATGACTCCAGGCATTGTCAAGTTGCAATCAGAGAAGTCTTGATGTAGATTGGATGAATTAACATCCCTTTGTAGGATTTGAAATTGGAATCAAAAGCTGCTGGACTGAATCTCAGGTTGAGAGTAGAAATACAGAAGTGTTAATTTGAGAAATCTGAGGGAGGTCTCAGGCAGGAGAGGCAAAGAAACGTTATTTAGCAAAGACACATTAGAGGAGAGAGATAATAGCATTTGTAGCTGCAAAGGAGTCAGAGAGAGGCTGTTTTGCCTTCATTTCCTAGTTACCTGCCCTCATAGCAGGAGTGGGCACGCATGCATTTGTATTTCTTGGGTTACCCCTGAGATCTAAGGATAATTTCCACCTTGATGCTGAAGCCAGTTTCATACAACTTTCTGAATGTAACCAGAAGACTGCTGCAGACATGGTTAGACTAGCAGGCCATCCTAGTAAACTGGACTCTGAGACTCTGTTACCTGCTGGACATTCTGTCCTTTGGTGACATACTCATTTCCAACCTTCACTCTTGGACAGCACAGGCCTTTCAGCATCTCTGCAGAATTCAGCCCCATCAGGTATCCAGCTTTGTCAGCCACTGAAGGAAGAGGAGACATGGTGTTGTAGAAAACAGAAACCATTAGGCTGTCCAGCTAGTCCAGGCTCCTCCCAGAAACATGTCTCTCAATCCTTTGTGATGTCTCTGTATTCTCCTATCTGTAACAGACATGGACTTGTCTGTGAAACCTCATCCTATCATCCAGGGGTCTTTTGCTATCAAGAGCTTCCAATCTAGATGCAAGCTTTGTAAATAGTAAGTTTGGCTTTTTTTTCTTTCTTTTTCTATTTCCTATGGTGTTGAGAATGTCTACTGTGCTCTACTATTGAGGTACATGCCCAGACAATATGCATATCTCCTATGCAAGTATTCTAATATTGAGCTACATGCCCAGACAATATGCATCTTGACTGATTTTTTACCTACTAATATTTCAACTTCATAAACACATTTGTCAGCTGGGCACAGTAGTACACTCCTTTAATCTTAGCATTTGGAAGTAAAGGACGGGCAAACCTCTTAGTTCAAGGTCAGTCTGGTCTATATAGAAAGTTCCCGGATTGGTAGGGCTACATAGAGAGAGCCTGTCTCAAAACAACAACAACAACAATAACAACAACAACAACAACAACAACAACAACAACAGCAACAGCAGCAGCAGCAGCAACAACAACAACAACAGCAGCAACAACGACAACAACAAACCCAAACCAAAAAGCATATTAGTTATATTGTAACACCTGATAGAATCAACAGGAAAAATTTATAAGGTTGACCCATGATTATTCACTCTTTTGTAAAGGAATTTTTTAGGATGCATGTGAGAGAAGAGAGGTCCAAAGAATAGGCTGTGCAGTGTGGTAAGAGTTCGGTTGCCTTTCCTTTCTTCCTACTTCTCTCAGTTTTACTTCTAGGATTTCTGTGGGTATGGCAGGGTGTGGATTTACATGTAATGAAGAGTGTGTGTTTCATCAGCCAGGAGAGAATTACTAAGGGGGAGATTTGCTCACCAGTTTTTGCTTCAGGGTCAAGTTCAGCAGATGTTAGAATGGGAGGAATAGGAGGAAGACAACTTGACATCCTTTTTAGCAGAGGTTTTCCATTTTAGGTTCACATTATCAGGACAGTATTCTGGGCATTGATGTTAGTATACAAAGAGTGAACGTGAAGTTCGCTTAGCCATAGTCTTCCACTCAAGCCCACCTCAAAGACCAGGCGTATCTTGAGGATGAGAGTGGATGATGATTTGACACCATAAGTCTTAATGAAATGAGTGGACTGGTATAAGACATGAATTCACAACAAACCTTGGACAACACAAATGCAGGGCAAAGTGTGTCTCACACAGCCTAGGCTTGGGACACACGTGAAAATGGGTAAGGAATCAAATCCCCCTCTCCCTGCTCAGAGGCCATTACCTTCGGTGCCATCTGGCTCTGCCTGCTCCTCTCTCTGCTTCTGTTTGAACTTCATGTTCCCATAATGCATCACAGCCCCCGTCAGCTTGTAGATCCCAACTTTCTCCTCTGGGCTGAAGCCCAGGATGTCAATGGCATTCTAAAAGGAAGAAAAGGGACTCAAGGATCCGTAATGTGTATCAGACGAGACAGCATTTGCTCACACAAGTGGGTGAATGTGGGATGTGTCAAGTTAAGAGCTAAAATCTGATTTTATAAATATGTTTGTTTAGGTGAGTGGAGATTACGGGAAGAAAATGGAGTATTTATTTTCTTTTATTAGATAAGAACTAACTGTAACCTCTCCCACTACATATAAATGAGGTGATTTTGGGGATGAGCGTATTGAAATCACTGTATGATACGGGAGGAAGAAAATTGCGTTAGAGGAATAGTTTCCAAAAGTTTCAGTTTGTTGCTATAACATGGGAATCCCAGTGTGGTCTATCATTTAGTAAATTCACTGCAGAATATTAGACCTGGAAGGGAAGGTCAGCAGAGATATTACCAACTTTCAGATGATCTAAGGACACATTTTTGTAGGACCCGTCTTTTATATAAGATATAGGATGAGGTGCTATCCATATGTTTTCTTATTAAGTCTGCATGAATACGTTGTAGGTTTATATTATGTATATATGGAAGTATACCTGTAAATGTGTATGCCCACCCTTCATATCCACATACTTTATAGATATGCAGACTTATGGGTAAAGAAGTAGGGTTCTCTGAGGGTGAGAACCTACCCAGGGTCCTACAGAGAGGATATCATGGGATGGGGGCTAGAGCTAGTCTGGATCCAGGGTTTGCTGATTGGATTTCAAAACTATTTTGCCCATCTTCTTACCATAAAGCCTAATAAAATGATAAGTGATAAATGATTTTTTAAAATGTTCTTCTCTAGGGTGTGCACAGTGATTATGTAGCATGTAGCCCACACATGTCCTTTGGTGGGGCTGAAACACATCTGGACATGTTTGAATTGGTAGGATAGACCCAGTGAGTCAGGGGGATGATACTGAAGAAGTGAGGCACTCACTGTGGGGCTGAAGAGCCCATGCAAGGATCTAGCAAAAAAAATGAAGGGTCATGGGGCCATGGTAGTCATCCTTGAGTTCACATCTTACCTCAGTGACCCCTAGCTAGTTTTAGTGAGTGGTTGCAGGAGATTGAGAGACCCTTTCATTAATTTCTAGAAGTGATGAATAGACACTGTTACTTTTGGGGGAACCTCTTGGGAACACAATCCCCCTAAGGCATTCTTCTCTTAGGCTATTAACTGCCACTCAAGAGAAATGCCACCAGTAGTGAGAATAGTGGGAGAGTGAAGGTACAGACATGAGAGACCTTTAGTGTGATTGGCCCTCATCTGTGGATTCAACCAACAACAACCGAAAATATTTGAGGGGAAAGTTCACTATACTAAGCATATTATACAGGCTTTTCTATTTTCCAGGTATGTTGATGTTGGATATGATGTTGTAATCTACGAAGTTCATGTTTGAGAACTGGGAAATTTTTTTAAAAGGAAAAACAACCTGATAATTTTAAGATTAAGTTTATGATTTTGTGTTGGGTCACATCTTCAGCTGCCTTTGGTCGCATGCATGATCTACATTCACGCCTATATAATACAACTGTGTATCATTTACACTGACGTAGGCAGTGAAGTCTATAGAGTCCTTAAAGCACACAGGTGAGTGAGAACAAAGAGTATGATACTCCACAGAAAGAATGTGAGTGTCCAAGGATCAAGATGCAAGGATTGGCAGAAAACTAATTTGCCATAGAGACTGTAGGAGAGCCTTCCTCTGGGGCTGAAGCACCAGTTATTAATCTGACTCTTCTTCGTGCTCACAAACTGAAGACGGGGCAAACCATTACCTTTGGCTTATTTGATCACGAAAGTTTTCTACTTGCTTTAGACAATTAGTTCTACCTGGAAACATCACAGAATAAAGCTAAGGATGATGGGTGCCAGATGTGTCCTGCTGAAGGACAAGATTCATTTCTGTAGCCTTGGAAGCTTCTGCGAGGGTGGAGCCAAGAAGAATGGAGATGAACTCCACTCCTGGCTGGGCACACTTGAGTTTAGACATGTTTCCATTTATAGACAGACCTTCAGGCAAGTTGTGTATTTTCTTTTAAGATTCTAAGAGTCAGCTTTCCACATCCATAAAATGGGGAAATGATGATATACACATCAAAGATGCTTTTAGGACTTAACTGAATTGTAAAAGTAAAGCTAGTTGTCTTTGTGATGTGTTCAACACATTTAGTTATTACTGTTATGGTTATTAGATCTGCAGAGCACCCCTACAGATAAAACTGACATGTCTGCCCCATGTGCTGAGAATGTAGGTGCCTGGGATGAGTCTAGAACAACGGTAGAGAGGAAAATGAAGATGCCCCTGCAGAGTGGAGGGTCTCTTTTCCCCTGCTTTGTACTTTTCTGCAACAGGAAGACTTCCAACTGGTGTCCACACACATTTTGAATGCCAAAGAGATTTATATCAAAATGGCAGAGAGTAGAACTGGTTGCCTGCCTTGTAGAACTTTGTGGATCCCATTTTGAAGCATTGCGATGTGGTGGGGGGGCAATCTGTGAGTCTAGTCGGGTAGTGTCTCTGGGTTCCCCATTTTCCCATGAGCTCGCTAAGAGGCCCCTCAGCTCACAAACTCTGTATTACTCCATGCAAACAAATAAATACATGCTTACATCGGTTGCCAACAATTCCTCGCTGTCATCGATGCTAGCTACTGTGACCTCTCCTTGGCTCACAAAAGGGAAGTCGAAGGGGTTGGTTGAAATCAGAAGCAAGTCTGCGAAAGATGGAGAGCCTTTAACACCTCGGGCAGCACTAAGTCTGGGTACTGTTCTCACTACTGGTCAAGAAGCTAAGAACACCTCTGAGCTTACCAATTAGTTCCGGTTTCTTGTTTGACATGATTTGATAAAAAATATGATAGCTTCTTTCACTGGACAACTGGAACGTCACTCTAGATTTTTCCAGAAGATCTAAGGTAACAACAACAACAACAACAACAACAATGATCATATGATTGCAAATTCTTTAGAGACACATTTAACTAAGCACTGTTTTTATACACTGTGTAGACTCACAGGTTTCGATGTCTGCTGATGCTAGCTTCCCCGTGGCTCCAAAGTGAATCCGAATGAACTTCCCCTGTCCAACAACAGGTTGACAAACGAGTTACTTCATTTATGCTGCCTCTGACTCTTTGAGAGGTGCTACCGTCAGTGACTAGGAAGTGGGTAGAGTAGGGTGGCTGGGAGAGATGACAGAAGCACAGATACTTTCTTCCTCTCTGGTTCTCTGACACCCATGTTCCCAGACTGGGTCCCCCAAGGCTATGAGAATTGTACCCAAAGTGCTGGCCCTGCTCCTGCCACTCTGGGGAAGCCTGCAGGCTCATTTTCTGATTTCTCTGCTTGGGCCACATCAGTATGGATTGATTGCCTCCTTCACTTTCTGACTCTGCTTGGAACTGTGTCTGTTTGAATTGCCTTGCCCCTGGGTTCTTACGATCTTCCTAACACCTTAGAATCCATAGCTGTCTTAGCTGTTTTTCTGGTTTCTGTTTTGCCTCTAGAGGCTACCTCGAAATTTTCTCACCTCAGTTTTACATGCTATTTCCTAATGGCAAATCCATCTTCCAGGCTCAGCCCCAGGCCAGTCTCCCTAGCTCCCAAATAAACAACTCAGGGTCTTTGTTATCCTCTTTCTCTCTCTCTCTCTCTCTCTCTCTCTCTCTCTCTCTCTCTCTCTCTCACACACACACACACACACACACACGTATATAAAACACTATATACAAAATGTGAAATAAACAAACTATGTGTTATTTATATGACATAGTTATAAAATTGTATTGATGTATAATTTAGAACAGTAGCATGCACATTGTATGTACTTCTTTCTTATACTGTGCACTTAACTGGTCCTCTACTATACTGTGAGGTAATCTGAGGGCAAGTCTTGCCGTATCTATTTCCTTGTACATTCTGCAATGCATTCAGTTCTCAAAAGCTTTTCAGAGTTTCATGAATAATCTATGAAAAGTTAGAGAAGTCCTCAGAAAAAGACAATGGATGTCACCCCTTAGCTTGGAATGGTTAGTCTGGATGGGAGTAGACAGATGTGATTGTGACTCTAAGTCAGATGAAAAGGCCTCACGACTAAGAGTGTACTAATGCAAATTTCCCAAAGGCATTGTCTCCACTAAAGGTCAACACAATAACCAACCTGATCTGGGTGTGTAGAACAGACACCCTCTGAGTGCTTAGTCCTTTGGCCAAGACAGTTAAATAGAGGAATGAGTGTTTATTAATGTGCAAGCATGGGAGTAAATAAGTTGAACTCTTCTTAAATGAATTTCTGGAAGTTGGACTATATCTTTCAGTATTGGCAATACCAAGACATTCTCAGTTTCTAGTCTTCTTTCCTGACTTCACTAGCTGGCCCCTCCTCCCAGGGTCTCCTGACCTGGAGGAGGTCAAGTGTGCTAATTTAAGTCATACTGAGGTTTCTGTGGCTAAGTCAACCAACTTTTTCATTTTAAAAATGCTTCGAATCACAAAGCATGACTCCAATGGCCTGTTACCCCAGCATCGTGGGTAATACATATAACACGGACAAGATGACCCTGAGAGGTTGCTGGCTAGGACTGTGGATGAAACCAAAAGCATCTAGCTCGGTGAGAAACCCTATCTTGAGGGAAATAGAAAGTGATAAAGATAATATCTTATTGTAGCCTCCTCACATGTGCATATGGACACTTGCAGAGAAACTTAAAAAGAAAATGCACTCTTCCACCTACAGAAGACAATTTGGTATAAATGATCTCTCTTTTCTTGTGGAGCCTGAGTCTCACTGACTTCAGCATGCAGTGAAGGGGTGTTCAGTAGCTAAAGGGAGATGGTTAAATCTCCCCTTTTGGGGGGGGGCAGGAATAAGCCAAAACCTTCCTACCTCTTGGATTAATTGATCTGAATTTCGTAAGCGTAGACCAAGGCTCAGTGTATCTTAGCATCTGTAGAAAATTTTCCTGTCTAGAATTTAACAGAAGGGGGTAATTGGGTTGGGAGTGGAAAACCATCTGGGACTTACAAATCTGGAGGAGTTGTCGTTCCTCACGGTCTTGGCGTTCCCAAAGGCCTCCAGCAGGGGGTTGGCTTGGATGATCTGATCCTCCAGGGTTCCCTAGTAACAAGCCAAGAGAGGAATGGGGAGAACCTGGGCTATCTTCTGGGATGGGTGTTTGATGAACGGAAACTGTGCGTGCTCTGGGCAGAGTCCTAAGAGGAATGTCACCCCTGACTAGTTGTCAACTCTGATGTGTGGACAGCCCTCCTAGGGAGTTTCAGGGTTCCCTCCTGGAGAGGCTTTTGTTAGGGTAGCCTTGGAGTGACTTCTGGCTGTGGCAGATTCCAGACTGGAACGTAGACTCCATTTCAATATGCTTCCTTTTCTAGTGGTGCTTCATCATAGATCATGGGGTTTTTATTTGAACATGCACATCAGTAAAACAGGGAAAAGTGCACCCAAGACCTAATCACCTAGGAATCCTAAGCCCTAGAGACTCGTGAGCCTTGTTAAGAAGTCCTCTTGGTGATTCTGAAGTGTGTTCCCTTTTGAAAACCTAATCATTCTCTAAAGGGAGCTGTGAAGTTGTTCAAGACCACTCAGCTGTTGCTGATGGAGTTGTGCTAGGTAGACCCCAGGTCTGCACAGACAGGACCATCTCATGTGTGACTGTGATTTAGACAGAGATATCTTGGTCTTTGTTCAGTTTCCTAGCACCCCTAAAACTCTTGGGGTTTCTGAAGTTATGTGGTGCGGTGTGGTGTGGTGTGGTATAGTATGATATGATATGTTGTTATGTGTGTTGTGGCTGAGAGATGAAGCTCCGCATGATTAGAGGGGTGGGGATTTAGCGGGAGAGAGAGTGAAGTCTGAGCTGGTCACTGATCACTGGCTAATGGAACCATTTTGTGAGGATCCTTAACCAGAGAGGTTTAGAGAGATTCTAGATTGATGAACCTAGGGAGGGTCTGGAAGGTGGCAGGCCTATAAAGGGCATTGCAACTCTAGACTTCTCTTCCAATATAGTATTCTGCCCATCTCTTCCCTCTGAGTGTTCCTGCGTTTTATCCTTTATGATAAATCAATCAATTTAAGGGACATACCTCCCGAGTTCTGTGAGCCACTTCGGGCACAGAGGAGACGGCAGGAACTCTTGACTTTTAAGAAGTTGGCTAGAAGTACAGGTAGTATGAACTGGGGCTTGGGAGCCTAAGCCCTTAACTTATGGGATGGTTTGTTATGTCCCTGAAGGTAGTGTCAGAATTAAATTGAACGGTAGGATCTTGGTTGGCATTTTCAGAGAACTGGAGGATACTTCAGTTATAGAAAAATGTGTACACATTGGCATGACGGTTTTTCTATATAAAATCACAAAGGGACCAAAAAAAAAATCTGGTCCCATTGGGTTATCTCTTCTGAGTGTGCATCCCTCATACCTTTGATATGCACCTAATATTTCAGGTACATTTATTCTAGCAAGCCTTTGGTACTCAGTACTCCTTACCTGCATTTTGCCCGGCTGCTGCTCTTTCTTCTTGTCCCCCGTGACTGCAATTGTTGCAAAGTACTGGATGACACGCTTGGTGTTCACTGTCTTCCCAGCCCCGGATTCTCCACTGTCAATTAAAAATAAATGGGATAAAAAGAAAGCAGAAGAGGAGGTGTGGGCTCTGAAACCATTGTGGTGTGAACGTGGGCTACTCACGTGATCAGGATGGATTGGTTATCTCGATCTAGAAAAACAGAAAACAAACAAAAACAAACAAACAAACCAATCGCATAAGTAACAGAACAGGTAGATTAAGAAACAAGCAACCCTTCCAGGACTCCCAGAACACAAGCTCTGGCTTTGCTGTCTGCTAGGGGTGAGGCATAGGCATGTCTAATTATCATGGGAGAGTTTATGCAGATTGCTTGAAAGCGGGATTCTGGACATCTGCAGGAGCCTGGAAATGAATATGGAGCCCCACAGTGTAAAGGGTATTTACGTCTGTAGATCTGAACTCCCTGCTTGGAGTGGTCTCATTTTGCTTTTAACAAGGGAAGCCAGCCTTGGATCCTGAGCTATTGAGAGGCCACACACTTTAGCTGATTGAATGTCATTTCAATTTTTTGGTCTTGGTTTTCTACCTGCGTAAAGTGATTTTTTTTTTTCATTTATGAGAGCATGTGAGCCAAATTGTAGCCCTCAAAAATTTATATATTGAAGTTCTAACCCTTAGGACCTCAGAACATGGCCTCATTTGGAAATAAAATGTAAATGAGACTCCAATGTTATTAAAGACAGGGTCAGACTGGCACAGGCTGAGGCCTGATACATATCACTGTGTCCTTGTAACACAGGAACAAATGAAGACATGTGCCCATAAAGACAACACCACATCACTGTGTCCTTGCAGAATAAGAAAAAATTATGAAAGCATATGCACATGGAGAGAGCACCAGGGCAAGGGAAGGCGGAGAGGAAGGTGATGTCTCCACAAGCCAAGCAACACCAAAAGTCGCCTACAGAAGCGGGGTGAACAAGTCAAACATATCATAATCTTTACAAAGGACCAACCCCAGTGACGTCTTTAATCTCAGACCATTAGCTTCTGCAACAGTGAGGCAAATGTAGTTCTCATTAAGATGCCCAGCCTGTGGCGTTGTAGCACAGTGGCCAAAGCAAAGCTGATACAGACAGTGATGTGACTCTTCCCTTTAACAGTGTAAATTCGATTCATGTAGAGGAAAGACTTTGGAGAAATGGTGAGGACTGTAAAGGCAACATTTGCTTCTTAAGGTAGCAGCTGATCGTAACAGCTCACTTCCTCTGTTTGTGGCAAGTAAGTTGGATGAAAAGTTGAGCAGACAAGTGGTGGTGAGCATAGCGATGTGACAATGTCACCAAGTACCTACTACTTCTTGGTAAGGTCAGAGAAGCCTGATCTATGCATCTCTCCAACTTTGCATTCCCCAAGGGGTTGGTGAGTCTTGTTTAAGTGTACCCATAGCTGGGTAAGTTGGGGATATAGAAGAGCAGTGTCCTTGTGTTCTACAATGCCCCCCCCCCAAATGAGCATGGGTTTAGAGTGCTTCAGAAAGAATGCCTGGCTTCACCCTTCACCATGACAACTGTAATAAAAGATGCCATGGCTTTTGTTGTTCACCCCCAAGTCATCTGAGGCTCCCAAGTTCATGCTGGCTATTGTATTGCTTAGATGAGTGAAGTGTATAAGGGCCCAAGTACTAAGGTAATAATGCCTTATAATCATACAAATCAAAGGCTTCGCTCACCCGTCAGCATGAACTGGTAAGCATTGTCAGAGATGGAGAAGATGTGGGGCGGGGCCTCCTGGCGCTTCTTGCCTCTGTAGGCTGCCACCACCTCAGGGTTGTACACCGGCAGCCACTTGTAGGGGTTGACGGTGACACAGAAGAGGCCTGAGTAGGTCTGTGGGAAATTCAAGAGATTATGGGTCTTGTTTTTTCCTCAGAGAGGCAGCAAAATAGAAAGAGGTCAAAAGGCTCTCACGTAGATCATCCAGGCTGCATAGCGCTCTTTGAGGTTGTATAGCACAGCAGGCTCGTGCAGGTGGGTCATCATGGCCATGTCCTCGATCTTGTCAAACTTAGGGGGGTTCATGGGGAATACCTGGTCACTGTTCAGAGTGAGCTCCTGGGTAGAACAAGGAAAAGCAAATGGTGGGTGCAGTGTCACCGACTTGTTCTCTCCTGGGGTAGGCGTGGCATTGTGAGATACAGCAGCAGAATTAGGGCATTGCCACAACAACTGAATGGATCATTTCTGTTCCTGGAGATGACCTAGCAATAACTCTCCTTGGTTAACCTGATTCTGATCTGGTGCCCCTAGACTAGCCGGGCATTGTGTGTGCCCAGAAAAGGCATCAGGTATGTAAAGCTAAAAAGTAGTTGGCCCTTAGAATTGCCAGATAGAGCTTAGGGTAGTTAAAGTCAAGGGACGTTGTCTTGGTTTAACCTATTGCTCTGTGTGCTGTGACAAGACGAATGTTAAGAAACTTTCCTTTCTCATGTGTTCTGGGCTTTCCCACCTCAATGTCCTGCTCATATCGGCTTCTTTAGAATATCTTCATTAATGTTTTTCTCCAGAAAGAAACCCTCAGAGCTCCACTCAGGTGCCCAATCTCATGCCCCATTTCCTTTCACCTGTTTCTTCAAAGCTCTGATAATTGCTTGTATCTCTGCCTGTCATCGTTAAACATGTGGACAGGTATGATGGTTCGTGACTGAAGAGTATTTGGAGACAATTACTGAATTTCACCTCTCTGAGTTTCTCCCACCTTTCCTTCCTACTGAAGCATATAATTGGCTCCGCACTTCATTCTCGGGAGACACAGAAAGTAGGGCAAAGGAGAAAGCCAAGAAGGTTTTTCTGGCTTTTATTCTCCTAAAACTGAAGCTTTTAGAAGAGCTTTGAGGTTAATGGAAGGAGACTGGTTGGTCTAGGTTAAAGTTCATGAGGAAGGAAGGCCCTTCTATCCCAATATCTGAGCCTACAGAGAGACACCTAAGATGGCCCACAGTGGAGAGAAAGGAGGCCTCTCCCTCCTGATAGTTTCAGGACTGACACTCATTTCTGGGTGATCCACCAGAAAGGCAGTAGGTCCAGGGTGACTCCCTGTAAGGTTATGAAAATGGGGCACAGCTCTGAAGCTGGGGAAAGCCCAAGAATGACTTAAAGACAAGTCATTCTCCCTGCCCCCGTTCAGTGAAAAGAGTTAGAATCAGAGGTTAAGTTCAATGGTAAAACCTATAAACGAGATCTGTTTGCTGTGCCTGCGTTAAAACTGGTGTTGGCTCCTGACCCACATCTCTTACACTAGACTCTAAACTTGAGGGAAGTGGCTTCTACAACTGACATAGATTTACAGGGTGACTGACACCACAGCTGAGATCTGGTGGATGTCCAATAAGGATTGAACCAAAGAGTGTGCTGTGATTATCTGCTCCTCTGAGCTTGCCCTGTAAGACTCCTTCTACAGCCCAGAGCTTGTACTGAGCGGGCCCATCAGGCAGCAACCAGCGTCACCTTCTTCTTTTAGGCAGACCAGTCTCTGTTACCTTCCCTGTTCCACCAAAGCAAACACCATCACATCCTCACAGCCCAAATCCTCAAAGGGAAGAGGCAGAAGGAAAGGCATGGCCATGGCAGCCTTCTCTAGCTCCTCCACCACAGAATGGCAAAACATAAGTTGTATCCTGTCTCCAGATGGTGCTGGCCCAGCATGCAAGCCTAGCCAGTTCATTCCAAGGGAAAGCTTTGATGCCTACGTTATTAAAGATCAACACTCACCCGGTCGTCTAGGGTCTTGACAATGACTTTGTCATTTTCCCTGCTTTGGATCATGCCTTTCACATACATTTCTTTATCATCCACAGCAAAGCAGGCTTTCTTCGAGTCGAATGGGCGGTTCTGAGCCTCGATCCTCTCCTTCTCTGGTTTTCGGAGGTAGGGAGCAGCTTCTCCAAATATGGCCATCTCTGCATCTGAACTCATGACTGCAGGGGGGACGGGGACTGAAAAGACAGGGGACTTCTGAGACCTGGGCTTGGGTAAGTACTTTATCTTCCCCTCCCCTATTGCTATTCAGTGGGGGTGGGGAGGGGTGTAGATTCAGAAGCTCTTGGAGAAAACCTGGTTGAGAGATCGACATCCAGGCCTAGGGGAGCATCATTTGGCCAGTTCAAGGCAGGCACATGTTCAGTAAAGAAGGCAAAGCGCCTCATGAATGATTCATCCTGCTTGAATTGTGTGACCTCAGTGCCACCCCAAGCCTTTAAGTAAATTAGGGAATAGCTTTGGGAATGCCAATGATACCTAATAGAAAGTTCACACAGCTTAGTGCTCACACACTGACAGGAACATAAAGATTCATTGCACTTGTTCAGGTAAAAATGTAACTAACATGCTGACCTGGTGCAAGCAGGTCAAATCTCAACATGTGGCAGATCCCTCTAGGGACCAGTGAAAGCAGATAACCGGGCCCCAGCTAGCTACTTTGGGATATAGTGAGCTGAAAAAATGGCATTCTAGCAAGGTTCCAGGTGATGAGGCTGCTGTTAATCTAGAATGCTCTCTCTGATAGACACTGTCACTTCATCCTCTTGGTTTAAGCTATCCCATGGGGGGTTGGCGGTTGGAGGATTGGTGGTTGTCAGAAAACATGGACTCTCAGACTGTAAGACAACTAAGAAAGAACCTGCATGATATCAGGATTCTCAGGGGGAGTTCTGGGCTTATAGAGAGAATAAGACTGGGCCTAGAACTACTGTTTACAAAGCCCACTTGGGAATAGTAGCACCAGGTTGAGATAGTGTTTCATCAACACTTGTCTTAGAACCCACTGCACACTTCGTGGGTAACCCCTCCAGCCCCTCTGTCATGCTTTCTGGCAGTCACCTCAGTTTCTTGGCCTCTCTCTTCATGTGTGTATTTTCTCTGCTTACAAGCTAGAAAACTCATCTTAAAGTCCCTGCTGTGGTGACCTTGTTCAGCCACTTAACTTGTCTGGGCTCCTGCCTCATCCTATTGAAAATGAAGAGACAATTCCTGCCTACCGCATCTACGTGTGGACCATGGACCTGTGACTCCCCTTCCTCCTGTCTGCTGTCTTCCCTCTTTGCATCTTTCTCTCATCTCTTCCTTGTGTTTCCCCCACACATCAACCTTCCTTTCCTTTCTCTCCTCTTTTCCTTCCTGCCCATTCTCCTGTAACTGAAATAAAATATAATTAAAATAAATTGGAATTAAAGCTCACACACACAGCATCCATATTCGTCTTCATCTTCTCTTAAACAGCTAATATTTGAATATCTCTCAAACTCTATGTTAAAAAAACGAGGACAAGCCCATTCTAGTTCTCTCCCCATCCGGCCTTTTGGGAATTGCTGTCCATTAGTCGCTGTTGAAATATCCTTTTTACCAAGCTGCAGATGATGCCTTCTATGGGAGACAGATTTCCTTAGCTCTGGGTCTTATTCTGATGGCTTCATTTTAGTTTTATTTTGGCCAGTGGCTCCTGTAAGTGAGCTATGGATCGTGGTTAAGATTTAATGGAAAAAAACACCCTGGGATTTAATATAGTGTCCTCAAAGAGGGCCGCCAGCCATCATGCTGCTTTAAAATGTCTTGGTTATTTCCTGGAGAATGAAAAGAATCACCCTTTTCCCTTCCATCTCCCTGAAGGGGGCCGCCACGGTTCTGGCTCAAGGGGGTTGCAGCTCTCCAGCTTAGCAGGCTTTGGACCCCTACGCACTCTTCAGATGAAAACGCAAGGCGGTGGCCCTTCCAGTGTGTACCCGATGAGAAATTAGAATTGAGAAAAAGCATGAATTCTTTAAAAGTTACTATCAAATTCCTCATAAATAACAGTTTTGAAATGTTACTTTTCAAGACTAAGAAATTGCAGAGAAGAACAGCACTCTAGTTTTTGCAATCTCTTCAACATCTGCTTAATTTACATGTCTACTGTCAGATTGGTTAAAGCAAATATATATGTATATGTATATATGTATGTGTGTGTGTAGATAAATAGATAGATAGATAGATAGATAGATAGATAGATAGATAGATAGATAGATAGATAGATAGATAGATAGATTGGCTCTTTATTTAGTAGTATAATTTAGAGAAGGAAAGGAACAGTAAGGGTTTGGGCTCATCAAACCACCTTTTAATTATCTATTCAAATAATGTAGCTTATCATTCTTAGATACTTACTGCTTCTTTAAACTTGACAAGATGTAGAGTCTCAAAGGCTACTTACAATGTGGAACCTGAAAACATCAATATTTTTATTTGATTACATCATAACACATTACTCTATCTTGCACTTTAATTTAATTTTACTTTGTTTTGAAACAGAGTAGCCCAGGCTAGTCTCATGCCTGTGTAGCAAGTGCATTACCACTGAGCAATCTCTCCAGCCCTTGAATTTCTATTTAATAGATTTTACAGGTCTTCTGTTTCTGTTGCCTAGGTGGTAATATATGAATATAGACCCTGTAGATGGGAAAACTGTACAATAGAGGATGGTTGTCTTATATTTAGTCTTTCTAGAAAAATTAGATTTTTTTCTTTTCTAGAGAATTCTAGAGGCCCAAGGGTCTCAAATCATTACGAGTTCTCAGATAAAGATTCTTTTCCTCACCTTCTGCCTAGCTCGAGCACACTGTTTCCTCATTGTATTGCCTGGGTTAAAAAGAGCTGTCTCAGCAAAATTCTTTTGTAGGTGTAATTCAACTTAATTGTACACCTTCATATATAACTTTCCCCATTCCAGACAGCTCTGACAGACCAAAGGCACTTGTTGCTTTAACCTAACGTCTATCTATCACTCTAGGAGGATCGATCACCATCCTAGTGCTTGATAAAGGGCAGACACATCCAGGTCCTTCTGTAAGACTCCTCTGCTCCTGTCCCTGACTGTTCTGTGTTCTTTGAGACTTTAATGTTCCTATGTTAAGTGACTCCCCCCCTCCCCCATCGTATCTTCATCCACTTCTTCTGCAGAGTACTGTATTTCCTTTACTGTCACTGTACCCAAGTGCGACCCTGTTAATCTCATCATGTGTCATATCCAAGCCACATGTCCTCCTCCTCCTCCTCCTCCTCCAGAACATTCTCACCTCTCTTGACCTAGGTGTAATGGCTGAGGCTGTGACCATTCCTTGGCAACCATGTCTCTCTGCTGACTCACTGTTTTCTGTCCAGCAAAGCCCCTCAATTCTTTCCGGGCATGCTGTTGCTAAGTCAAATCTTCTCCCCATATTTACGTATCTGAGGGCTGAGCCCCAAGTGTGAAAACATTTGTTCTTGGCTGATGAACTTCACCTCCTCAGATCTGACCAAATTCTCTCAGTACATGACTCACAGTGGCCCAGGGCTGTCTCCTCTCTGGGTGCCTTAATTAGCCTTTTTCTGTTCTGCCGGCATGATCAGCTCCCACACTGCATAGCTGTAAGTTTTCAGCCACCGGCTCTGTTTCTGTCTCCAAGGACCTTCTAATTGAGATGTTTGCCCTCCCACCCTATCTCCATCCCCTCCCCAGACTTCTCTTTTGACTGTACCCTGTCATTGCCCTTGACTTATCACTCTCCCAAAGGTTTCCCAGCCAGTTTCTTGTCATCTGTGGAGCTGTCATGACTCAATGACCGTTAGTATATTTGCTTCTAATGCATCTAGAATTATCTCTAAAACATGAAGTTTGGAATGAGAGGGGTCACAGTACCACCTTTGCGTTGGCTTGGATGGCCTCTTGGATGTCATCATTTGTGACAGAGGCATAGTCTCATGGATTTAAGGGTTCAAACTGTGCCCAAGGGTCAACCACAACTCACCAGGCATGTACAGGTGAGTCTAGGGTGTTGTGTTCTGAGCAGATGAAGTATATGGACCTAGAACTTGTACCCTGGAGCTCTGTACTGCATCCAGTGCATTTCTGAGTACAGTGCAAATATGGGAAGTTCTTCTTTCAGTCAAGATTGTGATTTTGTAATGTCACTTTTAAAATTACTTTAGGGATCAGCCTCAGCTCAGTGATTTCAGCTTCTCGCACAAATGGGAAGGTTAAACATGTGTAAAAGGCTGTTTGCTAAATTCAGTGACTGCCATTATAATCAAACTGAAAGTAAAACTTACCTTCTTGGTTCTCAGCGTGACTCTCGGTGTCCTTCGGGAACTGGGTGTCCTCTTAGGGCTGATTTGATAGAACAAAGGCAAACAAGCAATATATATATATATAATTCCAAGTCTGTATTTTGTTTACATATAGATGACATGTTTAGTCTGATTTGTACCTGTCTCAGCAGTTACTTGTGCAACTTTCAAGTCTCCTGGAGAAAGTGGAGACATCTGAAAAGTCACCTAAGGCCAGAGAATCCTGACCCCAGCCGGGTCTTTATGAAACACGTTACCATCTCAAGGAGTTCTTTGCAAAATGTTAAATATCAAACTTGATTCCAACCTTCCCAGTTACTACATACTACTTTAATGGTAGGGAATATTATGCCTTGTGGCAGAAGCTGTCAAGGTTTGAGGCACTGGTTGCTTCCTTTGCTTTCAAGTCTTTAACAAGCCTCAGTTATATCCTGAAGCTCACAGAGATTTCTCAGAAGCATTAACTTATATGCTGAGTCCTTAGCTTGAGAGAAGGGAGACTTGGTGGCAAACCTGGTTCTGCTAAGCAGCTACTGAAAATTCTTTGGATTTTTCACTCCTTTCTATAAAATGATACGGATGTACCAGAAATGTTTCAAGATTCCTCTCAGCCCTGAGTCCAAAACAGGGAGTTCTCAGGTAGAGATGATAGCATGAAATCAAAGTACTGTAAGGCTCCAAAAGCTGGAGTTGTCATGACAGCTGCTATTGCACTGGAGACTAGACCCAATGTAAAATGCACACGGTTCTCCATGCAAGACCAATGTAGAAACTAGTCATCAATACCAGGCTGGGATGCATTTCAATATGAATTAAAAGTCAAACAGTACTGTGGGAATTTCCCCATTTCAATTAGAAGTTTAAACAGTCTTAAAAACCTTCAAATTGTTTAAGGTAATCACAAGAGTCAATGACATGTTATCAATCTGTTAATTGATCAGTGTAGCATCTACCTAGGAAATGGGTTTCATTCTGCAGGTGAATTTTCTTTTGGTCTCCCAACTCCATGTGTTTTTATTTCTTTCCCCTTTTTAAAATATTCCTGAGGTGCAAGGACTTGGGCCATGTCACCTGGTCTCATGAGTAAGGGCGACTACATTGCCCTTGGCTGGTCACCCAACCAGGTTAATTCTCACTCTCTGGGGGAGAGAAAGTGGGCACTTGTGAGTGCTTACCTTAGATGCTGAAGTCGGTCGGAGCAATTTCAGGAGTATGGCCCCCAGCTCTCTTTATACTCCTAAATCTGCCAGCC
>NC_034603.1:35174637-35184423 GCF_900095145.1 Mus pahari | reverse complement strand
AGAGAGAGAGAGAGAGAGAGAGAGAGAGAGAGACAGACAGACAGACAGACAGACAGACAGGCAGGCAGACACACACACAGACAGACATACACACACAGACACACACACACATACACACACACCAAGTATAATTAGAGTAGGGTGGTGACTGTGGATAGATAATGATCTTTTTGCAGTTCATATAAAATGTCGTCTGTCTTGTTACGTTTAGCTCTCATGAGAGAGTTATACTGTTTATATCCTTGTTTATATTCTTCTTAACTTCTTTTTTTTCAATTGGGGACAATGAGGCCTAAGTGGAGGGGGGAAGGGTAGTAATTGTTGGTAGAGAATGGTGATCCAGAGTTCCTCGCCCCAGAGTGGTACTTTCATTTTGTCCTCTACCTTAGCCTCCAAAGGAGGTGAATGTAATTGCTCTCTCAATGTCACGGGTTTCACTCAGGTCTTCATGCATTCTGAGCAAGTGCTCTATCATTAAGTCACACCCCTGGACAAAGGAGGTAGACTTTGACACAGGTGAGAAGAAGAGGGTGAGGTTAGGCTCTGGAATATATTTTAGCAGGTCAACCAGATGAGGCTGGATGAAAGTCAGGATAGAGTTAATGGGGTTAGGCTTCAGGGGAAGGCTGGAGATAGCTGTGCTGGTTTACAGTGGGCTTCTAAGGCCCAGCAATGGAGCCATGGCATTGTTACAAGATTATAGGAGAGCATGAATATGTATATATATGTGTATATGTATGTATGTGTATACATATGTATATGTATATAGGAACTAATGATGGATTATAATGGTAAAAATAAAAAAGAACCCTAAGGAATTCAGATCTATGGTAAGTATTTCCAAATCAGTACGGTGGCCTTTATAGTCTTTGTGGCCTTAGTAGTCCTGAGTTCAGCTGCAGATTCAAAGAGCACTGTGTGTCATCGTAGGTCGTGGTTGCCATGGCATTCCACTTAGATATAATAAGAAAAGAGACCTAGTTTCCCACAGGCAGTCATGTGATGAATGCAGTATAATAATTAAGATCCTTAGAAGCTTTAGGCTTATGTTTTGAAGTCTTACCTTCATTATGACAGTATATTAAAATCTTTGTCATCTATGCCACTTGCACTGGATATACAAAAATAATGCTGTAAAATGAAGGGATCCTTGATTAAGAGGTTTAAAATGAAAGAAAAACAAAACAAAACAAAACAAACAAACCCAGAGGGCTACCTCGAAGGTGCCAATCACAGGACTTTGATAACTGCAGGAAGATTGGAGGCAGGAGGAAGAATCACAGGATTGCTTTTCATCCAGCCCCCATTTCAGCTTATTAATCTAGGTCCTCCGAAATGAGCCTAAAGGAGAAACTGTAGGCAGGAAGAAAAATGAGTTTAGATTGAAAACATAGCTGGCGGTGGACACTGGATCATACATTTATCAAGGCGGGAATGCAGAGTCTGTGTTAAGCAGTATCATTAACATGGCGATGGTAGCTGAAGCTATTATGGAAGATGTATGGCAAGACTGTGTTGAGGATGTGGGAAGAAGAAATAAAATAAAACAGAGGAGGAAAAGCGATACCAATGAAGGTCATTCTACAAGGAAGTAAATACCAAAATGAAAAGTCATATCCCTTTGTTGGAATCAGAAGACCGGAGTGGGCCTTCATCTGCTATGGTTTGTGCCTCGAAGGTTCATGTGTTGGAAGCATGGTCCCCAGTGTAATAGTAATGAAAGGTGGTGGGGTCTTTAAGATGTGAGCCTACTGGGTGGTAATTGGGTCACAACCGCCTTTGTGAAGGGATTAATTTGGTCTATCAGAGAGAGTTAGGTCTCACAGGAGTGTATTCGCTCATAAGGATGTATTTCCATCCTTCCTTATCTTTCTTACTCCATTCCTCCTTCCCTTCTTTCCTTCCATCATTGTACTGGAATTTGATTACTATCTAAAAACCTATACATATTTAATGTCTACCATCAGATGAGTCGGGCCTATAGATTCAGCTACTATCCTACTGTAGAATCTAGGTGATAAAAATCCATCACCTTCAAGAGCCTCTCACTGGGTCAGAAGTCTTCTTTTTATCCCACCACTGTGATCTGTAGTTTGCAGCTTTGAATCATGCTGTTCCTCTCTCTCCTATCTGAGAGGAGCTCTGACAATGAAGATTTTCTCTAGTCTAGTTACAAACCCGTCTCTCTTTGTATGGTATAGGTAACTTTATTATTGGAGACAACACAGACGTCAGGGTTGGTGACATATTCAAGAGGGAGTATGTGAAAGTGACTATTCAAAGAGCTGAAAAGAGAGGTTCAGAAATGGGGCATTGTATGGGTGAGGGTGACCTGACAGGGATGTCAGCAGGATGCTGGGGGTGTCGGCTTAGAGTAGGGATTGAGGCAAGAGAGGCAAGAACAGGTGTTGAGGAGGAAGGGTTTCCCTGATTTTCCTAGGAGTGTCTGGGCACCAATCACAGTGGAAGATGGAGCTGGCTGGGGGAAACTGTAAATTCAGATACTGCAGTGGAAGGACAGGAGACCTGTAGCAAGGCCAGATGGAGAAGACTAGAGAAAAAACATGGTCAAGGTCATCCCTTCTCTGGGTACTTGAGAAGAAAGGGCAATTAATTGTGCTGATAGTGGGATCATGCCTCACTCCTCATGACTTGGCCTATCTAAGAGCTAATGTGACAGATGACATTTCAAAGAGGACAGGCACAGAAGTTTCTGGATGAATGTCTTAGGACAGGTACGTTAGTGAACGACACTAATTCATATTTGAATTGCCCAATTGAATTGAATATCAATGTTGGATGGTAAAGGAGGTCTGGTGAATTTTCTAGTCTGTCTCCCACCTTACAGAGTCAGAAATTGGGGTGCTGAATAGGCTCTGTCAGTTTAAGATAGTCCCTCCAGCCCCACTAGGATGATTTTTAAATAAACTGTATCTGAAACTGCTGGTTCCAACACTTTAATACAGAAAATTTAAAGCTATTTACACTGCTCAGCAGAGACCCGACGACACAACAAGAGCATACACTCATTCCACCATTTAGTCTTCCAACATCTATTGAGGACCTATTACAGGATAGGGAAATTTCATATGCAGGGCTCTGTCCACATTGAAATGACTGTAGCAATGTATATGAGGAGGTAGCATACAAACTGACATATGCTATCACTTAGTGATAAATACTCTTGGGAGGAAGAAGAGGGAGGAAGAAAGAGTGGCTGTGTGCTGTTGAAACAGATTGATCAGGGGAAATCTCTGAAGAGGAACTATTGGAGCATACCCCTGGTGACATGACTGTGGGGGTAGAGCTAAGTATTCCAGGCTGAAGAAGCAAGAGGGAAGGCTAGGGGAGCCAATGTGCTGCACAGGAACAGAAGGAAGGCTAGTGGGATAGAAAGAGCCAGCCAGTGACGGGGAGGAAGGGCAGAGGTCAAATGGCTATACCCTTGTAAATGAAGATTAGAACTCTGAACAAATTAATTAATCACTTAATTATCTTTTCGTGGTGCTAGGGAGCAACCTGGGGTTCTGCATGTGCTAGGCACTCATTCTGCTACTGATTGAGACTGCTAGTTGCAGGACTTGGTTTTAAATGTCAGTTATTATTATAAAGCCACTTTTATTTTTCTCGAGAATTGGTTCTAGTACCAGCTCTCCTTTAATTTATCTATTTTATGGAACCCTTAGAGTTGTATATATTTATGGTGTGCAGCTTGATGTTTTGATACATGCATATATTGGATATTAGAGAAATCAGGGCAGTCGGCATATTCATCACCACAAGCATTTATTATTTATTTGTGATGAGGCCATTTGAAATCTTCTAGCTATTTTGAAATATGCACTGTCTTATAGTTAGCTATGGTCTGTTGCAAAATCAAACATCAGAATTTATTTCTTCTGTTACAGCTTTGTACCTGTTAACTTTCCCACACTTCCCTCCTCTCCCATCTGCCCTTGTCTTCTTCTTCTTCTTCTTCTTCTTCTTCTTCTTCTTCTTCTTCTTCTTCTTCTTCTTCTTCTTCTTCTTCTTCTTCTTCTTCTTCTTCTTCTTCTTCTTCTTCTTCTTCTTCTTCTTCTTCTTCTTCTTCTTCTTCTTCTTTTTTTGTTCTGTTTTTCAAGACAGGGTTTCTCTTTATAGCCCCGGCTGTCCTGGAACTCACTTTGTAGACCAGGCTGTCCTTGAACTCAGAAATTCACCTGTTTCTGCCTCCCGAGTGCTGGGATTAAAGGCGTGTGCCACCATGCCCTGGCTTGCCCTTGTCTTTCAACTCTTCCTCTTTACTCTCATTCCTTCCTTTCTCATCACTTCTGCTCAAGTTCTGGTAATCTTTAGCTGTTCCACTTTGAAAATACTGCTCATCTCTCTACTTCTGTGAGCATAACACTTTTTGGTGTGTGTGTGTGTGTGTGTGTCTGTGTGTCTGTGTGTGTGTCTGTGTATGTATCTGTGTGTGTGTGTGTGTGTATGTGCACCTTGTATGCTGAGGTCCAATCAGACTTTGTACATCCTAGGAAAGGGCTGAGCCACACCCAAGTCTTTAAAAATGCCATCTGGGACCAGTATCTTGTGGTTGTGTTTATATTGTGGTCAACATTGCTTCATTTTTCATACAAAAAGACTATATTGAATGTTCCTGTTGTTCAGCAAATGAGTAAAAACACATTGTTCTGGGAGTTGGGTATCAAATGGTGTTCTTTGAAATCCTCAGGATTTAATTGGCCCATGACAAGTCTCAAAATGCCTGGAAAGGACTGAGGAAAGAAAGGGCCAGAAGTGATGTCTGTAATAGGACCAGCCTGATGGGCAGGTGAGAACAAGTGTGCACCAGGGCAGATTCCATCAATCGCACTGAGAGGTTTCAGACTGAGTGTTTGTGAAATTTGGTGTGGACAGAGAATCTGAGGACAAGGCAGATGACCTGATTGGCCAGAAGGAATATTTTGGAAATTCTGGTCTTGTGCTTTGCTTTTAGATGAGTTTTCCCTGTGTTGCCAGGGAAATACAGATTCAAGCCATCCTCTTTCCTCAGCCTCCTAAAATCTGGAATTACAACCATACCATTCAGCAGGGCTTGGGCATTGTCGCCAGACCCTTATTTGAAATTTCTTAGTCATCTTATGTTGCTCACTTAGATAAAGATCTCTATTTAATGTCTCAGTGAGCTAGAGCTGGGTACTGAAATCCATGAGTTATTTCCATGGTGGCGGTGGTGGTGAAGAACCTCCATCGTAATCCTTGTTTAGTGTACCATCGTCTTTATCCATGCTGTCAGCAGAATTTCTCATAATTTGAACCTCCACACTCCCAAGAGTGCCCCAAGGCACGAGCCATAGCCTCCGTGACAACCTTGAGAAAATAGTTTGCCCTGTGTGCGTGTGAAGGTCAGTTTTGGGGAATCTAAGATAAGCCCTGTTTTGGGTGCGATCCCTAAGGCGCAATGTTTTTCTCCTTCCTTACGAAACAGAGGCCTTCGTTTTTTCCTTGTGGCCTCAGGAAGCTGCATCTCGAGGACTTTAGCAGCCAGGAGAAAGGAATCAAGTTGGTAAATTCCACCCTTAAGCAGGGCTTAAGGATCTGCCCCCGGGCTGATTCTTCAGCTTCCCGCTTAGGAAAAAGTGACTGATAAATCTGTAGTGAGGGTGTACGGGGACACTGATACTGGTAACATTTGCCCAGAGCTCTACCTTAGCCAGGAGTCAGAATGTAAGTTCTACCGCGACAGCTGCTGGGTCTTAGCTCTGGAATGTTGATCCCCACTGAAAAGCTCCCATGAAAGGCAACAGCTTTTAGCAGCTGTGCTAATGGTCTCATCCATAAAATGGCTCTCCCTCTCCTCTCAGACTTCTGTTGTCTGCTATGCCCCTTTCTTTGATGAGAAGTGGATATAAAATCTTAAGAGGCAGGTTATTTTTATTTTATTTTAATAATATGAGCCTTGGGGGAAAATTCCAAAGTAATACACGCTTGGAAAAGTAGGATCAAGCATGCTGAAGGAAATTTTTATTAATTTATTTTTATTAGGTTGGAAAGTTAGCTCAGTAAAGTGCCTGCTGTGTGAGCCAGAGGACCTGAGTTCTGTTGTTCCCCAAATCCATGTGAAAAATCTGGGTGTGCTGGCACCTACTTTTGCTTCCAGTTCTGGGGTGGTAGAAAAAAGAAGATCCCCCGGGCATCCTCTCTAATAGTGAGGGAGCTCCAAGCCAGGGAGAGATGCTTTCTCCAAAAATAAGACAGATGGCTCCCCACACTCGCTTTTTCCACACAAAAATTTCTTAATTAAGAAATAAAACTTTTAATTTAAAAATTGGCAAGAGTATGTGTTTATACAAGAACAATGCATTTTGAAGTCTATGCATATATATTTTATATATGCATTCGTTAGGGTTATTATCATTGTTATGGAACACCATAACCAAAGTACCTAGGAGAGGAAAGGGTTTCAGCATTGTGGAACCCAGAAGGAATGCTAACAAAGGGTTCATTTGGCTTCTGTATCCTGAGTCACAGTCCGTTGGGGGAAACCAAGGCAGGAACTCAAACTGGCAGGAACCTGAAGGCAGGAGCTGATACAGAGGCTATGGAGGGATGCTGCTTCCCAGCTTGCTCCTCATGGCTTGCTCAGCCTCCTTTCTCATAGCACCTAGGACCACCAACTTATGGGTGGCACTGCCAACAATGGGCTGGATCCTTCCACATTCATCACTAAGAAAATGCCCACAGCCTTCTTTACAGCTAGAGCTTATGGAGGTGTTTCCTCAATTGAGGCTTCCCATCTGTGATGACTGTAGCCTCTATCAAGTTGACATAAAAGCCAGCCAGCATACACACACACACACACACACACACACACACACACACACACACACACGTATAAGCATGTATATGCATATATGTATTCATAATTGTATACATGTATATATGCAATTATACATTTATTCACATGTGAACATGTGTGTATGCATTTATACATGCATGAATATTTAAACAGCTAATTAACAAATACATTAACTTCCATAGTTACTTTGTGGTAAGAACACTTGGTATCCATTCTTCGTTTTCCAAGAATAGATGTTATCATGAGCTATACTTACTATGCTGTGTGTTCTATTTTGTTTTCTGTTGTGATAAACATCATGACTGAAAGCAACTGAGGCAGGAAAAGGGCTTGTTTTACACATCCCTATTAGAGTCCATCACCGAAGGAAGCCAAGACAGGAACTTAGTAAGCGAGGCATGAGCCGGGAGCAGAAACCGAAGCAGGGACCACAGAGGAACACTGTGTACTGGTGGTTTGCTCTCCATGTTTAGCTCAACTTGCTTTTTTATACCGCACTGACCCACCTGCCCAGGAATAGCACTCCCTGCAATGGGATGGGCCTTTCCACATCAATCATTAATCAAGACCCCCCCAGTCCCAACCCTACCCCAACCCCACCCCCACCCCCCGACTTGCCTACAGGCCAGTTTCTGGAGGTGTTCCTCAGTTGAAATTGTTCTTCCCAGATGACTAGCTTTTGTCAAGTTGACAAAAATCTAACCTTCACACTGCCATGTTAAGTCTATTCAGTTCATTTCCCTTGTTTGACTCTAATTTTGTATCTTTTGACTAAAAGTTGCCCAGAAGTCTCCTAAACTGTTAGTGGTCTTCACCTTGGTTTCACTTCTCCCCATGTTTGCACGCCCCATAAACACTAACATAGGATATGAATCTGAAAACATGGTTCAATATTTTGTTTTTTTGACATGTTTTGAACCTGCCTTGTACTAGTAATCACAGGTGTCTCACAAACATATGATAGTCATACTTTTAAGAGTTTAATTTACATTAGGGTAAAAGCAATAGTTTAAAATGTACATTGAACTTTGATCTTGTCCTGGACTGCTGTGTGGAATATTACCTATTCATGACCCTGGAACATCCCGAAATCTCAATGGGAAATCCTCAGTGCTCTGAAGTTCTTCATTAGGCTAGGTTTCGCTTAGCAATATTTCCAGCTGGCGATAGGGTTTCCTGAGACACAGTCTAATTGTAAGCTGGGGGAAATCTGTATAGTATAATCTAGAGTTGCTAAGGAACATGCATGTACATAAAGGAGATGTCTATACTAAAAACTACAGGATGCTAATGAGGAAATCAGAGCGCTAAATAAATAGAGACGTGGACAGTGGTCATGAATTGGGAGATGGAATGCAGTTGATGATGGGTCTGTTACAATTCCTACAAAAAATTCTCTTGCTTTTACATTCAGCGGACATTATTCTGTTAAGAATTTTCCCAAGGTACTATATAATTGTATCATTTCCCTAATGAAGCATTCATTTATTTTTACTTATCAATTTATTTTTTTAAATTACCATATTGTCATGAACTCCCAAATAAAAACATCACACAGCTAACTTAATATAGGCACTCAAACACTTGCCCAGTCTCAAGCATGTACGTCTCAGTGAAAGTCTGTGTGGTTCCGATAGCCATTCTGAAGAGACAGAATGAGGGTTCTACACCTTCACTGTCAGTTATATGTTTGTGGTCTTATCTGCCACAAAAAAAAAAAAAAAAAAAGAAAAAGAAAAAGAAAAAGAAAAAGAAAAAGAAAAAACTATGACATTGATGAAACTAGAAGAGCAATTAACATTATATTTTTCTTTCAAAACGCATGTCTTTTTGCATTTTATCCTTCCTCAACACTTAATATTACCCTTTCTTGGGGGGGGGGGTAGCTTGGTTGATTTTTAATTTGCTACCTGTACTTGTCAGCACTCAGGACAACCTGCAGGAATCTGTGCTCTCCTTCTATCACGTGGATCCGGGAATGGAACGTAGGTCTTCAGGTTTACCAGTGTACCTTCATTCTAAGGCACTATCTTGCTGGTCCCCAAACCTTACACTTTTCCCTGTAACTCGGAGCTTCTACAACTGCAACCATCATTTCCACTAAGACAGTGAGCACATGTTATGAATCCCTACGTTTTCCTTTTGCTCTTCTGTCATCTGCAAGTGTGTCTGGACACTCCGTAGCCCCGCCTCTGCATCTATCGGTAACCATTGGTCTCTGCTAATGTGGTTTCTGGGGAACCGTATGTCTATGACATGAACTTATGCATATGAACCCGATCACGTTTTGGGTGGTCAGGTTTCTTTCAGTCAGCACGCGTGTCTGGAGCTTCATTCTCTTGTGCTTTCACCTTTTCCTTTACTGTGGGAAACAATTCACTATGTGTGTAGAAATATTTAATCCTTCCCGGGGGTTTTGTACCCTGTCTTTGACCCTTTAGTTTCTGGATAAAAGACACACACAGTCTTTACATGTACAATAAGCCTTAAACAGCACCAGAGCTGGGGGAATACCTACCATGCTATCAGAATCTACCTATCGATAACCCTGAATTATTACTTCCTGTTTACTAGGTTTCATCCGGGCTGTTCTTAACTCCAATTAGCCAGCCCTCAGGGCCATGTTTTTATGGTTCACCTAACCCAATAGTGGCTTCTTTTTCCTCCTCCTGCACCTGCTTCTTCCCCTCACGGTCCTCCTCTGAACCCAAGCCTGCAAAACCTAAAACCTACCTATGTCTCTTCTGCCCACCTATTGGCTGTTGGCGTTTTTTTTTTTTTTTTTTTTTTACCAATCATTTTTTTTTTTTTTTTTTTTTTTTTTTTTTTTTTTTTTCCAATCAGAACTAACTCGGGGGCAGAGTCACTTAACACCTTAGGAGTGGACTCTCTCCTCTCTGGGACAGTCAGTCTTTAGGGCCCAATATTAGCATTAGAATACAAGCAGC
>NC_034603.1:35166730-35174604 GCF_900095145.1 Mus pahari | reverse complement strand
CCTATGTCTCTTCTGCCCACCTATTGGCTGTTGGCGTATTTTTTTTATTTTATTTTTTACCAAACATTTTTTTTTTTTTTTTTTTTTTTACCAATCAGAAATAACTTGGGGGCAGAGTCACTTAACACCTTAGGAGTGGACTCTCTCCTCTCTGGGACAGTCAGTCTTTAGGGCCCAATATTAGCATTAGAATACAAGCAGCATCAGGCCAACCCACCAGGTAATCTTGTAGTTTGTTTATCTGCTTACAGGTGATGGACATCTGGATTCTCTCCTGCTATGAGACTTTACTACCTATGCTGGGAACATTTCTATGCAAGGGTTCATGTGGCTGATACGTCCATCTCTCTGGAGAGAGCAAGCAGCTGTAGAATGGTTGCACTGTAAGGATTATTTCCTAACTTAAAAAAAAAAAAAATCTGTCTAACTGCTGTGTCACTTCCCACTGACTAACAGGTATGCTAGGTCCAGTCCCAACCTCTGGACCACACTTCCTGTCCTTTAACATCTGTGTGGTGAGGCATCCCTGTGCTTTGTTCTTCTCTTAAGGCCTGTGCTGATGAATTCTTTCCTGCACCTATTTGCATGTCTGTGTAAACATTGTAGCAGTGAGTGGCTTGTCTTCTCATTCTCTTTTACAGTGGCTTTCAAGGAACAGGCATTGTGTTTTTGAAGTCCAGTATATATATATATATAATATATATATATTATATATATATATATATATAATATATATATATTATTATATATATTATGCTTTTGGTGTTATAGCTAAGAAATCTTTGCCTAAGCCAAGATTGCAGCAACCTCACTCAGGTTTGCTCTTGGTCATTGTTATGATTATGATTTTTATTTCCTCTTTGAGCCAAAGTTGTAGTTGACAAAATGTTCGGAATTTTTTTTTCTTCTCTTTCTCTTTCTTTTTCTTTGTCTTTTTGTGCATCTTGCTGTTTCGCCTGCATGTGTGTATGTGTGACGGTGTCAGATCTTAGAGTCACAGACAGCTGTGAACTAGAATGTGGGTGCTGGGATATGAACCCAGGTCCTCTGGGAGAACAGCCAGAGCCCTTTCTCTCCCTTTCTTTTTCATTTAAGCCTTTGCTGTTACTGTAAACACACCTGAGACTTGACCTGTGTCTTTTGTATTGTAAAAAGAAATTGGGCTGATGGGGTGGGGTTGGGGGGGGGAGAAGGTCCTAGAAGGTGGAGGGAGGGTGTGGGACAGGTAAGCTTTGTCTAGATTGTCTAGCTTTGTCTAGATTTTTGCTTTACAGCTTCACACTGTTGCACTCCGCCATCCACCCCCCCCCCCTTTTCCTTGTCACTCTTCATAGCTCATTTTCTTGTTCCTGGTTTACCTTCCTCCCCTTGCTCCTTCCTCCCCTCCCCCTCTTCTCCCCCTTCCTTCCTTCCTCCTTCCCTCCCTCTCTCATCTAGCCCAGCTGAAAGTCCCCTGTGCTCCCTTCAGTAAATATAGAATCAGCTTTTTAATTATCTCCCAATGTCCTTTCTCTGGTTTAATCCATTGCCATATAAAAATCTTACATTTCATGGGGACTCCTCTCTGCTCTCCAGGTGTCTGGCCGTGGTCCCTCCAGGTTGGTTTTTTGTTTTTTGTTTTCAACACACCAGACAAAGAGATTGCTTTACACTACTTAAAACCTTCTCAGGCTTTCCCACTGGGCTCAGTACTGAAGACAAGCAAGTAAGGCACTGAGGCCATTGCATGATCAGCACCTGGCTCTCCTCTGTCTCTCATTCCCCTGCAGCCACAGCAAGGCTAACTTCTTCACACTTGGAACAGCTACAGTTCCCAGGCTTCAGTCTTGACATTTTTCTGTCTTGAAGGGCTCAGTCCCCAAATACTTGGTCTGGCTTGCTCTCTCTAGCTTCCTTCAGGTCTCTGCTGGAATGTGTTCCCATTAGAGAGGTGTTCTGTGACCACTCTCAGTAAAATGCAACTGTGTCTGTCAACCTCCAGATGTCCCACTTGCACGGACCCATCACACTGCATGGCTGCTCGCTCATGTGCTGGCTACATTTTCTCTCCTTGTAGAGTGTAACATCTCCGAGGGCTCTTCCTCTCTGCAATGCCTACAGAATTTAGAACGGTGCCTGGCACATGGTAAATGGGCAGTATCTAGATTCACTAACTGAATGAGTCTTTCTGGAGAGACACCCTCAGAAAGGCTCCCTCAGAGAGGGATTTCCGTAGTAATTTGCAGCAATCCTGACATATTTATTAGAACAGGATCTGGCCTAGCATGGCTCTGCATACCTGTACTCCCAGCACTCCCAGCGGGGAGTCTCAGGCAAGGGAATTATAAGTTCAGATCCGGCCTGGGAAGCATAGACAGACCCTATCTCAAACAGGAAGCCTTATTGGAACATACTGTGTGGGAGGGAACTTGAGAGTTGAGGTGGGAAAAGGGCTTCGGGTGGTAGTGAGGTTAAATGTTCTTGTGTTCATTAGTGTGGCTCAAGGTGACACCGATGGGAGTCATCTGGGAAGAGGGGACCCCAACTAAGGAGTTGCCTCCATCCGATTAGTTCAAAGGCATGTCCGCGAGTGGCTCTGGATTGTTTTAAGACCACGTGGGTGGTCCTGGGGTATTTAAGAAAGTAGATAGAGCAAGCCATGGAGAGCAAGCTGGTAGTTTCCTCCATGGTCTCTGCTTCAGTTCCTGCTTCCCTTCCTAGAGCTCCTGCCCTGGCTTCTCTCACTGGAGGACTGTAAACTGTAAGCCAAACAGACCCTTCCCTTGCCAAGTTGTCAGTGTTTTATTGTGGTGACTAAAACTAAGTGAACTAAGATATCTCTATACAGACATTTTTTTTTAAGAGTCAGATGAGAACTGGCTTTGCCAGCGAGCAATTTTGCAAATGAGACCGGGAGCCTGGTTTAATTTACCAGTGCCTTGTAGTTTTTATTTAGTCAGCAATAGGAGAAAAATAAACCCAGAGAGGCAAGGGACCCAAAGCAGCCCCTCCTGTGCTCTCCTTCAGCCCCTTGGCTGCCTCCTCCCTCCCCAAGAGGCGCGTTTACTCTGCGCTGATTTTGGTGTGAACCTCGCGGCTCTTCACCCGCAGCTTGTTGACCTGGGACTCGGCGATGTCAGCCCGCTCCTCTGCTTCCTCCAGCTCGTGCTGCAGCTTGCGGAACTTGGCCAGGTTGGCGTTGGATTGTTCCTCCTGAGAACAGATAAGAGTACTGGCAGTTAGATGCCGCGGGCCTCAATCTGTTTGTTACCAGGTCAGATGATCCTACAATTGTATTTCCTTCTCATGTGGCGCTGGTCCTGTCTGACCTCCAATCTCAACCCAATTTGTAACTCTAGTGACAATTTTGACTTGAAGGAAGGAAAGAAGAAATTGTTTTTCAGATGGAAGAGACCAGCCTTTTATCAAACCTCCCTGCTTTCTTAAAGACTTATTTTATGTGTGCAGGTGTTTAGCCTGCATATACATAAATACATAGATACACACATGTATATGCATATGCGTATGCATATGTGTATGCATACGCATATGTAACATATTCAGGCAGTGCCAAAGCAGGCCAGAAGAGGATCTTGGAGGTCCTCCAAGCAGAGATTCCTTTCCCCTGGAAATGCAGTTACAGATGGTTGTGAGCCACGTGGGTGCTGGGAATGCACTCTCTGGAAGAGCGGCCAGTGCTTTTAACCACTGAACCATCTCTCTGTCACCTTGCTTACTTTTTTGATGTGTCTCTTGGATGGAGAGGAAGAAGAGACCCAGGTGCCCCCAGAGACCTTAGTAAGCAAGCGTTTCCACTGAAATAGCTGGGAAATGCCTCTAACCGTTGTTACCCTGTGTGTTTTAGGAGTAACCCAGAGAAGAGGGAAGGGGGACTGGACAAAAGTTGCCTGTGTTGTGTTGTGTTACTGTTCATGCCTTCCTCCCTATCAAGTATGTATATCTACAAGAATGGGGGTGGGCACAGCAGGGGGAAGGGGAGCTGGAGAACCTTCCAGCATCACGTCTTTGTTGTTCGGTACCGCAGAACACAGGGCCTCTCACCACTAGCTGTCCTTTCAGTATCCCTGCATGTTCTGGTTGTAGCCATACATACAGGGAGGAACATCCTACCTTAAGAGTGAGTCAGCAAGTCAGCTGAGGGAGGAGGGCAACCAATATTTGACTTTTAGGAACACATGATTTGTGAATATTGAGGGACATGAATTGTTCATCCTGGCGTTCGTGTTTCTATTGTGTGTTTGTTGCTATCAATTAAGGCCAGGTATTTGGAGCTTTCTTTTTTACCTGGTCCTTTCTGCCTAGCAGTATTTAAATATCTCCCCTTGAGGCCTATTCTGTGATTAGCATGGGGTATACACTTATATTTGTAAGATCACAACCCTCGTAAAATACATGAATGGTAAGTTCTTATTGTGTGTTCTTCCTCCCCATACATTAAAAAAAAAAAAATCAAAAAAGAAAGAAAAGAAAAGAAAAGAAAAGAAAAGAAAACACATTTCCTCTCCTCAACAGAATTCTGCTTCTTTCTACAAAACCTCAAAGATACTCACAGCCTCCTCAGCCTGTCTCTTGTAGGATTTCACCTTTGCCTGTAATTTGTCCACCAGGTCCTGCAGCCGGAGCACGTTCTTGCGGTCCTCCTCAGTCTGAAAGTTTGATTAAAAAAAAAAAAAATACACATTCAATCCAAAGAAATATGTCTGCCTCCAGTGCTAAAATAAGTCGCTGGTGTGCCAGAAAGGGGACCTTGGGGTAAACTTGAGCAAGCCATGCTATGAACTGTAGTCATGCTTGTTGTATGCTGCCCAGCCTCTGTATTAAAGAATTCTATATATCTTTTCTAGTTCGTACCCTCCTATTCTGGGAGAAACTACACTAAGACTAACATCTAGCCTATTTTGATTTAACGCTTCTATTCTTTTCTCTCTAATGCTGCCTTCCCTCCCTCCCTTTCTTTCCTTTCTCTTCTCTTTCCCTTTCTTCCTTCCTTCTTCCTTTCTTCCTATTAGTGGGAATCAAGCTCATGTGGGATATGTACTCTACCACTGACCTGCGTGCCCCGTCCTATGCTGTTTTGTAAAGGTTTTCCTAATCACCCTACCTTCGTGTGTGGCTGGGATTAGCAACTCTATCTTTTATCCTTTACATACATGGGGTTAAGGAGCATGTCTGCAAGTGCCACCTAAGGAGTCATGAGGGTTTCCCTTGCTCTTTGGGCGAGATTCCTGCCCTTCTAGAAAGCTATTCCTCTTACCTGGTAGGTAAGTTCCTTTACTCTTCTTTCATGCTTCCTTAACCCTTTAACAGCCTCAGCATTACGTTTCTGTTCATTTTCGACCTCTCCTTCAAGTTCACGTACCTGTAACCAAGAAAGAAAGATGTATCTCCAGTCAGTGTTGGGGGATTAGCCCAGGGTCAACTACAGGTAGGAGCAGGGTATACCTGACCCCACAACAATAAGAATGTGTCCTCTTGCCCGTCCCAGGTTTAGGACTGAAGTCACCCACCCTGGCCTCCAGTTTCTGGATCTGCTTCTTGCCGCCCTTCAGCGCCAACTGCTCAGCCTCGTCCAGACGGTGCTGCAGGTCCTTCACCGTCTGCTCCATGTTCTTCTTCATCCGCTCCAGGTGGGCACTGGTGTCCTGCTCCTTCTTCAGCTCCTCCGCCATCATGGCAGCCTGAGAGGCAAATAAATCAAGACAATAATGAGCCCTGGTGGTGGCAGGCAGCACAGGCATGGGGAGGGTAATGTGCGTGGTGCTCACATCAGTAATGGCTTTCTTAGCCTTCTCCTCTGCATTGCGTGACTCTTGAATCACTTCTTCCACTTCACTCTGCAGCTGTGAAACATCATTTTCCAGCTTCTTTTTGGTGTTGATGAGGCTCGTGTTCTGTTAAAAAAAAAAAACGGTGGGAATTTATAATGTTTTCAGGTTTTCCCGCTTGGGGTTTACAATTGTTCTATTTTAGTCTAACTCCTGAATTTACTTGTGTGAAGTATTCTATTTAGCACAGATTTGCAGTCAATTGCCTGGTTGGAAGCTCCTTCCTCCTACTCAGTCCTTTACTGCCTATCTGACTTACATATGAGGACCTCTGAAGTTTTAAGAGTGCCTTTACTGACAGGGTATGACAGTGCATGCTTGTCATCCCAGCTGTCCAGAGGCTAAAAAGGTGGATCATGAATTTGGGGTCAGCCTGTGATAGATGGAAAGATCCTGTTTTGTGATAACAACAATGAATGCCTATTATTATTAGTCAGCTTGTACTTGTTCTTTTCATTTGTTTTGTTTATAATATTCTCTGCTTAAAAGGTTGGGAATAATAGGGTTTTTGTTTTTTGTTTTGTTTTGTTTTTATGTTTGTGAGAGTGCATGACACAGGATGTCTCTCAAAGGAACTGTGTGTGTGTGTGTGTGTGTACACAGCAGTGTAGGGAGAGAGAGAAGGACTTGTCCATTGTGTGTTGGGGAAGGGATTTTGAATTTGTACCATGAAAATGTTGTCCTAAAATTTCAGCACAGTGTTCTTGCAGGGAAGGGCAACTCCTTTTGCGTGTATTGGAAATACACGTGTGGTGGTATCGGTGTCACGGGAATCTGACGAGGGATTGCTATGACATTGGCAAGAAGGGATGGTGCTGAGTGCTCTGTGAGGCAATGGAACAGTGGCCACGGTGCAGTTGAACTCTGATGCGAGAAATGTCACGTGGAGTATGTTTCAGTTTGGCGTCAAAGGCACGCTTACCTGGGGGTTATTCTTCATGGTTTTACTAACCCCCAGAAGTCTACCTTTATGTCTAGATCTACAAAGCCCTCCTGGTAGAAAATCCAGAAAAGACAAATAGGAATGCACAATAAGGTGACCCAGAGCCCTCTCATAACTACAGTGGTGGTTGAGAGATAACGCTCCTTCCTCAGTTATATGTAATAGCAGCATTCTAGATTCCTCACTTAGCAGTGTACCAGCACCTGGCTCACCTGGGTGTGGAGGAGCTGCACGCGCTCACTGGCGTCCAGCAGCTCCTGCTCTGCAATCTTCCTGCTCCTCTCAGTCTGCTCCAGCGTGGCCCGCAGCTCCTCGATCTCAGCCTGCAGCAGGTTGGCTCTGCGCTCCACCATGGCCAGCTGCTCCTTCAGGTCCTCCTGGCCCCGGAGAGCATCGTCCAGGTGCAGCTGTGTGTCCTATCAGTTAAAAATATTGTGACTATTCTGAAGAGGATCTGAACACCTAGGAGATAAGCTAGAGGAGGTTATTGGCATTGGTGTTAGGAACAGGAGATGACTTGCCTGTCATTTGTGTGAATGATGGTGGCATTTATTTAGAGTGGAAGCAAATTGTCAAGGGACAGAGTCTTGTTCTGTCTCTGCCTTTAACTTATTATCTGTCACATGCCTGTCACTATCCTTTATCAATTATAGAGTTTGGCATCTGCTGGCTCATTGAATCCTCACAGCATCCGTGGGGCGGGAAACTTATTTTTATTATATAGAAGTAACAGGACCAAGAAGCTAAATAACTTCCTTAAAGTCAAAGTGACAAAGCCAAGATTCAATCTGAGGCCTGTTTTGAATAAAGCCTGTGTATTCTCGATCTTGTCATTTCTTATCTTTCAGCTTCTGTTTGATCTTCTACGTATGATGTCTATAGACTATTCTGCTTTAAGCACATTGTGAGCCACAACCAGCACAGCACTTTCTCCTTTAAGTTGCTTTTTTTGCTTGGGTATTTTATCACAGCAGTGGGTGAAAGTCACTAAAAACAGATGGCTTAAGAAGTGATTGTGAGAGCCGAGCTTGGTGGCGCAGGCCTTTAATCCCAGCACTCAGGAGGCAGAGGCAGGCGGATTTCTGATTTTGAGGCCAGCCTGGTCT
>NC_034603.1:35135995-35166664 GCF_900095145.1 Mus pahari | reverse complement strand
AAAAAAAAAAAAAAAAAAAAAAAAAAAAAAAAAAGTGATTGTGAGGACAGTAGGCAGGTGTGTCCTGTAACTCATCTAAGAGGCAAATGCATGTCTGCCTACCTTGAGGATGCCTTGTGTGTTCCTGTAGTTCCTCAAGCTCTCAGCAGCCAAGCGGTTGGCATGGTTCAGCTGAATTTCCATCTCGTTCAGGTCTCCCTCCATCTTCTTCTTGACTCTCAGAGCGTCGTTCCTGCTCCTGATCTCGGCGTCCAGCGTGCTCTGCATGGTCTCCACGACCCTAATGTGGTTTCTCTTCAGCTGGTCGATCTCCTCGTCCTTCTCCGCAATCTTCCTGTCGATCTCAGACTTGACTTGGTTCAGCTCCAGCTGGATGCGCAGGATCTTTCCCTCCTCGTGCTCCAGGGATGCCTTGAGGAAACAGTGATCAGTCGTCACTGAGCAGAAGAGAACTCAAGTGGTTGGAGTCTACCCTGAGTTTGTGGGGCAAACTCTGACTCCTGTCCTCTTGTGGAACTCTAAAGTTAATGAAGTTGTCCTAAGAACTTATATGGCGAATCATTTTCTTTTTGTCTATCCAGTCACAGATTATATAGGACAGTTCTTTAGTAAAGGTGCTGTGCACTACCTAAAGATTCATGGCATACTAACGGAATTATCTGATTCATTTTACATGCGGAATAAGCATACTACATAGACACATATATAATGTTTCAAAAACTACAGTCTTCATGTAGAATATATTAACCTGGCAGAGAAACTATCAGCTTTAAAATAGTTTCCCCCCAGTTATATAGTGTGTACTCACTCTACAATGTGGAGACAATGTATATAACAAAGCTCCCTGTTGCCCCTCACAGAGGGACAACTATTTTAATGTGGTACAACTTTTCTACTATTTTTAAGGCAGAGTATCTCACTTTGTGTCTCAGGACGTCCTTGAGCTAATTCCTGGTCTTTCCATTTCCCTATTTCTATCTATTTTAATCTAATCAAAGTTTTATATGTGAATATATGTCTTGCTTTTTAAAAGCAAACATTTGTGTCTATCATAAGTCTTTTCCCACATTAATCTTACTTTTTGGTAATTTTCTCTTATTTATCTAATAAATAATTTAGACAGACAGACAGAACACGAAGGTCAGAGCATAACTTATGGGAGTTGCTTCTTCTCTCCTTCTGCCATGTGGGTTCTGAAGATTGGATAGAGAGAGGGCTAAGGATTGCTAGAAAGTGCCTTAAACTACTGCACCATTTTTCTGGGCTTCTTTTGGTCTCTTAAGGTGTGATTTTGCTATAAAGCTCTGGCTGACCTGAGCCTTACTATGTAGATCAATCTGGCCTCAAGTTTGAACTAATTCTACCCCCAAGTGCTGGGATCTCAGGTTTATAACCTCTCCTGGCCTATAACCATACTTAATTGTTATTTGGAATTCTGCTGTTCTAGTTTGCTTCCTCTTTTTAAAATTGGAAATATTTGTCTTAAAGTTTTACCTCTTAGGATTACTTTTCTTGTAGTAAATCCTAAGAAACTGAATGGATGGGTTCATTTGCATTTTTCTTCAACTTATTTCCATTTTATTTATGTGCGCACGTGTTTGTGTGGATGTCTGTCATGTCTCTGCCGGAGCTCTTGGAGGCCAGAAGAAGAAGGTATCAGATCCTCAGGAGCTGGAGTTACAGGTGGTTGTGAGCCACCAGATGTAGGTGCTGGGAACTGTGTTCAGGTCTTCCTGAAGAGCAGTACAAGCCCCTAACATATGAGACATCTCTCTAGCCTCCAGTACTGACAATATGAAAGCGTTAGGTAGGATCGCCTAATTGCCCTGTGCACAAAGGTCCCAAATTTAAACTTAAATCTTCTGCCTAATAATGTAGTCAATGCATGATGGCATTACCCAGCTGGGTACTTTTGCTAACGTCTGACTGCTTTGTCCCCACCTCCACCGCCATGATAGTAACCCCTACCTCTGCTTCCTCTAAGGCAGCCTGGATCTCACACTTCTCCTGTTCCACTTGCTTCTTGATTTTCTCCAGCTCATGGATGTGCTTCCCTCCCTCTGCAATCTGCTCCGTCAGGTCCGAGATCTCCTCTGTGGAAGACCAGACAAGAAGTGGTCAGAATGATGGCACCATGGGAGCATCCATCCAGGACCGAGCAGGGTTGGGAAGACTCACGCTGCAGGTTCTTGTTCTCTCTCCTCAGCGTCTCCAGGTGGTCCAGAGACTCCTCGTAGGCGTTCTTCACCTTGAACAGCTCCGTGCTGAGAGTTCGGGACTCCTTCTGGCAGGACTCAAGCTCAGCCTGAGTTTCCTCATACTTCTGTCTCCATTCTGATAGAACCTGAAAAGGCCAGAGATTGTCAGCTGGGACAAGGAGGAGAAAGACCTAGTAGAGTTGTCATAAAGTTTAAGCAGGCTGGACCACCTTGTCAAAATTTCTCTGCTTCTTGTCCAGGGCGGCGCAGGCCGCGTTGGTCCTCTCCACGTCAATCATGAGGTCCTCCACCTCATTCTGCAGCCGCTGCTTTGTCTTCTCCAGGGAAGCGCACTTGGCGTTCACGGCTTCTACGTGCTCCTCGGCCGCCTGCAGACGCTGAGCCAGCTTCTTCCTGAGAAGTTAGCCAGACTGTCAAGACCCAGCCAAAGCCAGGAACAAAACAATAACTAGACAATCCCTCTTGCCATCCTGCCCTAGGCTGGTGAACCCATCTGCTTCTCAGCAGTGATCACCACACTTCGTTTTAGACTGACAAATTGGAATGTTCCAAAATGACAGATTGGTGGGCTCAGTGTAGTCCTTGGAATGTTACTGGATCTCCACAGGCTGCTGTCATTGCTAGGTACCTTAATCTACCAATTGCTCCAGATTTATAGAACTTCTGTTTGGGAATGGCTTTGAAAATCATCAGCTAGGACAACATTTTTGATTGGTTTATACGTCCCTTCTTAAGCCCATGTTTGTTATCTCAGACTTTTCTTATTCCTTTTATGAACCTCCCCTCCCCCATACATACACTGCCCAGAGAGAATAGCTAATTTGTTTAAATTGTGTATGCTTAGGCTGTCTAACTAGAGAACACAATTGTCAGATAAATCCAGACAATTGCATAAGCAAAGGCAAGTTTGATTTTCATTTGAGTGGTCTATATTTTTTATCATCCCTGTTGGCGTGCCAAGACCACATTCTTAAGACACAGATAACCCTTTAAACTTGACACCCAGGAAGGTATATTTGAAAGTGCCCCGTGTCTACCAAGCTTTATCATATTTAGACCAATCTTTGAAATTTTGTATAGTTTAGGGAACTCGATTGCGATTTTTAAGAGGAATGTTTGATCTACTCAGAGCTTAAGAAGATGAACTCATCTTAGTTTCTTTCATCTATAAAAGAAAAAAAATGGTGACCTAATACTGCTATGATGCTAAATGAGCATGCGGATGGATATGTAACACTTGACACAGGTTCATAGAGAACTAGAAAGGGCAAAACTCATCTTCTCTTCAGCTCCTGAATCAACATTCCTGTGGTGAAAGAAACTGTACTCAATAAATGTCAGCTACTGATATTTTCATGTCACTAGCAGCAAGAACCCCATGGCTTCTTGTGGAACTTGCTGCATTAGGAAGCACGGAGACCAAAACTTTGTTCTCCTAAGTTGACATCCCATACTTGGCCTCCTCCAGCTCCTCCGTGCGCTGGATGGCATCCGTCTCATATTTGGTCCTCCACTGGGCCACCTCGCTGTTGGCTTTGGACAGCGCCCTCTGCAGCTCGGCTTTGCCTTCCTGCTCCTCCTCGTACTGTTCCCGCAGCAGGTCACAGTCGTGGCGGGAGGACTGCAGGGCGTGGGCTAGCGCATTCTTGGCCTGCAGAAATGATAGTCCAGGGATTTCAATTCGTATATCCTGTAACACTTAACTCACACACCTCAAGTAGCTACAGCTGGGCATTCTTGGTAATCTAAGGTAAAACTCACCTTGGTTTCTTCCTCGAGCTGACGCTTCAGCTCCTCAATCTGCTGGGTGAATGCCTGCTTGCTCCTTGACAACTGAGAGACTAAAGCATCTTTCTCGTCCAGCTGTCTGGAGTACTCACCTAAGAACAGCGGAAGTGGGAGAACTCTTGGTTTAACAATAAGCTGTGTGAAAGTGTATATATTTTATTCATTTCTAACCATTCTTATGGAAATAGACATTAACAAACAAACAAAAAGTCAGAAATGTAGCTTGGCAAGCAGGGGTGCCTCGAAAAGTTCTGACAGTCTGTTGATTCCCCTCTTCGATGAGAGTATTACTGCATAGGAAGAACCCACTACGTGCAGTGCAGGATGTGGGGAGCCAGGGAAGGAGGCTCTACCTGCTTCTGTCTGCAGGCGTGCTCTCTGCGCTGTCAGCTCATTGATCAGCCGCTGCTGCTCCTCCTCTTTGCTCTTCAGCTCACTCACCTGGTCCTCCAGAGTGCGGCACATCTTCTCAAGGTTTCCCTAAGGATCACATGGCAAAGGAGAATCAAATACAGGCAGGAAAGAAAGGAAGGAAGGAAGGAAGGAAGGAAGGAAGGAAGGAAGGAAGGAAGGAAGGGAGAAAAGAGAAGAAAAGAAAAGAAAAGAAAAGAAAAGAGAAAATTTTAACCCCAATTTTTAAAGTAATTAAGATGTTTTAATATTAAAAGAATAAGATACATTTTTATAATATATGAGATATTGAGTAGAAAATTGGTGTTTGGCATATGCCAGAATTTAACATACATGTTATATTCATTATTGGAAAAAAGCCACATATCCCAATGATGTCGATACTCACTTAAGTGGATTTTGAAGTCATACCAGTGGGTTACTTTAGAATTTTAAGAAATTTAGAAAATGAAATTATGGGAATATATTAGGACAGGAAATATTTGAATAATGCTATAAAATGCCTGCAAACCAGGTTTGATACCAAGGGCAATGGATGCTGTTTTTCTGGCTCAGTGCCCTATCTAAAGACAGTGTTTGGTACCTTGGCTTTGGCGATGGCCTCTGCATTACTGCTCAGGTCATCGATCTCCATCTTCAGCTCACTCTTCTCCTTCTCCAGCTTCTGCTTCACCCGCTGCAGGTTGTCGATCTGCTCGCCGAGCTCCGCCATACTGTCCGCGTGCTTCTTCCGAAGAGCGGCTGCTGTGGCTTCGTGCTGCAGCGTGGCCTCCTCCAGGTCCCGGCGAAGTTTCTGAAACTCAGTTTCCCGCTTCTTGTTCATCTCCACCTGAGCAGAGGTGGCCCCGCCGGCTTCTTCCAGCCTCTCGCTGATCTCCTCCAGTTCCCGGGAGAGGTCAGAGCGCTGCTTCTCTGCTTTGGCCCTGGAGGCCCGCTCTGCCTCAATTTCCTCCTCCAGCTCCTCGATGCGGGCCTGGAAATCAAACGTGTACATTAATGCATCTCAATTTTAGTATTATTTTGGTGTGTAGAAAAAAAAAGAAAAAAGAAAGGCTAGAGGCTAGTAGTCTATGCCTTCTATCGCAGAACTCAGGGTGCTGAGACAGGAGGACTGCGAGTGTGAGGTCAACCTGGGCTACATAGTGTAGCTCTGCCACAAAACACCAAAGTGAACGAATGAATGAGTGAGTGAGTGAGTGAATGAGTGAATGAATGAAAAAGAAAGAAAGAAAGAAAGAAAGAAAGAAAGAAAGAAAGAAAGAAAGAAAGAAAGAAGATTCACCTGCAACTCTTTGATCTTCTTCTGCAGCTGGATTTCCACAGCTTGCTCATCTTCAATTTTGCTTATCAGGTTGCTGATTTCAAACTCCTTCCTTTAGACAGAACAGCAGATGCATTAATATGCAAATTATCTGAAAGATGGCATCGTACAGAATTCTTTCTGGAGCCCCTACTTTTTGAGTTTCTCATCGAGCTGCTGTTTATCGTTTTCTATGTCCATTGTGGACTCTTGGGCCAGTTTCAGGTCCCCCTCCAGTTTCCTCTTGGCTCTTTCTAGATCCATCCTCAGCTTCTTTTCTTGCTCTAGCGATCCTTCAAGCTGATGGGGAAGAGAAGCCTGTTAAAATCCAAATGCACTTAAGGAAATACTTCAGAAGGGCCTTTGAGCCGTGCTCACATCATCCACTTGCTGTTCCAGCTTGGTTTTGGCTTTGGTCAGGGTGTTGACTTTGTCCTCCTCTGCCTGCAGGTCATCCAGGGTCTGCTGGTGGGCCTCCTGGAGGGCCTTCTTCTCCTTGGTCAGCTTGGCGATGGTTTCGTCCAGGCCCGCCATCTCCTCTGTCAGGTTTTTCACCTTGGGAAGCAAACATGCTTTGCATTGAACGTTAGGTCTTAATAGTTTTGGTTTTATGTCTTACTTCTTCATTAAAATGAGTCATAAGCTCCCCTTGCAGACATCTCATACCTTGTTCTCTGTGGCGTGCTTCTCCTTCTCAACCTTGGCCAGTGTCAGCTCAAGGTCATCGATGTCCTTCTTCAGCTCTGAGCATTCGTCCTCCAGCTTCCTCTTCTTGGCTGTGAGCTCCGCGTTGATCTCCTCCTCGTCCTCAGCTCTCTCGGTCACCTCTTTGATTTTGGCCTCCAGCTGGATTTTGTTTTTGATCAGTTGTTCACACCTTTCCTCAGCATCAGCCAAGCTGTCTGCTTCCTGTGGATTCAATAAGACATGTAGACAGTCTGTTACTTGTTTTGAAACTTGCTTTTTTTTTTGAGGGGGGGACAAAATGTCTAGTGTTCATCTGAATTCTGTTTGAATTTTTCAGCATAAACATAAGTTCACCTTGAATTGAGTATTAGATCTGATGTAGAGACATGCAACTAATTAGAAAATGAGACTAGATGTTTAGAAGCAAAAGCATCTACACAATGATTGGGCTGGAGAAGGTGGTGATTGTAGAACTGTGTGTAGAAAAGAGAAAGATTTGCAGGCAGGGCAGTAAGAAGCCTGGATTCTTGTCTCCAAAGATCCATAGGTTTTTGTCTAGGGCAAGTTGCACCCCCCCTGCCTCCATTCTCAGTTTTTCATATGTAAATAAAGAGGTTATAATAATTTCTGAGCACTATAGAACTAGTTGTTATAGTCAAAGATGTTGATTTAATGATATCGCTTAGTTTTGATCTCAATCATTTTATCAATACTGGTTGTCAAATAGGATTTAAAAAAAAAGAAAAAAAGTAAATGAAATACATTTCCACACAGCATTTTTAATTCATTCAAATGTTTATGATAGTTCCTAACACTATAATTCCTCGAAGTTTCCATTTCTATTTAAAGAATTCTTATTATCCTCATTTAGAATATATAAGAACAAACAACTCTGAGAAATCATGCTGCTACCTAAAAATTTTATAAGTAACTAATTAAAGGACTCAAAACTTCAACCACTAACTTGCTAGATGCCTCTGCCCTGGGGAATTTCTCTAGCTTCTCAGTGTGTGTTTTATCTGAAGTGTTTAAACTGGATGCGGCTAAGGACTTCTCAGGTACTTGTTCTTATCTTTAATAATGATGCACTAGGTGCATACTTACTCTGATCCACCATGGGAAGAGACAGAGAGGATCTAGTCTCAAGCATTTGGAAAACTATCCTTCCCACAGTTTCTTCCTACCACTGTTGGGCTGGTTGACCCGGGAAATGGGCAGTTATGTCTGCCTGAAGTGCTCTTGCTGAAGTGCTCCTCAGTCCCCTCCTTGACTACAGCCTCGTCCTGGACTCAGGAAGGGTGACCTTCAGGGGCTCATTCATGCTGAGAGAAGAATTGGGGAGGATGCCACACCCTGCCTTCCAGAGTATGGCTCAGCTCATGTAAATGCATCATGTATTCTCAAAATCTCAAGGGATGGGGAAAAGAGGGATGGGTGTTCTAACTTTTCCAAAGATGGAGTCTTTCTACATAACCCTGACTGTCTTGGGACTCATAATGTAGACCATCTGACCTTGAACTCATAGAAAATCAGCCTGTCTCTGCCACCAGAGTATCGAGTATCTTGTCTTATAAGACAGCCTTAAGCACTCAGAGTTTCTAAGTAAAACCGTCCTTGGGGATTTGATTATCTTTTATGTATTTTTGTTTTGTTTTCTTGTGTTTTGCCGAGAATGAAACCCAGACTTTTTAGCAGGTGGGAAAGTGCTGTGTCAGTGGGCTGTATCTCTAGCATTGTTCTACCCCCCCTTTTTTTTTTACTTTTTTTTTTGAGACAAAAATCTCACTCCATTACTAAGGCCGAAACTGGCTTTAGACTGGTTTGATAGCCCAGGAGGACCCATGGGATCCTCCTGGCTCAACCTCTGACATATCTGGCGTTAAAGCTCTGTACTAGTAGATTTAGCTCAGAACTATATTTTTAAGGCTGGGACGATGAAGCCAAGTCAAAGAGATAAAATATTTGATAAAGATTTGGAAATTTAGCTTTTAACTACTTGCTTCAAAGTTGTGAATCCTCCCTTTCCCCTGTATAATGTGGAAGTAACTGTAGCTCTCTTCCTCAACACACTATTGAAAAGAAATTAAACTACTAACAAAATAAATCCACCCCTCTCAAAAGATTTTTTTTTCCCTTCAAGACAAGTCTCATGTTGTAAATGACAGTCTCTGAATGTCCAGGAAGTGCCCCTGCAGCATGGTGCTATGACATGGTCAGGATTGAGCACTCACAGATTGAACCTGAAGTTGGAGGTCATTTTTCTCTTTGAGAAGAGTGACCATCTTCTCCTCCAGCTCCTTCCTCTTTGCCTCCGACTTGGCCAGCTCATCCTTGGTTTTCTGGAACTCCTCCTTCATGGTGGCCATCTCCTTCTCGGTCTCTGCACTTTTCAGCAGGGGCTTGATCTTGAAGAAGAGTTTCATCCAGGGCCAGTGCTTGACGTTCATGAAGGCACGGACGTTGTACTGGATGCAGAAGATGGATTCTCTGGAATGTGGGGGAAAGATATTGTAACCATTCCACTGGCAGCAGTGTGATTGACGTTTATTGCAGGCAACATGGTTTTCCTGTACTGTAGCATGTTCACCCTGACAATCAGAGTTAAAGCCTATTGTCCTCAGTATTGCTATTCTGCTAATATGAAGCAATTGAGTGTTCTCAGTTCCCGCCAAGCTGGCATGGATGGACTGAGTGTGGAAGGCACGAATTATGTCGCCTGAGCAACCCTTGCCGGAGAAAGAGCAGATACACATGGCAGGAGTGTCTGGGAGAACACCGCCATTGTAATCAGATTGTGCTATCCTGCCACTGCCACACAGCTGTGAGCTTCGAGGTGAGAAGCCATAGGCTAAAGGAGTCGCCTCACCTCAGCCCAGCTACTCCACCTCAGCCCAGCTACTCCTTCCTTCAAATCGTTCCTGTTTTAATCACCGCTGAATTAGCCACCCTTCTCTTGTTGCTGTCTTCAAGTAATATACTGGCTTTTCTAAATTCTCTGAGTGGCTAAGTATTGTCAGCACAATAGGCTCATTAACACGTGGAGACATTTCTAGCATCATGTAAGCTCAAACACTGTTTTATTTAAATAAAAAAAAAAGTCAAATGGTAAGTTTGGTATAGCTCTTCAAATGATAGCAATGGGCTGGCAACGTTTGGGTGGCTTATGCAATATGTAGGCATCTTTAAACATATTACCAGGCAAGTTTTATTTCTATTGGTTCAGTTGCTAGGAAATCCAACTCTGAGAAGGCAGATATCATGACACAGGCTGTGATTCAGACGGATGGGGAAAAAAAAACCTCTTATTTTGCCAACCTTAAAAATCCAGATGAACAAAATTGGTAAAAATGTGTGTGCGGCTAGAGCAATGTAAAAAAATGTTGTGTAGATAAGTTGGAGGATGCTCAGTTTGGAAAGAAGAAAAGGGACTTGTTGTCACTAGGTAGGTATGGTCAGACATGAGAGTGAGTGGTACGTGAACTGTTTAGCATGGCTGGGAAAGGCTGTATGGTTAGATATGGAAGATATGGTGGAGAATAGAACCTTGACAGCCAAGCAAAGCCACCTGGATTTGATGTGGAATTTCATGGAGAGCTGGGAACAGAGATGTCGGGTGGTGAAAACTGCTTGTTGCAGAATGTTTCTGTGTGTGAGATGGATGGGGTCGGGGTAGGGCAGAGGTCAGGAGAGAAGTTCTGGGAAGTCTAGCCTGAAGGGTGACACTAAGGTTAATGTGTTGTAGGGGTGAAAGCTTGAGCTAATCTCAGAATCAGAAGTCCAAGGAATGAGGCAAGCTGATGGACAGTCCCCAGGGTGGGGGGTGGGGGGTGACCCTGTGATGGCAAGAATATACATAGCTGTTACCTTCTCAGCAGCATCTTCTGATACTCCACTCTCATTAGGTATCCCCTACAGACCGCCTGTGTTCTTGTTATAATCTGGGCCAGCTTTTCATCTCTCATTTCTTCCAGGAGACCCAGGAGACCAGCTTTGAAGAAAACCTGGAGGAACGGAGAGTCACAAGTCACCCCCACACTTGGGCTGTGGGTCCATGGGTCAGGTGTACAGGAGTCGCAGCCATACCTTGGTGTGTCCAAATTTATACTGAGTGTGATCTATATCAATAGAGCCCAGAAGTTTCTCAGAGGCCTTCTTGCTGTCGATGAACTGTCCCTCTGGAATAGCACTTGCATTTAAAACCTTGTATCTGGACAGTTAAACACATAAGGGATGGTCAGAAAGACATAATCACTTGCCCAACTGCCACCACATAGAAATAGCTGTTTAACTCCCAGGACAAAAATTAAAGTAGAGATCTAATGATCTAATGATCAACACTCATAGCATTTAGTACCATTCGGCAAAGAGGACTGACCTCTGTTTAAAGTCCCCATACAGGATCCGGCTGGGGAACCCCTTCCTGCAGATGCGGATGCCTTCCAGCACCCCGTTACACCTCAGCTGGTGCAGGACCAGTTCGTGCTCCATGGCACCTGCATACAGAGAAAATTAGTTAATTTCTGGGTGGCGAATATTTAGATTGAGCCTAGTTTGTTATTGATGCTTTGTGTCTTACCAGGAGTTTTCGTTTCATTGGGAATGATACACCGTACAAAGTGAGGGTGTGTACTTCTCAGGTTGGTCATCAGTTTATTTAAGTTTTCCTAGAAAGTGAGACCGAAGAGTCGTGAGAAAGTTGTGTTTTGAGTTTCTTTTTCTTCCTTTTCTTTTTTTTTCCTTTTTGGTAAAAATTATACCACACATTCTTAGCTACTGGACATAAGCATATGAGGTTAAAAAAACTTTCAACATTTAAGCTGCTCAAATGGTCAGAAGGCCAAAATGCTGGGAAGAAATGCAGATTACCAAAGTGTCCATTATAGCACCTAGGTCCAGACAGCATGGTCACTGGCCTCCATACACAGGCAGTATTCTCAGTCAGCATCAGAAGACTGACCATAGGCTGTCTCTGCCACTAGGCTGACTACATGCCATCCTGTGTCTACCTGGGCCTCGTGTGAAAACAGTGCAGATGACCTCTGTGGCCTCTCTTGTCTTCAGCACTAAAAGCATTCACAGTAGCTGGCAAGTTCCAGGGAAAACCCGGCTCAGCAATCATCCCAACCTTTCTCATTCCAATACTTTCTTGTTTTGTTTTCGGAAGAGTGTAAAAGTGTGAGTCAATGTAATTCTGTGTGGGTGGATCTTAGGTGCTTGAAAACATTTTCTTCCTAGAGTCTATGGGGGGAGTAATCCATTATGATGGAGAGTGGTCGCTGAACCGTAAAGAACGTGCTTGTAGACATCTCTCACATATGCTTTGCCCATGCATCTCAGCCACTAGGAAATCAAAACAAATACTGTGAAAATCTAAGCCTGGAAATGCCTTTACAGACAAGTTTACAAAGCAAATTTCTGTTTTGTTGGATACTGCAGATTAAAGTGAGATGGGAAAAGGATAAGACCAAATTTTCTGGTTAGGTTGAAGGTCATTGGTCACACCTGCATTTTAGTTTTGGAGTTTTCACCCTTTCTTTTACTTGTTATCTGGTACTCTGGTGTAGGCAAATTATGAATGGAAGTAGGCAAATTATAAATGGAAATTGAGGAAAAGAGGGGCTCGTCCGGGATTTGAACCCAGGACCTCTCAAACCCAAACCAAGAATCATACCCCTAGACCAACAAACCAGCTAGTGTTTTAATTTTGAAAGTAATGTGGCATCAAAATCCTCACAAGCAGGCCTCAGACTAGACTCCTTACATGCTCCTCTCAGCAAGAGCCATGCTGTGGAAGAGTCATAATTGCATTATGGGAATATTCAAGTATATAATGGAAAAGCTCCACTAGTTTGTAAATAGACATATTATTCTTTGGTAGTTTACCTATCCATTTAGATCACTAGGCTCGGTTTTAGTGACTTTTGTCTGTTCCATCCATCTCAGGGGAAGCATTCTCTAAAGAATACATGCTCATTTTCAAAGGAAACTTCAATCCTGGCAAGGTGGCCCATGCCTAGAATCTAGCACCCTGGAGCCTGAGGTACTAAGTTCACAAGTTCAAGGCCAGTTTGACCTACATAGGAAGATATTGTCCCAAAGAGAACAAAGGAAATCTCAAGTCCTCTCAAAAGGCACTGTTAATGGGATTGGAACACAACCCTCACAGGGAATAATCACATAGAGGTTCAGAAGTGTTTCCTTAAAAAGCATCCTTATTATTGGTATCTATTTGCATGCTCGTGTGTGTGTGTGTGTGTGTGTGTGTGTGTGTGTGTGTAGTGCCCAAGAAGCTTAGAAGCTTCTAAGGACATGTTGGCATTCCTAAATTCAGCAGGTAATCGTAATAAGGAATGAAGAATAAAGCTCCCACCCCTACCCAAGTATTGCTTTAGATCTATCCTGATGAGTGAATGTTGAAAGTGATTCCTATCTCCATCCCATTCCCTCCTAATTTATTCTAAATTGCATAGATATAATACATAGAGACTGAATATACTTTTTTTTCTGAATTTAAATTTATACTTTACCCTGAAAAGGGCTGACACAGTTTGGAAAGAAGAGCCCTTCTTCTTAGCTCCTTTCTTTGCACCACCATCTGAGATAAAAAGAAAACCCATCAGTAAAGTAAGTTCCCTGGGGTCAGAGCGGTGTAGGAGCATCCTGAGGGAATGGTTTGATTTGGATGTAGGCCACAGAAGTACCTGCTTCAGCACTTGCATATGTGGAAAAGAGGCTAGCCAGAGTTTTCATTGCTGACTTCTGGTACAGCCCCACCACGGTGTCATTCAAGGGGTCCTTGTTCTTGTCCAACCAGCCAGTGATGTTGTAGTCCACGGTGCCTGCATAGTGCACCAGGGAGAAGTGGGCCTCGGCCTTGCCTTTGGCAGGCTTGGGCTTCTGGAAGTTGTTGGATTTTCCCAGATGCTGGTCATACAGCTTGTTCTTGAAGGAGGTGTCTGTTGCCTTGGGGAACATGCACTCCTCTTCCAGGATGGAGAAGATGCCCAGAGGCTAAATTCAGAAAAGTAGATTTCTGTAAACCTCACTTTTCTCAATGGATGTAGATATAGTGGCTGTCCTTTGAATTATGAGCCTTCCCAGTTAAATAAAAGTGCAGAGTAAGTCGGGCTCCGAACTCAAACAGTCCCTTTGTTATCTCTAGAACGACCTTCCCATCATTCCATCTCTCACACAATCTGTAGCATTAGGTTCAGCCAAAAGGATAGCAGAGCACTAATCCCACAGTTTATGGGTAATTTGCTAAATACTTTTTAATCATCATACTTTCCCCTGTTCAATGAATTAAATTTGTTTTCAAAGTTTTATTTTACCTCAGAAAGGGTGTTCTGGAACTGGAAAACGGACTGAGCAGGTAAGAATGCTTACTGAGCAAGAACACCCATAAAAGCCAGGTATGATCATACACATACCTGTAACCCTACTGTCGTGGGGCAGATAGGAGCTCACCAGCCTAGTGAGAGATGCTATCTCAAAAGAGTAAGGCAGAGTGTGTTAGAGTAGGATACCTAGCATCCTTCTCTGGCATTCACATGTGCACAGGTGATGTACCTGCACATGTTTGAGCATGTGAATGTGTGCATGTGCAAACACACACACACACACACACACACACACACATACCCACATGCGCTTTTGTCTAAGAATATTGACTCCACGTACAGTAACAAAAATACAATTAACCCAAACATTACTTAAGATATTTTAGATATTTATTCTCCTTTAGTATAGACTATGAAGTAGCATAGCAGTTTGACTTCTTGATTTCAGATACACTGACTGTATTGTCTGTGCATCAGTTTTTAGTTTAGAAAAAAAAATATGTTTATTTCTTTTAATGACATCCTGGACTCTAATGGAGGCAGATTAGAACTAGCAGGAGTGCTCTAGTGAAGCTGTCAGGGGCGGAGTATTCACAACTGCCTTTAAACTGGATATGGGTCAGTACTGGAACAAAGTGGAGAGAAACTGAATGGTGGGAGTGCCTCCCAAACCCTCCTCCTCATGCAAAAGTTGTAAAGAGGAAGTGAATGACTTCTGTACAGCGCTTTCCCCATTTTTCCAGCTCTCCAGTGAGGGGAAGGGCAGTGATACTTTCTAGAGCTCTTTAAGACATCTGAGATTCATCCTCACACCCAGAGCCTTCTATGAAAGCCACACAAACCTTCTCGATGAGCTCGATGCAGGCCGCCAGGTCCATCCCGAAGTCGATGAAGGTCCACTCGATGCCTTCCTTCTTGTACTCCTCCTGCTCCAGCACGAACATGTGGTGGTTGAAGAACTGTTGCAGTTTCTCGTTGGTGAAGTTGATGCACAGCTGCTCCAGGCTGTTGAACTACAACAGAGCAGTAGAGATTTCCCAGGTTAAGTGGATATTTACAGGAATAAAATCTGTTAATGAAAATAATCTTATGGAAAATAATCTGAACAGAGTGGTGAGGTTAAATGTAAGCATTTAAGCTCATTGTTGTGTGTTCAATACACCCAGGGAGAAATGTCTTTCCTATGAATTCTGGGCATTCTTTCAGTATTCAGATATCAATTACACTGCAATTTTCCCTTCCTTCCCTCCTTCCTTCTCTCCTTCCTTCCTTCATTCCTTTGTGCCCTCCCTTCCTTGTTCCCTCCTTTCTTCCTCCTTTCCTTTACCCTTCTTTTCTTTTTTTGTGGCAGAGTTTCACTAGGTAACTTTAGCTGTCCTTCAACTCACTATATAAACCAGGCTGACCTTGAACTCACAGAGATCTGCCTGTTTCTGCTTCTTGAGCACTGGGAATACAGGTGTGCAGCACCATTCCTGAAAAATCTACATTTTATTTTCCTATCTGTTCTCCTGTCTATCTAGCTACACTACCGTTCTAACAGAATCGACTTTCCTCTCACTTGTAAGAACGCAGAGACAAGAATGAACGCCAAGGTACGGCTGTGCTTTCTGGTTCTGATGTAGGACGGAAGGGAAAAGTGGCTTATCAGAAACGCTTGTTAACAGAGGTGCTAATCTCTCTTCTCTAATTCTAGGAGAGTTCATACAATTTACCTTTGGCTGTCATGTTTTTAAGGAAAGTTTGTTGAGACATTTAACTGATGGATACAATGAAATGGACAGTTAGTTTCTCTTCTGCTGACATCAGATACCCTCACTTGTCTGATCCATGGAAATAGAGATCTGGTGCAATACAGCAGTTGAAGATCTGAGAGTCTTTGTAATCGCTCATTCTCTCACTTTACCCAGGATAAAGCTGAAGCCTGACAGGGAAGTAGTTTGTGTAAGGCCTGGAAGAGGAGAGGCCTTCGTCTATGGCTTGGCTCCTACCTTTGGGCTTTCTCCCTTTCGTACCCAGAACAGTGCAAGATGCCTTGTACATGTACCAAATGCAGCAGATAGATGCTATCTTGGCTTTGTTTTACATACTTATCAAATCTTTAGCATGTGTTTGATTTTCCTTGTGCATTAGTTTTTGCTAAACTACTGCTACTACTACTCCTAAAAAAAATTATAATGATAAAAATAACAATAATAATGGTAACATAAACTTCTCTTTCTTGGAAGTTAAATGAGGCAATATTTTGAAGTCCCTAAAATAGTATAAAAAATATACTAATGGCTTGATACATTTAGCTGTTATTGTTTTCTGTTACCTTAGATATTTTACCCTTGTACTAGGTTCAGTGTTGGAGTAGGCAATATATACAATATAAATGATTGTCACTTAGTACACTGAAGTTCAAAATTGTGTCCCTCACTTCATATTATTATGAAGATAACTCACATCAAAGATCTCAAAGCCAGCGATGTCCAAGACCCCGATGAAGTACTGCCGGGGCTGCTTGGTGTCCAGCTGCTGGTTGATGCGGGTGACCATCCACAGGAACATCTTCTCATAGACAGCCTTGGCCAGGGCACCCACCGCATTATACACCTTTGCAGACACAGTGATGTTTGTCAGTGTTATTAAGCAGTGTCATGTAGGCCTCAGAGTGTGATTTATGGAGAATATGTGCTTACTTGCTGAACCGTCTGGCCTTTGGTGACATATTCATTGCCAACCTTGACCCTGGGATAGCAGAGGGCTTTGAGCAGGTCAGCAGAGTTCAGACACTGGAGATAGGCAGCCTTGTCAGCCACTGTGGTGACACAAATCAACAAGTGTTTAACAATGGGCATTCTCCTTAGCCTGCCCCTTTGTCTTTCTGTTGTTTAGACTGGGGAAGAAAAAAAAAAACTTTAAATCACACACCAAAAAAAGCAAATGAATTTCTTTGCATGAATATTAAGGTACTTGGTCGTCACTAAATGGTGGGTCACTTGTACTGGCTTTTAATGACTTGTTGCAAGCAGGATTTGAGAGCAGTTTCGTTAACCACGATAAACAGTGTTCATGGTGACACTCAGTTCAAGGTTATAAGACATAGTCCCTCCCTTTAAGACTTCAGGTATTGCTGGAAGGGTAAGATAAGTAAGCCATAACCCTCACCGTTAGGGAGTAAAAGACAGAGGAACTGGACTCTTCCTGTGTCTACCTTTCTGGATTTGACCTGACCTGATCAAAGGAACCTACTTCTTTATCTAAAAAAAGCAAGGGCTAACTTAAGTCAGTGGCCCTCTCTAAAAGTCCAGTACATCTGGGCACATATAGTATGTGCCATGCTGCATGTCAGAATGAAATGGAGTTGCTAGAGAGGATGAAGGGAGAGGGACAGGGAGGGGGCATGTTTTGGGGCAGGTGAGTAACTGGGCGGTGGTTCCTAGGTACCAAATGTTTGTTTCTTCATATGTAGGGCACATGATTTTTCTTTGTCGGCTCCCTTTTTTATCTATCTTGCTTGTTGCTACACACACACACACACACACACACACACACACACACACATCAAATCACATACATATATACATATATACATATATACATATGTATGTAGGAGCTTCCTTCCCCTCTCATCCTATACAAAGAGACTTTCCTAGATAATGCTAAAACAGCATGTGAATCTATCATGTATTCAGACCCAGCTTTGCCAGGACAAAGCAGGAGTTCCACTTCATTCTGTCTCCAGTTCTCTGGCTCTAGGTCAGCTTATACATGGCTGACGCGGCTTGAGACACTTTATTTGAATGGACAGTGATGATGAAGTGATAGAGGAGTGTACAAGGAGGGTGTGAGGGGAGCCATGTGTGTATACAAGTGTGCTGTAGTCTTCAGAAGTGCAGTCACAAGGAGATATGGGTATGGGATGGGATTTAAAGTGTTTCAGTTTGAAAAATCTCCTTTTCAAACCTACACAGAGGGTATTTTGGTACCTTCAGTGCCATCTGGCTCAGCCTGCTCCTCTCGCTGCTTTTGCTTGAATTTCATGTTCCCATAATGCATCACAGCCCCTGTGAGCTTATAGATGGACACTTTCTCTTCAGGTGAGAAGCCAAGGATATCAATGGCACTCTAGCAGTGAAGATGAAAGGGCAGAAGTTAGGGTAGAAGACATGATGAGAATTTATAATATACCCTAAGGTGACCATGTGGGGTTTGCTGTTGCCATTCCCATACATCATGAGCTTTTAAAAAAGCGTGTACATATACTATGACTTACATCTGTGGCCATCAACTCTTCTTGGTCATCAATGCTGGGCACCGTGATCTCCCCCTGACTGACAAAGGCGTAGTCGTACGGGTTGGTGGTGATCAGGAGCATTTCTGAGCACATAGAGTTAAGGGTAGATGTTTGACATGAGAAACTGTTAGAATACATTTTTACCTTCCCTCCACAGACTTAAAGTTCGTCCTTACCAATTAGCTCTGGCTTCTTATTGGAGGTGATCTGATAAAAAATGTGGTAACTTCTTTCAGCTTTTAGCTGGAAAGTGACTCTAGACTTCTCTAGAAGATCTGGAAGGAAAGAGATCAAACTAGAAAAACATTCGTTTGACATATTGCAAACTTTAGTGTCTTTGGCCTAAACTGAGGGACACTACATTTGGCTCCACTGAGACTTCGGTGTGTTTGTCCTGTGGTTACATATGAGAACTGAAGTGCACATGACAGGTGTCATGCACCTTTCTGTGTGGGTGCAGCCAACGAAGCACACTTCTTCCCTGGGATTAGTTGCAAATGGGGGACGTCCCCAACCTCTGTGTGTTAACCGACTTCTAGTGTCTTTGGATCACCTCACATTATCTGTTGTAAAAGTCTACCTTGGAGACATTTACCAAATTGGCGCTAACTGGTAGGTAACCCTGGGGGGTGGGAAGTTCGAGTTGCTTCTGAGGTTTGGACATCCTCTGGAATGGAGATGGGAGCATTAGCCTGAGACTGAGCTCCTGAGCTAGTGAACTATGTGGGTGTGTCTGGCATTAGCTCACAGACGACTCTAGCGGCCAAGCACTGTTCTGCAGCCTTCTTGCATAGAAGAATGTTGCAGAATGGACCTGCAACCAAGCTGGCTTGTCTCCCCACTTAGATTTCTCAATGATACAACTACTCACATGTTTCAATATCAGCTGATGCCAGTTTCCCCGTGGTACCAAAGTGTATTCTGATGAACTTGCCCTGGAAAAGATAAAGACCTATTTAGTACTAAACCCTGAAGCACATGGAGATAAACATCTAAATGATCAACTTAGATGGGACGATCCCAGCAAGTAAGGACAGGTAGGACCCCTGTGTGATCCAGAGACTCACAAAGCGAGAGGAGTTGTCATTCCTCACAGTCTTGGCGTTCCCAAAGGCCTCCAGCAGGGGGTTGGCACTGATGATTTGATCTTCCAGGGTCCCCTACATGGGAAAGAGCAGTCTTTGCGTCTGGGGATCCAGACTTCTGGGCACCATAGCATATCTGGATTCATAGTCTGGTTACCAGGCCCACCTGCATTTTGCCAGACTCCTCCTTCTTCTTCTCCCCAGTGACTGCAATTGTTGCAAAGTACTGGATGACACGCTTCGTGTTCACAGTCTTCCCGGCCCCGGATTCTCCACTGTTAAACACAGGGGAAAGGAGATCAGAACTGTGCAATCTACCGGCAATGGTTAAGACAGTTGCTGCCAACCAGAAAGGAGAAGAAAGTTACATACGTGATCAGGATGGACTGGTTCTCGCGATCTGTGGAAGCAATAAAGACCACGGGTCAAAACTATGCACATTCAACAGAAAGTAACGAAGACAGGTGAACCCAGACTCATTGATTCTTAGAGTAAGATTTGTGAAAGCAAGAGGCAAGGAATCACCTATTTTGTTTTTTCATTTTATTGGGTTTTGTTTGTTTGTTTGTTTTAGTAAACATGTATAACATAAAATCTATCACCTTTTAAGTTTTCTGTGTGTCTTTGTGGAGTGTATGTGTGTAAATGCAAGAGCACCTGTGTGTGTACACACACAGAATCCCAAGACTGGGGGGGGGGGTTCTTCCTTGATCACTCTGCACTATATTCACTGATGCAGGGTCTCCCAGTTGAACCTAAAGCTCACTGATACATCCAGTCTAGCTATCCGGTTTGTTTGCAGGGAGGATCCTAAGTGCCCCAGGCCCAGGCTGCATCTGCTTGGTTGCTAGGAAGCCATATCGTGTTCGTCATGCTTATGTGGAAGTACTTTATCGTGGACCCAACTCCCTGGTTAGACTTACACTATTTTAAGTGTGCAGTTTGATGGGATTATGTTCTCTCATGTTGTACAGCCATCAGTACTTTTTGCTTTCAAATACCTTTTCATCTTGTAAAAATGACCCCCTGTACCCATTACATAGTGGCTCCCCACTCCTCTAAACCTCACCCCCACTCTTCAGCTTTCTGTTGACAAAGCTGACTATCATCAAGCCGTCATAAGAACAGAATCACACAGTATTTGACTTTGTGACTTTTTTCCTTAGGCTCATCTGTGTCGTAGCGCTGCCAGAATGAACTCTTTTAAAAGGAAAAGTACTATTCCATTGCATGAATATACCATCCTTTGCCTAACTATTTATCAGCTGGGAGTGTGAGTTTCTGGCAGATTTTTGCTGTTATAAACGATGCTGCTGTGGACTAGATCTACAGAAAGGTCTTGGAACGTCTGCTTCCTTTCTTTTGGCTCGTTTCCCAGAAGTAGGGACCATTGATCAGACCCTAATTATATTCTAATTGCTCAAGAACCACTTTGCTGTTTTCCATAGCAATTCTGTCATTTTATATTCACATCAACAGAGAATGGCATCCTTTTTCTCCACTTCTTTCTAATACTTCCTATTTTCTATTTTTTTTATCATAGTTATCCAAATACATGGGTGGATATATTTCATTACTTTAAAAAATTATGTTATTAGAACATTTAAATGCATGTAAGAGCAGAGACTATGATAATGAGACTTTGGGCACCTGCCCTACAGAGGAATAGTCATTAATACTTGGCCAATTTCATGGCATTGCTAGCTATACCAACCTCGCTGGGTTATTTTGAAGAAAACCTCAGACATCAGGTGATTTTAGTTGTAAGGAGTAACAGTCACAGGATTATGGGGTCTTTAGAGACCTTAGATGTTGCTTAGGTAAAATCTCCCACTTAGCAGACAGTGAAGCTGAGACTTAGAGGAGAAAATGACTTCTTAAACTTGAGTTACCGAACTAGGTAACATTGAAGACAGTCAGGTAGTTTGACTTTTTTTTTTTTTTTGCCTATTTTCAACTTCTTGTTCTTTGTCCAATTTTTCATGCCACTAATTTGACTCCAGGCGATGCCAAATAAGAAATGGTTTAATTAATTAATTAGTTAATTAATTAATTTTATTTCCCCTTAGTATAGCTATTTATCTCTATGTAATAATGTATTTTTATCAAATTTCTAGTTTATCAACTCTGTAATTCTGTATTGATAGACTGTATTAATAGGATTTTTGAGACTTCTAAATTTAAAAGTATTTCCAGAGAAAATCAGTAAACTCTACAGGTTATTTAGATGTATGCACACACTTCGACTTTAAAAAACCTTGAGCTTCTGTTCAAGGAAATGGGTATGGATTTTAGATGTATAAGATTGCCTTCTTTTTCTAATAAAATCATGTATTAATTAAATTAAAATTAAATTAAAATCCGTATTGCATCTAGAACAGACAAGAAAACAATGGCCTAGTGCTTCAGCCAATGTTCAGATAATGCTAAGCAGGTCGGTGTCATGGTTCTGCACAGTTTTGTATGAAAAGTGTGTTTGGAGCCCAGGCGATTTTAAATTTAGGGTAACCCCAAAACCCGGAGAGTCATTCGGTGGCAGTGGATACTGCAGTTTCTGGATATTGTAACCTCTGATGAGAGCCAACACCGGGGTTATTTTGAGGAAGGAGGGCACAGAGTCCTTGTAAAAGTCCAGGTCAACCTGTCATAGGTGGTCCCTGTTGTGCCACTTTCCCAACCCCACCCCCTTTAAAAGACAATCTATGAACAAGAACAACAAAATGAACAGAAAAAAAGAAAAAAGAGAGAAATGTGCCCAGCTACCAAAGCTCCACAGAAGAAAGGGAACATGAGAACCGAGGTCATATCCAGAGGCATTTGTATGTGAAGATAAAAGGTTTTAGTGCTGTTCTGGGACCTATCGTGAGTGTGTTTTGATAAAGTGGGACTTACAAGCTTGAATAGGAGAATGTTTCAAAGTCCGTGGGAGGAATTTTGTAGGTTCCCTTTACCCATGCTCTATCTCCAGCTTCCTCTTGCTCTGTCCCCAAAGCTGGCAACATGGGCTGTGTCATTTGAAAATCCACATAAGAATTCAGAGTTCTCTGGATATGCCTGAGACCTTTTTTATTTATTTTTTTTTAGGACTGTTGAGAAGGTACTTTTAAAGGGATCTCTTTGAACTTTTTTTTTTTATCCAAGTCGGGGAAAAAAAACAAAAATGAGGAAAGGAACAAATCTGTTTTCAGAAACTGAGCTGCCATTTGCTAGCCCTGCTGGCTTGGGCCGTGAATTCCGGAGTGTCCCCGTTCACATCCTAAAGTGGAGATGACTGCCGGAAAGAGCAAATGTCATGGCTGTGGTTGTTGTTTGGAAATGGCAAGTCCCATGAGGCACGGGTGTCTTATAATAAGACTGGGGTGAGCTCCATTTGTCCATCCCAATTGTGTGTGCACATCCCTATAAACAGATGCCCCACTCACCCGTCAGCATGAACTGGTAGGCGTTGTCAGAAATGGAGAAGATGTGGGGCGGGGCCTCCTGGCGCTTTTTGCCTCGGTAGGCCGCCACCACCTCGGGGTTGTACACCGGCAGCCACTTGTAGGGGTTGACAGTGACACAGAAGAGGCCTGAGTAGGTCTAGGGAAAAGATCAGAAAAGTCAATCTAGTGCCTCCTGTTTCATTTTTTTATGAGAAGTAAATGGGCTAAAAGGGGCTCTCACATAGATCATCCAGGCTGCGTAACGCTCTTTGAGGTTGTACAGCACTCCGGGCTCGTGCAGGTGCGTCATCATGGCCATGTCCTCGATCTTGTCATACTTGGGAGGGTTCATGGGGAAGACTTGATCTTCCTTGACGGTGAGAGTCTGGTTAAGGAAGCAGAGTGGTTTGAAAGAGGGTTTATGTCTGCCTGCTCATTTTGGTTTTTGGTTATAAAGCTACAACTGCGGACACTTTGCTTCCTACGGTTATTCAGTGCCTTTTAAAGGCCTGAGCACATTTATTCTCAGGTCTGATGCTAAGGAAATCTGTTTCCTGTGATAATGTGGGAGCTAGGACTTTTTATTGACACATTTAATTGTACAAATTCGGGAGGTTTAGCATGGCTGTTTTTCAGACACTCATGCACTATGCATTGATCGAACCCACCCAGCCTTCCGCGAACAGGCTACCGCCACTTCCCTGGTTGTATAGTCAGAGGAAATGAAACCGGCATACAAAATAGAGACCCAAAGACTCCTGGTTATTGCAGTATTACTCGTGTATTTCATGAGATTTGTTTTCTTTTCCTTTTATTCTCTTTTGCTAGGCCAACCATTTTCAATTTTTTTCTCATATCACCCATTACAAGAAACTTCTTTAAATATGTCAGCACTTTATGGAACTACGTAAGCAGCCCAGGAACTTTTGTGATAGTACTAGGTAGTTTGGTTTTTTTTTTTTCCCACAGGCTTGGAGATTAAGACTTGGATGTAGGGAAATGTAGGGAGATAGTGGAGGCCAAAATTGATGAGCTGAATCCTAAGGGAAGTAGGGAAGGGGAAGTTCTGTAGCCTGAACCCCTTTAGCCCTCAAATCTGGGACCACATGCTAGGAGGAAGTTGCTCATGTGGCTGCAGGATCAGGCATCCCTAGCCAGAGAAATGATCCCAGAGCAGGCCCTCCGTATTTTCACTTACTGCTCCGCTTTCTGTCTTCACGGTCACTTTCCCTCCATCCTTGCTTTGTATAACGCTTTTCACGTAGGACTCTTTGGGCTCCGCCACAAAGACAGATGTTTTTGCATCAAAAGGCTTATTTTGGGCCTCGATCCTCTCCTTCTCCGATTTTCGGAGGTAAGGAGCAGCTTCGCCAAAAATAGCCATCTCCGCGTCTGAACCCGAACTCATGGCTGCTACTTATTTAGCCGAGGTTTCGGCCTTGGGGGACACAGAAGAGAGAAAGGAAAAGCAAAAGTCAGAAATGCGGATGAGGATTTGAAGTGTGGTTTTTCAGGGCAGGCTGAGACCCCTTCTGCAATCCGATATCTTGTGAAAATCTGAGGACCCAGTTTTAGAACTTGGCAAGTGCCCTTCCCAGAATCTTGACTCCCAGGAGTAGGTACCGACATCTTCGATTACAATGAAAACCTTTCCACCCTGCTTTCCCCTCTGAACTATAGTGATCTCTGTAGTTAAAGCTGTTGACGGATTGTTTTACAGCAACTGTCATTACTTAATCCTCTTGTCTCTTGCAGAATGTCTGCATCTGCCACACTCTGGGACAGTCACCTAGTTAGGAAGGAAACGTGGCTTTGTGCAAATGAAGGCTGTTGGTATTTTTCAAAGCTACCAGAGACACTTTCTGATCTTTTAGATGACCATTGCTGCTCAAAAACAAAGGACTGTTTTCATTTTGTCGGTATTGGATATTCCATCTCTCCGTGTGCTGTTAGAGGTTCCTAACCAATTCTTGGTTCTGGATTTTCATCCTTTGGCTAGGGAGCAGGAGACTTAGCACTGCCCTGTTTCCCAAATCTCCTTTGACATGAGAGATTTCAGCGCTCAGTTTGACTGATTTAACCACAGAGAAATGAGTGCTTCTGCGCAGAGGCTCTCCTTCCCATGGAAACACCATAGGGTTCTTTTCCTTCTCCTCAGAAAAAGAAAAGCATTAAGAGTTCATCGCATGTGCAAACGTAACTGACTGGCCATGGGTCTGTGAGCCTCTGCTGCAGAGGCGTGTTACACTGGTGAACTTTTAGCTTTACTCTCAGGTCCTGACTTCTGTGGGGCACAGCAGAATTGCTCCTAAATTATGCATGATGGCTAACACTCTGTGGAAAGAAAAACTGCATCTTTTTCTCACAAAAAAATAAGTGAATCCTTAAAATAACTCAGATATGGTTTTAACAAGATGTTTGTGCTTCCAATTTTAAGTAACACTGTTTGAAAAGCATGTAGTGTTGTGTGTGTGTGTGTGTGTGTGTGTGTGTGTGTGTGTGTGTGTGTGTTCAATGCTCTGCAGGAGACTTGGCATGAAATAATTGGTTGCCACTGGAGAGTTACAGCTGATAGCTCACTGTCAAAATTCATGCTGTCCCAAATGTTCCTTTAATCCCAGGTTTCAGTGAGGGTAAGTAGTCTTTGAGAATAAGACATTCTGGAAAAATGATTTCCCTCAAAAGTACCTCCTGCTCTAAAAACACGGAAATGGCGGATAGTTAAGAACTATTCACAGATTCCTTAGGCTAAAATCCCCTCTGTCATCAACAAATGAAGAAATCCAAGTCTTACCTATGGGGCTCTGGATGAAAACGTAGAGTCGCGACTGTCCTACCCTGTGAAACAGGAAATTTCCCCATTAGTGATGCTCCACAGTCCTGGCCATATAGCATAGAGTTTAAAATCCCCCCTACCCTTCAAACTTGGTTCATGCTCAGAGATAGCCACCAGGTTCTTGCTACTTGCCCCCAGGGTTCTCAGGCTCCCAAGGCTCCCATCCATCACTTACCTCTGGGCTCTTGGCGGAGATAGGGTGTGAGGGGCAGCCCTGCTTATATAGGAACAGAAGTGCTGATTCTGCAGCTCCCTCCTCTTTGTCAGGGCCAAACACTTGGCAACAGGAACCCTCGGCGAAGTTTGTAGCGACATTTGGCATCTTCGGATATAATTAGAAGTATTCATATCATTCAGAGTATGTGAACCAATCTCCTATAAATAATTTGACAAGGACCATTCTGCCCTCTGAGAATGCTTTCTAGTGTGTTGGGAGGGGAATCTTTTACAGCGCCTGGTGGGCCTTCTCATAAGTTAGTTCTTAAGAGTTATATTCAATTTGGCAAACTGTCATGCACGCCTGTCCTGTGCTGCCAAAGATCAGATGCCCAGCAACGCACTTTCCTTATTTGTTCCCACAGGAGCCCCCACACTGCATTCCCTTGGGCCATCGCCAGGGCTCATCCTTGGAGCCTGACTAGGGCGGCAGAGCCAAATCGAGAAGAACCTTTATGCTGAGTCTCCACCATTGGGCCAGTGCCCACCCTGCCAGCATGCAGAAGAATTATTATTAGAAGTTAATGCATTCATCATAGGGAAAAAATATAGGACAGAAAAGAGAAAAATGCACCTAGACTCGTCTGGAGAGATAGCATGGAGGATGTAAGAGGGATCATACTTTATGTACACTCATGCCTCAACAACCTGCCTTAATATTAATGTAGCTGATTCAGGCAATTAGTATAATCAACATACTTACTTTTTAGAGAAAATATTTTATGGCTATACTTTTAAAGTTAAAATCTTCCTTTTTGAAGTCATTTACATTGAAATATAATTTATATATGGCCTAACTTACGCGTTTTAGGTGAGAATTATGACTTTTTTTTAACTTCACAATAAAGTTCTCTTCCTTTGCCTTGTTTAAGCATGCAAATATTCACCTACCATGAAGGCAGGGACATTGTACAGCTAAACTTCCAAGAGCTTTGACATCCGTGTATAATTCTGTAGCCTCATATATTTTAATGACACCTTATAGACGACGCTAAATTTCTCCTTTGCTTTGTAATAGCCCAGACTTTGAGGATGCATTGCCTTATGTATTTCCTGAGAAAAAATAAATTGGTAAAATTGTCATAAAAAATTGGCTCATAGACAATGGACACTCTAAATGTTTAAAGTGTACTTCAGGTACTTGCCAATGTACATTTTTCTGCTCTTGGTTCCTTTCTTTGATTAGTGTATAAACAATATGGAAGATTTTCCACAATATACAGAAGTAGACTAATCTAATAAATGCAGTGTTTTTCTGATGGGTAGTGCATGGTCCAGTTTATTAGTATCATCTTCCATCCCCTCATTACTAGATTATTTTGAAATCATGTACTATAAAAAATCTGGGTAGAATTGCATATGCTTGAGTTATAATTTGCCTTTTCAAGTTCTGAACAACTTCTTGCAGTCTAATAATGCTCTGCTGTAGCAGCTCCAACTTCTAGAACTTGGATCTTCTAGAAGACCTAAATTAATAGGCAAATTCATGAAAAGACTTCCTTTATGTCTTTGATCCTCTGGGTGCACTATAAAGGGATTTCTAAAACTTGAGGATTCAGGGTCATACCTATGGTCATACGTATGGTTTTTCGAGACAGGGTTTCTCTGTATAGCCCTGGCTGTCTGGTTATATTTTCAAACTAATGATTTTAAGAAAATATTAGTTTTGTAATTTATTTTTTAATTAATTCTTAATTAAATTCTGTAATTAACTAATAATTTACAGAAGCTTTGTTATTCCTGCCCTTTCCCCATTCTGTTTTCTCTCTGTGTGTATGTGTGTGTGTGTGTGTGTGTGTGTGTGTGTGCGCGCGCGCGCACGTGCACATATATGTTAGAATGTAAGATTGGTTTCTGAATTCAATACTTTCTCCCATATTTTCATGCCAATAGCAAATAGTTTTCCATGTCTATTGGGAGAATTATTTATTATTTATTTATTCATTTCAATGTTGTTTTGATGATTTGTTAAGTCTGGATATGAGCTTTAGAATCAGGTTTTCAGGTGTGAAAAAACCTCTGTTGGATTTTGATTTGGATCAAGTTGATTTAATATGATATATTTTAGGTTTACTCCAAATCATTACATTTTTCCTCTAGCATTTTTTCAGGTATTAGATATTTTGCTATTTTTTTTTTTTATTGTTGGATGGGTCTATTCTTCCTAGTATAATTTTCGCTCATTGATTACTGACGTGTGCCAGACACTGGATATTCAGAACTACAGTTTTGTTTGTGGGAGCAGTTTGCCCAATAATTCAGAATCTTTTGTGCTCAGGGTAGGGAGGTGACACTGTTTGGGGTAATAAGATGCCATCAGCAGTTGCTGCGTAGGGCTTCTGGAATAACTTTTTAAAAGTATAATTTATATATTTTTATTTTATGTACATTGGTGGCTTGCCTGCCTGTATGCCAGTATGAGGATGTTGGATCCTTGGAACAGGAATTACAGTCAGTTGTGAGTTGCCATGTGAGTGCTAGGAATTGAACCCAGGTCGTCTGGAAGAGCAGCCAGTGCTCTTAACTGTTGGCCATCTCTTCAGCCTCCCAGAATGGCTTTGTTTTTATAAACAGAGGGAGGATTCCATGTAGCACCTTTGTTTTCCCCATCTCCTCCCGTTTCCCTATGTAGAACACAGGTGAACAGCTAGAGATAGTCCTTAATGAAGGGTTAAGAGAATTTTGGAGAACTTAGCCTTGATATTTCTGAGCTGAACTTTTCTAGAAAGTCATTCACTGATGGGTCATAGAGTAGCGGTGTTTCGTGGTTTATCCTTGCACATGGGCTCCGAGGCCTAGTCCCCCCCAGACCTTGCCACCAGTGACCTTGCCTGTGAGGAGGGGTCTCTGCCGAGCGCCTCAGCCCTGATGCACGGCAGCCATCCCTTCCAGCAGCCCGCTGTGCTTGGGCTTCTTGTCCAGCACAGTTCCGAGCACCTGGGCACTCTGTGCCCCACTCTCTGGGTCTTCCCAAGGCTAATTGTCTGTGACATTAAGGAAAATGTTGACTATTATCCAATATATTATTGTACTTATATGGTATTATACTAGCTAAAGTTAAACTTGTGACACATACTATATGAGTATCTTTACTTTGCTCTTATCTTTATTATTTTATTTATTTATTTATTTATTTATTTATTTATTTATTTATTTTGGTTTTTTGAGACAGGGTTTCTCTGTGTAGCCCTGGCTGTCCTGGAACTCACTCTGTAGACCAGGTTGGCCTTGAACTCAGAAATCCACCTGCCTCTGCCTCCCAAATGCTGGGATTAAAGGCATGCGCCACCACTGCCCAGCCTTCTTATCTTTATTTGTATAAAATATTTCATTTTATAACTTTGTTTGTTTGTTTGTTTGTTTTTGAGACAGGGTTTCTCTGTATAGCCCTGGCTATCCTGGAACTCACTTTGTAGACCAGGCTGGCCTCAAACTCAGAAAGCCGCCTGCCTCTGCATCCCAAGTACTGGGATTAAAGGCGTGCACCCGGCTCATTTAACAACTTTTATTTTTGATAGACATAATAATAGTTGTAAATTTCCATGGGAAATAATATATCTTGATACATGTATATTTTATGTATTGCTTCTGAAGTCTTCTTTTATAAGTACTCTTTTTTAAAAGATTAATTAATTGATTGATTGATTGATTGATTGATTTAATGAGTGCACTGTAGCTATCTTCAGACACACCAGAAGAAGGCATTCAATCTCATTGTAGATGGTTGTGAGCCACCATGTGGTTGCTGGGAATTGAACTCAGAACCTCTGGAAGAGCAGCCATTGCCCTTAAATGCTGAGCCATTTCGACAGCCCACAACTGAAGTCTTATCTAGCATAATACTTGCTATATTTTTATGTTTTCTATAACAAAAATCAATAAAATAATTCAAGTTCTTTGTATTTACTTAAGGAAATTAAATGCATGCTTTAAAAGTTTTTATTTTCTTTTAAATTGTACTCATGTGTATGTGTCTCTATGTGCTTGTACTACAGGTGCCCAAGGAAGCCCAAAGAGGAGGTTGGGCCTCTGGGCCTAGAATTAAAAAGGCAGTTCTGAGTTGCCTAATGTTGGTTCTGGAATCCAAACTTAGGTTCTCTTCTAGAGAAGTACATGATTTTAACTCCTGAGACATTTCTCCAGAACTTTAACACAAGTTTATACAAAAGTTTGCACATAAAGTCCCCCCAAACACAGTTTATCATGGCCCAAAGTGGGAATGATCAAATGTCCACCATCTAGCAGGTGTGTAAGCAAACGCTTGTGCGTGTGTTCGATGGAACGTTAGCTCTGTAGAAAGGGAGGAAGTGCTGTAGTACTGCCATATAGAGGAACCTTACGCTTTAATGCTAAATAAATGGACTAGGACACAGAGGTCCCATATTTAATGATTCTACTTACATAAAATGTGGCATATGAATACAACCTTCTTTATACTTTTTAAAAGACATTTTTATTTAGATGTGTCAGTGTGTGTGTGTGTGTGTGTGTGTGTGTGTGTGTATGTGTGTGTGTGTGCCCGAACACAAATATGTACCACGAGAGTGCCATGCCTGTGGAGACTAGAAGGTGTTGATCCCCTGGAACCAAAGTCACAGGCAGCAGTAAGCCTGCCAGTGGGAGTTCTAGGAACTGAACCCAGGTCTTCTGGAAAGGAATGATGTACCCTTAGCTGCTGAGCCATCTCTCCAGCCTCTCCTTATTCTTTTGCCTCAAATTGCTATTGTAAGATTTGTCCATAAAGTTAAAGGTATTATATTTTGCATTCATTGCTGTATAGCATGATAAGCATGATAACAGTATTAAATAACAAATATGATTATTTATCACCTGTAGATGAATTTTTGGTCATTAGTGGGTTTTTTGGGCTAGAATTTTAACTTTGTTTATCTGCATTTATTTTATATGAAACACAGTGATATAATATTTGTAATATTTGTGTAATATTTAGAATTAGCCTAGATCTATCCCCCTTAATATCTTTAGTGAACTTTTTCATGCATTGAAAATGACTCATTGTAAGAAAACACCAAGTTCAATAGGCTTACAGACTGTATCCCTACTTCTTTTTTTGTTTTGTTTT
>NC_034603.1:34984964-35134425 GCF_900095145.1 Mus pahari | reverse complement strand
CTTTGATCCACTTAGACTTGAGCTTTGTACAATGTATCCCTATTTCTACAACGGTCTTAGAGCCTGTCTTTGAGAGGCTCTTAACAATAATTTGAGCTCTTCAATCCCTGATCAACTCTTTGTCTGTACATTTTTACCTTCTCTGGAAATTTCATGTAGGTGGAATCCTGCAATGGGGTCATTTGTGTCTGGCTCTCCCACCCCTGCTTTCCAAGTTCCCACAGTGCATCTCTCTTTGTTGGTGGCAGCAGGACACACCTGCCCTGCGTGGATTCTTCCCCTCACTATGAATACACACAGGTTTCTGGGTGGGCAGGTGTTCCCATTTCTCTTGGGTAGCTATCTAGGACCTGGATTTCTGTGTGCTTAACTTTTTTCGGAAATTCATGAATTCTTTCCCACAGTGGCTGTACATTTGACATTTCCATCGGCAGTTAACAACAGTTCTGATTCTGTTCCTGCCACCTGGACTTGTGCTCTGCCTCCTTTGATTGGGCCCGAGCTACTGGGTGTAAAGTGGTCCCTGCCTGTGGTTCAGATCTGATTTCCTTAATGCACAACGATGTGAATGTCTTTATCATCTGCCCATTTACCATTTATACATATGTGTGCAATTTGTAATCTCCAAATCTTTAGCCTATTTGAAACAATGTTGTCATATTCTTCTTATTTTATCAGTTGCTAGTTCTTTATATGTATTTTATCTATGAGTCATTAATCAGACAGATGGTTAATGGATAGTCTCTTCCTATCTGTGAAAATCTTTTAATTTCTAAATTAATCAATGAAGCTCAGTTTATCAATTTTTTTTTACATACCACATTTTTGGAGTCCTATCTTCCAAATTTTTGTAATACAAAGTCACAAAAATCTTCTATTTTTTTCTGATAGCTATTTTATACTTAAAGTTCTTTCATTTGCACTGCATCCGCTTTGATGTACATTTCTGCTTATGTGCTGACAGCTTAGTTTCTTTCACCACTGATATCTAATGGTTGGTGTTGTTTGTTGAAATGGCCAGCCACGCTCAGTTGATGTGCTTTGGTAACTGCAGCAGTGTTTGATGCATATTTTCTTATTTCAAGATGGGAATGACCCGCTTCTTTAATTTTTTTAGATTTATTTATTTTATTTTACGCCTTTGAGTATTTTGCCTGAATATATGTGCACTATGAGTGTGCCTGGTACCAAAGAGGATAGAAGAGGGCAACCGATCCCTTGGAACTGGAGTTTCAGATGGTTCTGGGCCATCATGTGGATGCTAGGAATTGGTTAGGAGGCCGTCTGCTAGAACAGTCAGTGCTCTCAAGCACTGAGCCAACTTTCCTGACCTAATGATCGGTTTCTTCTTCTAATTCTTCTTCCTCTTCCTCTTCCCCCTCCTCTGTCTTCCTTTTCCTCTTCTTCTCCTCCTTCTTCTTTTCTTCTTCCTCCTCCTCCATCTTTCTAAATGTTTACACTTTATTTTAGAATTCAGAACATAGGAATATAGCCAGAATCTAGGAGCCAAGAAAAAATATGTGACTATTTTGCCACAGAAAATTATTCATTTATTTTAGCTATGATCTGAACATAGAAGTTCATGATGAGTCCATATCAGTCAAAAGATATAACTATCTTGCATACACCATTGATTAACTTTAGGAGACTAAATTAAAAACTATTTCTTACAAACATAGTTTTAATTCTGCTTTGTATTGTTAAATTGTTGATTTGGTATAAAGGCTTTGTCCATGGTACAATTAAACAATTATGGAAAATATTTTTTCTTCAAGGATTAGTCATCACAATGATTGGCTTCTTAAGTGAATACCTGTATATGTTCAAAATTCCAGAAGCACAGAATACACAGTAGACACCAGCCTTGTGCTTTCCTGGTACCCAATCCTCCAAAACAGGGATAACTATCAGATTTTGTTTCTTTCAAAAGTGCTACAGGTAAAAAAAATGACCACACATATTCTCTTGTCCCTGAATATGAATAATTTTTGTAGTGCTTTCAATTGATGCTTTAACTTTTTCCACTGAATAGGAAAAAAACCTAATTAAGTTAACAAAAAATAATTAAGATATAATTAGTTTTAATTAAGTTTAATTTTCTGTCCACAGTAAGAAGTAAAATACTAAGGATTAATATTTCATTATATTCATTTGAATTTAGATTATCTTTGTAGAGAGAAATTAAATACTAACTAATAAAATTTTCCAGGTAGTTGAGCTTCTGGAGTAGGGAAGAACACCAACTGTTATAATATCTGAGATTCTTTTTATTCTTTCAAGAAATAACTTTCACATCCTTTCATGAGGTCAGTATTCTCAGTGAAACTGTATGTCAGATATATGGGAAGCACTTAATTTCTCTTATTAGTGCTACAAAGCTCTATATTTACTTTTTGAAAAATATTTATTTTGCTTATGGATATGAATGTGTCTGCAGGAGTTTTTAAAGATACATGTGGTGTTCCACAGAGGGTGTCAGCTCCCTTAAAGCTGCAGTTACAGGCATATGAGAACCAGCTACCTGTTAGGGGTTTGGGGGATCTGAGCTCCAGTTCTCTGGAAGAGCAATGAGTATAGTTAACAGCTGAGCGATCTCCCAAGCTCCCCCCCCCCACATTTACTTTATAATTGTTACTTGTCTTACTGAAGTTTTCTGTGTCTTGGGGATAGTTGGTCTATTATTTTCTACTGGGTATAAGTTTAAAGTCCTCCATATGTTTTTGACAGATTCGTTATATTGGTTTATTTAGCTCAAAGACATTCGTTAACCGTATAGAAATTTCTGCTTGTTAGATCTTCATGGTAGATTGCATTTTAAAAAAAAAGTCAGGGATGGGCTGTACGTGTTTTGCACTGTTTTGCTTTGAATTCTATTTTCCTCTCATGTCAGCGATAATATGCCGTTACATGTTGGTAGCACATATATAAACTGCTTTTTCTCCTACTCATATTTTCAACCTTCCTGATTTACTTTATCTCACATCTAACATTTATGAATCCACTAGCTGGTATGGCTGGATCATAATGAAATGCCTAATTTTGTACAGTTAGTATAAACTAATAAAAATAAAAACAGCTAGGTATGGTGACACTTGCTTTTAATACCAGCACTTGGGAGGCAGAGCCAGGTAGATGTCTGTGAGTTCCAGGCCAGCCTGATGATCTACATGGAGAGTTACAAGTTTCCCAGGAGCCTGTCTCAAAAACAATGAAATAAGATAACCAAGTAGTGAGTTGGAAAATACATTATGAGTTCCCTGTTGTGCGTAAGTTTTAGACATCGGGCTGGCTCGTGTGCCTTTGATGATGTGCCCAGTGGTTGGCTAAAATATCAGTGTAGCTGGATGGGTGTCATTTTCCTTTATTTTATTCAGGCCACCTAACCTCTCTCAACCTGAGCCTGCTTATCTGTAAGGAAGGAATTGCTTTGCTTTCCCACCCCTTTCAATATTAATTTATTTAATAATGCATATAAAATATTTTAAATAGTACTTGGCGGTGTTGAATGTACTTACTAAATAGTTGTTTAGGCTCCTGTAAAGGAGGGGTTGTATCCCACGGGTGATGGATAAGCCCTGCCGTGTTTTAAATGAGGAACTGACCTTAAGATTTGTTTTAGGCACAATCACGCTACCAGCACGGAAGAGGGATCAGAGGTCTGGAACAGAGACGGAGGACCTGCTTACACAACTGGGCTGTTACAGGAAGAGTTGAAGACACAAGCCAAGGCATCAGATGTGAGGTTTGAAGAGAGGGATGCAATATTTAGGTTGCAGACTTGACTGACCCCACTGAGGGAGAAAGAAAAATAATTCTAGATGCCCAGAAACCACTTGAATTGGTTCTGCTTGAAGATAAGTAGAAATAAATGGGATTTCTTCAGATTGAAAGAAATACTTCCCTTGGAAAGAGAACAGACCTGGAAGCAATAAACAAAATGTAGAGGTTTCTGGGTAGACAACTGCAGTGAGCTTCCCCCCAAAGAAAGCAAGCTTCCAGGAATGTGATTTTTGCAGTGTCAAAATAGATTTTTAAAATGTGGGGTTTAAACAGTATAAAGTTCCTATGAAGGCAGGTTGATCAGTGGAACGTGGGTTCCTATGTGTATGATTAGTTAGTGTGTGACCAAAGTGGCCTTTGATGTCATCAGAGGAAAGAAAAGACAATTCAGTGAGCAGGGTTGAGATTTACCACTTAGAAAGAAGAAACAAATTCTTCCCTGTGTGTTCCTATTTATGGCAGTCTGTTATAAGGGGTTTGAACTCTTGACCTGAAAACAAAGAGAAACTGGTAAGAACAGATGTGAAAATGTAGAATGTTTATGCCTCGAGAGGAAAGACACTTTTTCCTTCAGGGCTAAGGATCGTATCATGTGGTAGGCAGGCTGGCACAGCTGCACTGTGCACCCAGCTCAGGACAATCTCTAATAGGGCAAAAGTACCTTCTATTTATGAAGCGGACACTCTCAAAAACTTACTTTTCAGTGTGTGACACAACGGACATCAACAAATTAGATAAATAGCAGCCTTGGGAAAACTATGGGTAATGTTTATCAGACGGAAACTGCGTTCACTCATATTCAGAAATGAATTAAGGAGAACAGAAAACCCATGCAAATAGAAAGTAGAGGTACGGGATAGAAAAGAGGGTTGTCTGAACAGGACACGCCAATGACTGGTAAATTAAAACATGCTGTACTTCAATAGATGAAAGGATGCTGGAGCACAGGTCTAGTTTATCAAGTAGGTTGACAAAATATTCAAAAGTAGCAAACAGTAACGTGGAGGAGTGGACATTTTCATTCACTGGAAGTAAGGGAGGAGGAAGCCTTCTGGGACAATTGGTTGCATCTTTGAAATCTAAAGTTGCAATGATTTTACTTCTCATTGTATCCCGTGAAAGGACATCGTGATTAACGCTGTGCACTTAGCATTTCTTCTAAATCTCAAACTTTGGGAGAGAGACAAATATCTCTTCAGTGACTTTGTGTGTTTAATTAGGTGACCACCTGTTAAGTGATGAAGCTGATGATGTGGTCAGTGGTTGGAACCTGACACTCATTTTAATCTGTGATTTGGACTGCCACAGTCCATTTTTCCACTGGTTCTCTGAGCTACAATTCTGAAAACTAAAATCCCTGTAAATACTCATAAAGCATGAGGGGGTGCTGATGGGTCTCTACAAGAAAATAGAGATGTGCTTCATGACTGATTAATTATTGTTGCATTTCTAGTCCTTCTCAAATACATAAATAACTTGTACGTGGGTCTTGTGTGCAGCTCTTTATTTTAAGTTAGAAACCCTTCCAAGGTCTGGCACAAATCCTTGTCCTTGCTATTCTTGCTAGTATCCACTTACCATTAAGCCCAGGGCAAGCTTCGAGTTACTGTCTCTAATGATCCTGAAGCTTTGAGAGTCACTACCAGACATCAGCTTGCAATTCCTAAGATTCCCCCTTGCCCCAAGAGTCCCTCTGTTTTTCTCCACCCAGCAAGTAAAAGCAGATGGATTACAGCCTCTTCAGACATCTTGTTCTGAGGTGGAAATGGGAAATTATCTTGTCTTCAACTAAAGGAAACAACTTGCTTGTCAAATGCCTTGTTGGTACAGATGTGTTACTTACACGCTTCTGTGAATTTATCATTAGTTTGTTTTTTGGTTGTTGTTGGTAGTGGTAGTGAGTGGTACTCCATTGTGAAGGTACCCAACATCTTGTCATCTCTTCTTACTTTAGGTTTGCTGTTTGATTGTTTTGTTTTAGTTGTGAGATGGTCTTACTGTGTTGCCCTGGATAGTCTTGAGTTAAAAAAAACTTGTGACTTAACTGATCTTAATCTCCCCAGTAGATGGGACAATATGCTTGTGCCACCATTCTCAGCGTGTCCATATATCCCCTTGCTGATTGAATGATTTTATTACCTTTTTGTGAATGTGTCTTTCATTTCTGATGCTTAAGTAGCAAGAAGTAGACATTCTAGATAAAGAGCTCAAAGTATGTTTATAAGAAATTGGCAAACTTTCTTTTTAAAAAATAAAGTTGTCCACCCTCATAGTAAGCAGGGTCTGAGGGACAGCAGAAGCTCAGACGTCTGTCCAACAACATGACACTATTAGTTTATGTAAATTAATCATTCTTGCAGGTTTGTTATGGAGTCTCCTTGTGATTTTAATTTGTTTCCCTTGACTGACTATATTGAATGTCATTTATTATAGTTATTAGACCTTAGAATATCTTCCTCATGAATGGTCTCTCTTCTATCTTTTGCTCAGTGTTGTTGTGTTGTGCTCTTTGGATAAGGAATCTATGGAATCTGCATCTGCAAGTCATTTATTGAATACATATAAAGCATATATTTTCTCTACGTTTGTAGCCTGCCATTTTTGTGTTCCCAACAGTGCCTTGATGACCCATTAGATGAGCTTTTAAAAAATATTTTTATGTGATATGGGTCAAATGAAGAACCTTGCACATCATAATAGGAAAGTGCTCTACCACAGGGCTCCATCCCAGCAATAGTTTTAATTTGTCATTTTTATATTTCATATTTGTGTGTGTGTTGTTAATTTTGAGAGCTTTTTGCCTCTCATCACCGAGATATGCATCTATGTTTCTTCTAGAAGGTTTGTCTTCTTAAGATTTGCAGTGTCTATTATTTATCTTGAAATAATTATATTTATTTTCCATATACATATATAATTTATTTAGCATTTTTTTGCAAAGATTTTTTCTTTCAGAGTTAAAATTAGCAATTTAATAAAATGTGATTTGACTGTATAAATATTGGATGTATTTCAAGCTCTCTATTTTGTCTCATTTATCACTTTTTAAAATTTTAGTGTGTATTTCTGTCAGTATGTGCCTTGATGTATAATGAAAAATTAATAATGATATCATTACAAAATTCCATCTTTACTTTATTTATTTATTTATTTATTGGTTTTTGGTTTTTCGAGACAGGGTTTCTCTGTATAGCCCTGGCTGTCCTGGAACTCACTTTGTAGACCAGGCTGGCCTCGAACTCAGAAATCCGCCTGCCTCTGCCTCCCGAGTGCTGGGATTAAAGGCGTGTGCCACCACGCCTGGCCCCATCTTTATTTCTTATAATGGATAGATTTTTAAAGGCTATTTTATCATCTATCCACAGAGCCATTTTTTTTTTCATTTATCTTGTGGTTGCTGTTTATAATATGTATATTTCCCCATTCTTTTATGTTCAATTAATTAGTCCTTTGGCTAATACAAATGGCCTTTCAGGATCATGTTTTTTAAAGGCAGCCAGATAACCTCTATCTTTTAATTATTTAATCCATTTACATTTAATGTTGTTTTTAAAATACATTTTTCTTAAATGTGTCATGGCATTTTTGTCCCTTCTCTTGCACTGTTTCATAATATAATTTTTGTGTGGTATTGTGGATTAAATGAGGTTCCTATACATGGAGGTAAGTACTCTATCACTGAGCTACATCTATATTCTATAATGTAATATTTTAACTCATTTAATGACTGCTTTATGTTTTATCTTATGTGCTTTAACCTATCAGCTTTAGATTTTTATTAGTTCAGTTTTTATGATGATATTTAAGATTATTGCCTCCTATGCTGCCTTATTCCCTTTCCTCTGCTTCATCATTTTATTTTTATATGTAATATATCTCTTAATATTACAAACTCAAAAATACATTGTTAGAATTATTATTTTACTATCTGAATTCATTTCCTTGCTCAACACAGCTTTGCTCCCATATGCCTCCTTTGTGCTGTATTGCCAAATGTATTACATTTATTTATGCTGCCTGTGTTTCTGATACCCATTTATGACTATAAGCCTAATATTACATTGCAGTTGTATTCCTTTATAGTTTTTTTTAATTAGGTAAGAAAGAGGAAGTAAATATCTATGTAGTTTTTTGCTGTGTATTTAGGAGAGAATATGGGAGTGGGAATATTGACAGTTGTGGAGGACAGAGGAAAATGCCCTGGTGTCCTGCTTTGTCACTCTCTGCCTTATTATTTTGAAACAGATTATCTCACTAAGTCTGGAGCTAGGGTTGGGGCCAGGAAGCCCCAGTGGTCTTCCTTTCTTTGACCCACATAGCATAGGGGTTGCAGGTGCACACAGCTATGCCTTTTACAGGAGTGGTAGGGATTGCACAGCAGGAGCCCCTTTACCCTGAGCCATCTCCCTTAGCCTTTACATAGTCTTTTTATTTTGTATGAGTTACCTTTTCTTTCTTCAGTGTGAGATGTTCCTGTTATGGTGATTAATTCCTCTTGAAACTTTAGTGTTTTCCATCATGCCCTTGGACTGTGGATCATATTCAAACCTTAAGTTAGATCTTTGCAACACTGCTGTGTGGAGGGAAGAAGAGTGGTGTCACTGACTGCTTCCAGGGAGGTGGTATACATCCTGGTCCCCTTCTGTTGATACCCGAGTGGGCTACCCCATTTCTTTTGGATATGGGTAGTTTCTTCTTGCTGGGAAGAAACTAAAATGATAATCATAATCTTCCTCTAGGAGTCTTCTGACAGAAGGGCAAGAAACTTGCTCTCAGATGGTGGGTGTGAAGGATTACAATTTATCTCCACTGATGCCACTTGACCTGATACTAACCAGCCAGGGTGAATCCTATCTTCCCAGTAGTCTTCCTTTGACAACACCCCAATGGTATTGAAGCACCTTATTCCAATAGCATAAAGTGAATTGCAGGTTTTGCATTGGGCATTTGCTGGGGATGGGTGGGGCAGTGCTTCTGTGTCACTAGGTATGTCTAGGACAGTTCTTGGTTACAGTTGCTTGCTGTTTGTTTTTGCTAGGCTGTCCATTTCTTGTCGTCTGCCTAGATTGTAGGTCCTAGAGATAAAGAATATTGTTGGGGCTTTATCCACCCCCCTTTTCATTCTTTATCCCCCTTTCAGTATCCATTGATGTTTCTGCGTTGTCTGCTTCTTTAATACTGAGTCTAGGCATATGATGAAAAACAGCAAAGCCACAGACTTCACCACTGACCATCCAGAACTTTAAGGTCCTCCATCTTCTCTGTCTATCAGAGTGTCCTACATTAATGTGAAGTGGAATATCTAGGGGTGGGGGTGTTAGTTGTATACTCATTATGAAAAACAGGTAATGAAGGAACTATTCCATCTCCTAGGAAGGGAAAGGTTTTCTTACTAAATTTGTGAAAGAAACTGTGTTAAAATTTCCTCTGGGTGTAGATCCAGTTTTAGATGGGGTGTGTATAGCATAACACTGTACATGGTACAGATAAAATTCTTATTAAATTTTCTCATTCATTCTTCAAACATTTCTTAACCATTTGTGGTATGCCAGGCCATGCCTGACTTACCACATACTCAACAGTAAGCCAGATGCACTGTCTGTCACTGTAGAGCTTAGGTATTAGCAGTAGGAGACGATCAATGATCTTGTAGCAAGACAGAAATGAAGCAAATCAAGGAGATAAGATGTATGAAAGTGAAGGCAGAGGTGTCACGTGCTTCTGGAGTTGCAGGTCATTGTGAGCTTCCCAGCAGGAGTGCTAAGAGCTAAACTCAGTTCCTCTGCAAGAGAAATGCAGGTTCTAGCATCTCTCCAGTCCCCAGGATCTCCTTAGTTTGTAGCCAGCCACTCCAGATGAAATGTTCATTGCAAGTGGAACATTCGTGTATATTGAAATTTCAATACAGCCTGCTCTTTGCATGCACACTATCATGGTTCAGGGAGGTGTAGATATTTCTTTATGCCTCAAAACAATGAAAGAGAAGGTAAAGAGTGTTTGTGGGTAGTCTGAGATGATTGGGTGTGGCTTTATTCTAGTAGACACAGAATGGAGGCTGAGACCCACCTAATCTGTCAGGAAGATGAGGGAGAATGTTAACCAGAATATCTGTAATCTCTAAATTTCTTTCTTTAAAGGGAGGCAGACTAATTGACTTACATATAACAAAACCCATCCTTAACTCTGCGTAGACAATCACGTAGTCAGGAGACAGAAATATGCAACGGTTGCCTAGTGCTTTGGGGGTCGATAGGTTAACTCCATAGAGCTTAATTAAGATTTGATAATAAATGCCCACTCTAAGCAGGATATTTCATTAGTCTTCATCATGGCTGAGGTGAGATATTCTTCATAATTATATTCTAGGCTTTTGAAATTTGCTTTTGCTGAAGCAAGATCCTCATTACTAATTAGGTTTCTCAAAGGGAAGATAGTTTCTCAAAGTGGCCTTCCTGATAGATAGATAGAAAGGTTATCTATCTGCCAGTTGAAAAGGAGAAATTGGGCTTCTTTTGCCTTAATTTTTTTTCAACATCCATTCAATGAAACCAAATACTTTAATTTTCAAGAAAGTATAAAAGAAAAGAAATCAAACAGTGGCTATGATAAAATGTCAATCGTGTTCCTTTTATGTGTGTGTGACATTAGGAAATTAATTCCTTTTCTCCATCCTCCTTAAAAAGTGTAAGCTACTAAGGAAAGTCAAGTTCTGTAGAAAGCAGAAGGTCAACATGAGAATTCATCTAGATTCTCCTACTCATTCTTCTTAGAAGGGGAATGAGCCCAAGGAGAGGGGTTTCTCCCAAAATGAAGTGAGATGGATAACCACAGAGCAATCTGTCATTCTGAACATTGTGGAACTGATTTCCTTGGTGCTGCCCCACCTCCTTTGTGTTAGCATGAGAACCCTGCACTCTTTCTCAGCTTTCCTGGTCATGCCACCACCATTGCCTCGAATCCGGACCATGCCTTCCAAACAACCTTTGAGGCTCTGGTCCTTCCTATCTTACTCTTTCCTCCATGTGTACCATTATGAGATTCTGACAACTCTCTTTCTTGTGAAATTGGGCCGGTTGGATGTATGCCCTAATTCCTCCAAGCTGTGTGGGAGAACATCCCCTTTATTATCATCTTGCCTCCCCTTCCTATGTCTGCTCTCATCTGTTACCCTTTGCTCAGGGCATCTATGCTAAAATGACTGTGGAATCTCATACTTGTTTTCTCTTACACTGACCATCTCCTTTTCCCATCACCTGATTGATAGCTGACTGTTCATCTCAGAAGGAGCTCACAGACTCCTTTGAGAAATCTATTGGCTCCCAGGTAGCACCTTATATCCTTGCTATGTCCTCTGTCTGAGGAAATACCCCCTTCCATATTTGTCTGAAATGTGCTTCCCTTACCCTCGCAACTGAGTTCCTCAAAGACAGGGGTAACTCATTTCCTTGGTGACCATTCTTGTACCAGACATGCTCCCAATACCCAGTAAAGTTGGCTGAGTAGTAGTCATGCCCTTGGTCTTTAGTTGGTTCATTTCTTTAACATCACTGCACACAGTAGGCACTCAGCAAGTGTTTAAGAAATAAATCGGCCCCCAAAGCATCACGGAACTTACAATTAAAACAAAAAATGAACTTCTAGATTGCAAAATTATCTGCAGATTTTATTTCCTTGATATACAGGACAGTGACAAAGAACATCACATTTTGTGATTTCTCCTGTCACCTTTCAACAGAAGGATAGATTACTCTTCGCTTATGACTTTGGTGTGAACCTCGCGGCTCTTCACCCGCAGCTTGTTGACCTGGGACTCGGCGATGTCAGCCCGCTCCTCGGCTTCCTCCAGCTCGTGCTGGATCTTGCGGAACTTGGCCAGGTTGACATTGGATTGCTCCTCCTGTGAATGGGAACAAGTTGGAGAGAACAAAATTTGATGTTCTCTGCTTGTTAATTGCTTTTGTTGCTAAAAGAAGGTACAGGGTTTGCTTTATGAGTGAGAAGGCAGAAGGTTCTGGCGGCGTCCTTATTTGGGGGCAGGACAGCCCACGGCTTTGATGACATGCGTGAGTGTGCTTACAGTGCCCCTCCCCGTTTTTACTCTTTCATTTGACTTTCCCTAGCACACGGAGGATGCTATAGTTTCTGCACAGAGGTCAAAGAAGCAGGGATCTGATTCAATCTTGTCTCTATGACACAAACTTCGAAGAGAAGACACAGTAGTGATATTGGATACAGAGAGCCTTAAGGAAGAGTTGAGAACTGACAGAATGAGAAAGATTAAATTTTTTTTAAAAAAAGTTCAGAAGTGGATTTAATCACAATGTTAAATAAGGCTGAGGAAAACCCAGACCCTTTTTTCCATAGTCCCTGATTGCTGGACGTTTGGAATGTTCTAAATAGTGAGTGCGATGCAGTAGAGAAGCATTTCTGTGTTAACGTGTCTGAAACAGCAATTGAAGCAGTCGCAGAGAAAGGAATTAGAATGTCTAAAGCTCTACTCATCTGCAGCAAAAGTTTGGTTTTCCAAATAAATATTCATTTTCCTACCTAATTTTGAGCTCCTGGTTTGCGTATTGCCTGATAAGAAAGCCCCTTGAATTATGGGGACTTCAGTGCCTCACAGAACCAGCTGTGGTCCCGGACCATTCCCCGCTTCTGTGGAGATACTCACAGCCTCCTCAGCCTGTCTCTTGTAGGCTTTCACTTTAGTCTGTAATTTGTCCACCAAGTCCTGCAGCCTCAGCACGTTCTTGCGGTCCTCCTCGGTCTGAAAGATGCAGCAAGCAGATGACGTCATTAGCGGACACTGCCCCGCTAGTTTTACTTTCTCAAAAGCTGTAAGCCTGGCAGAGAAAGAAAGGGCAGTCACCTGGTAGGTGAGTTCCTTCACTCTTCGCTCGTGCTTACGAAGACCCTTGACGGCTTCAATGTTGCGTTTCTGTTCATTTTCCACCTCGTTTTCAAGCTCCCTCACCTGAGAGCGAGAACACAGTTAACAGGTTGGCTGAGACTGTTCACACACGCATGGGCAGGGGGCCGAAAGAAGACATTGTCACCCACCCTAGCCTCCAGTTTCTGGATCTGCTTCTTGCCGCCCTTCAGCGCCAGCTGCTCAGCCTCGTCCAGACGGTGCTGCAAGTCCTTCACCGTCTGCTCCATGTTCTTCTTCATCCGCTCCAGGTGGGCGCTGGTGTCCTGCTCCTTCTTCAGCTCCTCTGCCATCATGGCGGCCTGGCGAGTGATAAAACAGTTGATTAAAGGCTGACAAGGCCCTGCAGGATTCAGGCTTGCTATCCCCATCTCACCCTCTGCTTACATCAGTGATGGCTTTCTTGGCTTTCTCTTCTGCATTGCGGGCTTCCTGGACGATGTCCTCCATCTCTCCCTGGATTTGGGAAATGTCTGTCTCCAGCTTCTTCTTGGTGTTGATGAGGCTGGTGTTCTGTTACAAATTTTAAAAAAAAAGGAAAAAAGAAAACTATATTTAATTACATTTATAACCAGTGTGTGTAGACCTAAATAGTTGATAAGAAATGTTCAGAATAAAAACAAAATTTGAAGTTTATTACAAGTTCCTGGATTTTTCTACCTATATCTCTGGTCATAAAACAGGAATGATTCAATGTAAAATTTAATCTCTAGTGCCAAAGGTATTGCTTGTTATCTATGGATGCTTATAAACACAGAGTAAAATTGTCCAACTTTATCGTGCTATGTACCACACAGCTGATGAGAAATAACTTATTTTAGCTATTCATCCATATTGGGTGCCTCTATTTTGTAAGTTCATAAATAGCATATTTATTGATTCAAAAGATAATCAAGGGTCCCCATGTTTTTGGAAAGTTAACAGTATTTAAAATAGTCAATTCTAGATGCTCATAATTAGTAAGAAAAGCGTCACATATTAACTAATACTTGATTTTTAAAATTACAGTATGGATCTGAACATTTCCATAATTGCTCATTTTAGACATTACAGTGTTCAAAAGTATTCTGTTACATGGGTTTATTATTTAAAAAGTAGAGTGTGCAAGTGAGCATAAGAAAAATAACATGCCCTCAGTAAACAGAGGCAACCAATAATAACACCTTTGCTTATCCTTTTGAATATTTCTGTATGCTTTTTTACAAAAAAAAAAATACAGTGGATTCCTCACCTTAATTTGCTTTATTCTCTTTCTGTTTTGTGTCTGTCTTTCTGAGGCAATGAATGTTCCATGTGGTCATTGCAACATTATACCACCACTTATTTAAATAAATAATTGGATCACAAGTGTTAACTAGCACTAATGATGGTCCCATGGATTTGAACCCAAAAGCTCTTTCCATGTACTGTGATGTTAGCATGGTAATAAATATGATGGCTTACTATTTTTATATTCTATCAGCTTATTTATTTGCTGTGTACAGTTGTGAAAGATAAGTTGGATGAGCAACTGCATATTGTCTTCTGAGCTTTCTTTACATTGGCTTTAAACTCCAGATTGTTCAAGTCCACGACTATGCCAGCCCAAAGGTGGACTTTGTAAACTGTCTGTGTCTCAGTACATACTTAGGTCCCTCTTTCCATTTCCCAAAATCCTGGAAATATATCGCTGCCAACATTGCGTGTGCATCTCATGGGAAAAAAACTCACCCCTTCAGACTGCCTTTAGCTTCTGGAAGAGCATTTGATAGCCCTGGTCCTGAACCTCACCTGAGTGTGCAGGAGCTGCACACGCTCACTGGCATCCAGTAGCTCCTGCTCAGCCACTCTCCTGCTCCTTTCTGTCTGTTCCAGGGATGCCCTGAGCTCCTCGATCTCAGCCTGCATCAGGTTGGCTCTGCGCTCCACCATGGCCAGCTGCTCCTTCAGGTCATCCTGGCCTCGGAGAGCATCGTCCAGGTGCAGCTGAGTGTCCTGCACAGAAAGCAGAGAGACTCTTACTCACATTCCAGTGAAAGGGGATTCAAGTTTAATGACATGCTCACACCTGGATCTTATTAGCTCGGAATCTAACAAGTACCCTTAATGACTTGTTCTTGGATGCGTAGTTCGGTGCTTAAATTCAAAAACACATAATGGTTTATTTCAGATCACAAAAATCAATCATGGATAAATCTGTGAAATTTTGTATCAGGAAAGTACCCTTAAAATTCAGCTAAACTGGTTATGTCATTTTAGATGCTTACAAGGGGAGGTTCAGAGCTGGGTGGGTCACGCCTACATCCTAGCACTTGGGAAGATGAATTGTGTCATCAGTATCTACATATACCTTACCACTCATTTTGTCTCAGGTGACAAAGCAAATTCTCTCTTGGGCTTTTTAGTCTGAACATAGCTCCTTCCCAACTAGGTAAATACAATTTTTTTTTTTATCCTGATACTTCATTGCTTTGGTCATCTATATCCGATAATTTTCCTAAAACTCTAAGATTTGAATTCTATCATAACACTGAGCCTGCTGACACAACGTGTGTTCACCCCTAGGTACCTTCAGCATTCCCTGGGTGTTCCGAAGGTTCCTGATGGCCTCCGCAGCCTGGCGGTTGGCATGATTCAGCTGAATCTCCATCTCATTGAGGTCTCCCTCCATCTTCTTCTTAATCCTCAGAGCATCGTTCCTGCTGCGGATCTCGGCATCCAGCGTGCTCTGCATGGACTCCACAACTCTGAGGTGGTTTCTCTTCAGCTGATCTATCTCTTCGTCTTTTTCAGCAATTTTGCGGTCAATCTCGGATTTCACCTGGTTCAACTCCAGCTGGATGCGTAGGATTTTACCTTCTTCATGCTCAAGGGATGCCTTGGTAAAAGCAACATTTTGGTGAGCTCACTATGGTGGTGTCCCAAGAAGACATTTAGCCCTCCTCCCATACTTTCAATACGTCCCAACTTAGATTGTTGATCCTGCATTTGGGTGGTATACATGTCTAGGTTTTCTATGGTGGTATACGTTGTCCCCTAGAGCTTAGAAAGTGATAGGTTCCAGTTGGCAATTTTCGTTAACAGTTGGGTGAGGAAACAAAGCGATCTACCTCCGCTTCCTCCAGAGAAGCCTGTAATTCACTCTTTTCCTGATCAATCTGCTTCTTGATTTTCTCCAGCTCATGGATGTGCTTCCCTCCCTCAGCAATCTGCTCCGTCAGGTCAGAGATCTCCTCTGTGGAAGAACGGATGAAAGGAAGAGGTTGGAATGATGGCAGAATGGAAGAACCCAGTCAGAGCTGAGCAGCGGTGGTGAAGCTTGGGACTCACGCTGCAGGTTCTTGTTCTCTCTCTTTAGTGTCTCCAGTTGATCCAGAGACTCCTCGTAGGCGTTCTTCACTTTGAACAGCTCCGTGCTGAGAGAGCGGGACTCCTTCTGGGAGGCTTCAAGCTCAGCCTGAGTTTCCTCGTACTTCTGTTTCCACTCTGCCAGGACCTGGAAGCACGTCATTAGTTAGGCTCTGAAGCCAGGCAGAGTGGCCCCTTCCCCCCGGTTGTAAATCCCAGGTCAGGTGGGCCACCTTGTCAAAGTTCCTCTGCTTCTTATCAAGGGCAGCACAGGCAGCGTTAGACCTCTCCACGTCAATCATGAGGTCCTCCACTTCATTCTGAAGCCGCTGCTTTGTCTTTTCAAGAGAAGCACATTTGGAATTCACAGCTTCTACATGTTCCTCAGCATCCTGCAGACGCTGAGCCAGCTTCTTCCTGAGGTGGCAGTCAGTGTGAGAAGAATCAAAGTTAACAGAAGGAACTCTGCCTATCCTCTGATTAGGGAAGTCTATTTTCCCCTAAAAGCCCTTATTTCTCTGAGCCCATAGATTTTTCTAGAATTACTTCTTAGTGACCATTTTATCTCTCCCAGAATTCTGATTTCCCAGGGGAGCTCTTATCCATCTGAAGTGTCCATTTCAAACATATCTATGAAACCAGAGAGAAGGGGAGGGAAAAGGATGTATTTCTTTACTAATGATAGGGTCTAGTGGGATCCTAGACTGAGTACATGGTCCTCTTAACTGTAGATATGGAAGCTGTGAAATTATTTGATGCTCTTCGTAGTACAATTATTCTTTCCCATTTTCCTTCCCTTTTCCTTTACTTCAGTTTCTTTCTTTCTAATTCATTGAAACCCATACTTGGCCTCCTCCAGCTCCTCTGTGCGCTGGATGGCATCCGTCTCATATTTCGTCCTCCACTGGGCCACTTCACTGTTGGCTTTGGACATGGCCCTCTGCAGCTCGGCCTTGGCTTCTTGCTCCTCCTCGTACTGTTCCCGCAGCAGGTCACAGTCATGGCGAGCTGACTGCAGGGCGTGGGCCAGCGCGTTCTTGGCCTAAATGACCCAAAATTGTACACTGTGAGTTTGCATTCTGATCTCTGGTGGTTCAGTAGTGTGTCGGGCTGCCCGGTTCCGTGAATGAAAGTCTCAACCAAGGGTTCTCACCTTGGACTCTTCCTCTAGCTGCCGCTTTAGTTCCTCAATCTGTTGTGTAAATGCTTGTTTGCCTCGGGAGAGCTGAGAAACCATAGCATCTTTTTCATCCAGCTGTCGGGAAAACTCGCCTGAGAGAGGAAACACAAATGATTGAATTCTCTTCTCTCAGGTGGCCCAGCATATGACCCTCCTTATTCATAGACTGAAAAGAGCATCTCCAGAATGTTCATGAACTGCTTTCTTTGGTATTGTAGAATGGGGGAGTCTTGAGGGTTATGGAGGTAACACAACTTCCCCAAGCCCAAGAGATTGATTTTTCAGCCCGCTTCTAATCATAGCTTAGAGTCATTCATTTATAACCATCTCTTGTACACACTGTGCAAGGCGTGACCCCAGTTTCCAGAGTGGGGCAGACCTCTCATGCTTTGCTGTTGCCAGGCTAGTGTTGCTCAGGGACTGACCTGACTCTGTGTGTAGGCGTGCCTTCTGGGTTGACAGCTCATTGATCAGCCGCTGCTGCTCCTCCTCCTTGGTCTTCACTTCACTCAGTTGGTCCTCCAGGGTGCGGCACATCTTCTCAAGGTTCCCCTGTGATGGGAAGTAAAGGACAGGACAAGATGATGCTAAGTGAGATTTAGAGATCTGTTACTGTGTATGGCAGACACAGGCTGTTACTGAGGTTGCTGCCAAGCCTTGCACAGTGCTTGGGAGCACTTGGGAGCACAGCAGTGGAGGAGCATATGTGACTGACTGACTGAATTTGTAAACATCAAAACTAAAATCCTTTCTTTGGGGAAACATGAACATCATTTATGGCCCACATCATGTAGAGGGGACCTTTACTTGCCACTGCATTACTATTGCCATAGCCATAGCAACAACATTTAAGGTGATTTTGAAAAATAAGATGTGGAACCTTGAGAGGTTCCATTTAATACGGTGATGTCAATCAGAAATCTCGGATGATGTGTAGTATGGCTAGCTAGAGTCCCACACAGTATACAGTCACTTTTAAGTACTTCAGATAATTTAAGAAGTTAGGAAAGACCTTGGCTTTGGAGACCGTCTCCATGTTACTAGCGAGATCGTCGATCTCCATCTTCAGCTCACTCTTCTCCTTCTCCAGCTTCTGCTTCACCCGCTGCAGGTTGTCGATCTGCTCCCCGAGCTCAGCCACACTGTCCGCGTGTTTCTTCCGGAGAGCCGCTGCTGTGGCTTCATGCTGCAGCGTGGCCTCCTCCAGGTCCCTGCGCATTTTCTGGAACTCGGCCTCTCTCTTCTTGTTCATCTCGATCTGGGCTGAAGTGGCCCCGCCGGCTTCTTCCAGCCTCTCGCTGATCTCCTCCAGTTCCCGGGAGAGGTCAGAGCGCTGCTTCTCTGCTTTGGCCCTGGAGGCCCGCTCTGCCTCAATTTCCTCCTCCAGCTCCTCGATGCGGGCCTGGGGGTGGTGGAAAGGACCGACTCAGCTTCCTAGATCAATCATTTTTCTTTAATGATGAATTAGACAGATAGAAGCCGTGGATGTACCTGCAACTCCTTGATCTTCTTCTGCAGCTGCATGCCGAGGGCCTGCTCATCCTCAATCTTGCTCTGCAGGTTGCTCATTTCAAACTCTTTCCTAGTTTAACAGCAGCACATTAGCTCATGGTTAATTCTTCCCCCAGCCTTTCTACCTATGAATAATTGAACTTTTTATACTGCTGGCCTTAAAAGAGAGAGAAGTACATGTTTTACAAGTCTACCCAGTGCCATTCTAATTAAGTATTTTTAAAACTGGCCATTGTTTATTTTACCACACATATGATGAAGCAGTCATTTGGAAACACTTAAACCGGTGTTTCCCCTGCACCCGCACAGTGAGAAGCCAGAGTTGAATTCTATTGCTCTTACTTTTTGAGTTTCTCATCCAGCTGCTGTTTATCGTTTTCTATGTCCATTGTGGACTCTTGGGCCAGTTTCAGGTCCCCCTCCAGTTTCCTCTTGGCTCTTTCTAAGTCCATCCTCAGCTTTTTTTCCTGTTCCAGTGATCCTTCAAGCTAAATCATAAGGGACTTTGTTAAGCCCTGAACCCTATGTCCTTAGCTCAAGAAAAAAAAAAAACAACTTAGAAGCAACAACAAATAGCACAAGGACTCTCAGCCTGCATTTCAAGGCTCATGGGCTCTGCTGGTGGCTTCATTTCATGATGGCGTATGTCACCCCTTATAAGGAAAAAGACTGCTTTTCATACTCACATCATCCACTTGCTGTTCCAGCTTGGTTTTGGCTTTGGTCAGGGTGTTGACTTTGTCCTCCTCTGCCTGCAGGTCATCCAGGGTCTGCTGGTGGGCCTCCTGGAGGGCCTTCTTCTCCTTGGTCAGCTTGGCGATATTTTCGTCCAGGCCTGCCATCTCCTCTGTGAGGTTTTTCACCTTTAGATTTGGACAGATGATGGGAATGTTGAAAAAAAAATATTATCTTGCCAAAATACATGATAATTTAACTTCTGAGGACAGCATCCTGACAGGGAACACAGCAGCCATTATAAAAGATGGCAACATTGTAACATTTTTCCTTTCATGTTCCGTGATTTTAAGGTTTAAGATCCAGTCTTGAGTACTCGTAAATGCTGTAAATGCTTGAAAGTGAATAGTAGTTGTACCTTGTTCTCTGTGGCATGCTTTTCCTTCTCAACCTTGGCCAGTGTCAGCTCAAGGTCATCGATGTCCTTCTTCAGCTCTGAGCACTCGTCCTCCAGTTTCCTCTTCTTGGCCGTGAGCTCCGCGTTGATCTCCTCCTCGTCCTCGGCTCTCTCGGTCAGCTCTTTGATTTTGGCCTCCAGCTGGATTTTGGTTTTGATCAGCTGGTCACATCGTTCCTCTGCATCAGCCAAGCCATCTGCTTCCTAACAGGAGAAATAGTACACTTCTATTTGTATAGGATATATCAAAAATACACAATAATGTACTCAAAATTGGGAACAGATGACTACCAGTTGGTCTTTGAGTAGGCCATTAACTTGCTAACTTAAAAAAAAAAAAGTTAGACAAAATGCAACGACCTCAAGACCTTGATAAAGTAGATTAATATAATCCCTCTACATATCTAAGTGTAGAAGGTAAATTGAGGGAAAAGTGGCTTTGTTGGAAATACATATGATTTACTAGCCCTCAGTCCTTATGAAATAGTCATTTAATAATTCTTGAACTCAGGGTTGTTTGCCTCACATTCAATTAAGGGCTTAAGTTAGCCTGTTTTTGTTTTTCCCTGCTCTGATAAAAAATAATGTGCTTTCTAGTTCCATTTACCTCTATTTACCAAGGAGAGACTATTCTAATATAAGAGGATGCTCCATACAGTAAGGAAAATGTCTAGATGTTTTCATGACTTTGTTTATATGCATATATGAACATAAGCACCATTCGGCTGCTGTTTCTTTGGGTTTGAATCTTAGTGGATTGGAGGGCAGGCAATCACAATAGGTGCCTGGATAGAAATTGTTTACTCTGAGCCCTGGGGTTGCTTATATGCCGTCACATCCTGACGACGAACTATGAAAGGGCTATGTGCAATATCTGACACTCACAGCTTGAACCTGGAGCTGCAGGTCATTTTTCTCCTGCATCAAAGCTACCATCTTTTCTTCTAGTTCTTTCCTTTTTGCCTCTGACTTAGCCAGATCCTCCTTGGCCTTCTCAAAATCTTCCTTCATGTTGGCCATCTCCTTCTCTGTCTCTGCACTCTTCAGCAGAGGTTTGATCTTGAAATACAGCTTCATCCAGGGCCAGTGTTTCACATTCATGAAGGCGCGGACGTTGTACTGGATGCAGAAGATGGACTCTCTGTGGAAGGAGGAAATTAGAAAATGGGCAAAGATGTGTGAAGTGACCATCACACGTGCTCTGGATTCCGTGATGAAAGAGATGGGAAAGGCAAACACAATTTGCTCCTCACCTCCTCTCCATCATCTTTTTGAACTCCACCCTCATCAGGTACCCTCTGCACACGGCTTGAGTGCGGGTGATGAGCTGAGCCAGCTTTTCATCTCGCATCTCCTCTAGAGTTCCCAACAGGCCAGCTTTAAAGAAAACCTTGGCAGAGAGCAGTTAGATCGTTATTTCACCTCAGGCAGAAACTCTGAAAGTGCTAAAATTAAGCCAGCAATTTGGACTGGTGGTACCTTAGTGTGACCGAATTTGTACTGGGTGTGGTCGATGTCAATGGAACCCAGAAGCTTCTCAGAGGCCTTCTTGCTATCAATGAACTGACCTTCTGGGATAGCACTTGCATTCAGGACTTTGTATCTGTCAAAACGAACAGCATAATTAAAACACATTTTTTTCCCTTGTTGAGAAATAATAGCTAGAACAGTAGCAGCTACTATTGAAAAGATGGATCAGTCAAACAATAGAGGACCAAACAGCATTTAAAATTTAACAATGCTCTATGTAAAATGTGAGTAGATGTGAGACACACCTCTGCTTGAAGTCTGCATAGAGGATCCTGCTGGGGAACCCCTTCCTACAGATGCGGATGCCTTCCAGCACCCCGTTACACCTGAGCTGGTGCAAGACCAGTTCATGCTCCATGGCACCTGGAAAGCAGAATACATTCTCTATAGTCATCTGAAGAGAAGTCACACTGGGGTTGCTCTGTGCATGAGAAGGGTCTTACCAGGAGTCTTAGTTTCATTGGGAATGAGGCATCTGACAAAGTGGGGGTGGGTGCTCTTCAAGTTGGTCATCAGCTTATTTAAATTCTCCTATAAAACCATATGGAGAGGTTTAGAGCAACCTGTGGCTATAGAGTTTATTTTTCTTCTATCACATTCTAGTGAGATGTCTCTGATAGATCATGGTGACCAAGGGGACTATCCTATGTGTCTGGAGGGTAGATTTCTAGAACATTCCTTGTTATACATAAATAGTCCATTCCAGTTGGTTTTTCTCAAACCCCAATAATCAAAAAGATTTTGTATTAAGACTTTGATCATAAGGAGTAGATGTTATGGAACACAGCGGGTGGTTTTTAAAGAGGGTTTGATTTCATTTAAAATGTCTTTACTGCCAGATCTTTCTTATTTGAGGCTTGGGAGGGGGGCAAGACCTCATTTATAACAGGCTTTGCTATGAAAGAGATACAGTGGGTGTGTCTTCTTTTTTTGTTAAAAACTTCCAGAAATATTTTTTTCAGATTTTTTTCTACCAGTTTTTTTTCCACCGTTACCATAAGCATCCTTTAAAATTTCTCACTAAAGACAGTATAATTATCTTCTAAGTGTAAGATTATACTGTACCCTGAAGAGAGCTGACACGGTCTGGAAAGAAGAACCCTTCTTCTTGCCACCCTTCTTTCCACCGCCGCCACCCTCTGAAAGGCAGAGTGGAAAAACGGAGATCAGGATGGCCACGTTTCTCAAGAGTATCCATGACACTCCCCTCCCCTCTTCCTCCTTTCATAGCTCATCTTCCTCAATTCCAGAGGAAGATACAGTCATCACTGACATGCCTTTAGACACCTGGGTAGGAAGACTTTTGCAAAAGATGGGAAGATGTGGGTATGAGGTGGGACTCCCTGATTCCACCCAGATTAGCAGTGTCTGATTCCTGAAGTACCCACCCAGAAGACAGGGGAGCAGGGTCCTGCCAGTGCACACGTGCCCCGAACAGGCAGAGGTGCATGCATGCTTGCTCCTAGGTAGTTAAGCTTGGCTCACTAGCAGGGACCCATAGTTTCTATTTTTCTTTGTTCCCGTGGTATTACTTGTACATTTAGACTTTGGATACTTCAGGAAAGTAATACAACCTCATTCAGTTGCCCTAGTGCTATGACCCAGGTGGAGTGTTTCCTTATTTCTGACTTAGCAGGATCCTTGATGGAAGCAAAATTATTGATGTGGAAAAGTGGCTGGTACAATCATCAGCAAATCCCTGAACCTTTCTAAATCTACTGATAAATGATGCTGTGGACTGCACAATCCCTGATGCCTGTGTACCATGGTTGCTGAATATGCTTTCTTTTATTTCACTCATGTTGGCCTGAGTTCTCACAGTAGATGTGGCAATACCTATATCAGTGGTTCTCAATGTTCTCAGCGCTGTGACCCTTTGATACAGGTCATGTTGTGGTGACTTTAATCACAAGATTATCTTAATTCCTACTTCAAAATTGTAATTTTGCAACTGTTATGAATCATAATGTAAATGTCTATATTTTCTGATGGTCTTAAGTAACCCCTGTGAGAGGATCATTTGACTGTACCAAAGGGTCACAGGTTAAGAACCACTAACCTGTACTGTCTCTGAGAAACTGTGTATTTTTGTGATGTGATTCTTAGAAGAAGTTGATACTATAAAAAGTTACCTGCTTCAGCAGCTTGCCCCCCAGAAAATAGGAAAGCCAGAGTCTTCAACCCGGATTTCTGGTACAGCCCTACAACGGTCTCATTCAGGGGGTCCTTGTTCTTGTCCAGCCAGCCAATAATGTTGTAGTCCACGGTGCCCGCATAGTGCACCAGGGAGAAGTGAGCCTCAGCCTTGCCTTTGGCGGGTTTGGGCTTCTGGAAGTTGTTGGACTTTCCAAGATGCTGCTCATACAGCTTGTTCTTGAAGGAGGTGTCTGTCGCCTTAGGGAACATGCACTCCTCTTCCAGGATGGAGAAGATGCCCATCGGCTAGATATTAAAAAGGGAGAAGATCGTGATGGGTCCCTTAGAAAATCATGCTCTGGCAATTTGTGTGATTGGTACAAACTTGAAAAGAAGGCATTCTAAAGGAAGAACTTGGAATTATGCCTAAACAGATGACATCCTATCTCATCATTCCCCTCTTCTAACAAAATACGACCATCATCATATGAAGAACACATAGGATATTCTTTGCTGAAAGACTTAGTTTAAAAGCCCATCTGGACCATCTGGCAAATGTGTTCAGTATGTAAGATGAAATTCTAAAGCTTGATTTTTATCCTACAAGTGCATATATACTCTGATAGACTCCTTTCTCACAGTGTAACATCCTTGACCACAACTCTAGACATGGAAGAGATGGGGGAAGGAGAGGCTGTATCTGATGAACAGAAATGAAACTTCACCAAGAAGAAAGTGCATCTCCTGTGGCCTCATGGAAACTCTCTGTACGGTCAGCCCTTCCCCCACGTCTGTGGAGATAAGGACTGGTGATCCAGCAGGTTTTGCTCACGAAGCAGTCTGATTTTTCTGAGACAAGAAGACTAAAAGCAGATTTAGCATTGATGATTTTCCAAACTCAAAAATTCATTCTCAAAAACTGTTTTTGATAATCCAGAAGTTGAAATACTAATGAAGGAAGGAGATGCTTTTTCTGGAGCCTGCATAGTTTTCATGAGCAGTGGAAGGATTACATCTCCAAATTAACATATTTGCCTAAGTTATGCTACCTAGGGTTTTATTTTTCTGTTTTTGTACATTTTGATCTAAGTATTTGAAATTTTCCTAGATGACCATTCCATTTTATTTCTCCATTGGTATTGTTTAGGGAGATTTCATGTAGGTTCTTTCTTGGTACCAACAGGCACATGACAAGATCTCAATGTGTGCCATTTGTGTGGGTGTATGTGCGTGTATGAGAGAGAAAGGAAAAGACAGAGAATGCATGTGTGTGTGTATATGCTTGAAGGCTTGTGGAAGCTAGAAAAGGATGGAGGATCCCTTGGTGCTGGTGTTCCAGGTGTTTGTGAGCCATTTGATGTGGGTGCAGGAATCACAATTCCAGACCTCTTGATACTGCAACAAGCATTCTAAAACCACTGAACCATCTTTCCAGTCCCAGGAACCTACCAGTTCTGAACGTTGAAGTTGTTCAATGATGTCTATCTAAACATGATACATCTGTTGCTCCAACTTAATCTGATGGATCTCCTTAATGACTAATTCTCTTAATTACTAATAGAGAATTCAGAGCTCATTCCGAAGGTAAGGTCAAATAGAAGTTTCATATATTTACTTTAGAGTAACCATGAGTAAGGGATGACTTGATAGATTCAGCAGTTAACTCCCCAACCTTAAGCATCTTACTATACAATGCCCTGTTATGCAGAACACACGGGAGGTTACATGCACGATGCAATATCATAGTCATACCAGTAAAAATTAACTATCCAGCGACTGGCTGTGCTTCCCTCCCTTCCTTCTATACATATAAAATCATGTAGGAATAAAAAATGAGGAGTAAGGAAGCCCATGCAAGGTTGTATGTGCCTTGAAGCACTCAGGACACAGAAAGAGAAGGATCTCTGTGAGTTCAAGGTTGGCCTGGTTCTACACAGTGAGTTCCAAGGCCAGTGTAGGTCACACAGGGAGACCCTATGCCATTAAAAAACTGAGGAAGCATGAAGTTATAAGAGCTGAAAGTGCGAATCCATGTATTTTGCATGCGTGTGTCATTGTTCTTTCCTGGAGACTACTGTACTTTATTCATTAGTAACAGATCACCCACAACATGCCTTCCAACTGACCACAACACACAACTGTGTCATGAGGTGCCACTGCTTACTCTTTGAGAACTGACATTGTAAGTACATTTAAGAAGGAGGACACTGTTTTGTGCCTGTTTTTAAGTTTCGAAAGCCACACAAACCTTCTCAATGAGCTCGATGCAGGCCGCCAGGTCCATCCCGAAGTCGATGAACTCCCAATCAATGCCCTCCTTCTTGTACTCCTCCTGCTCCAGCACGAACATGTGGTGGTTGAAGAACTGTTGCAGTTTCTCGTTGGTGAAGTTGATGCACAGCTGCTCCAAGGTGTTGAACTAAATAGGAAGAGATAAATGAAGGCAAGCAATTGGTCATAAGTTCCCTATTTGTTCCTATGAGTCAGCTAACACATTTTCTTTTGAAATTTTGAGGCATTTAGAGTTATTATATTGAAGGTTTAGACCTTCAGCTCATCCCTTAAAGGGTGTTATAATTCTAAATTAAGAGCTAAATCCTCAAATGTCTTCTAATGAGCTATATTAAATATTGCATATTGGGTAAAATGCTGTTAAATAGGAGCTCTTTGAAATATTCAGTTAGGGTAAGCTAAGAAAGCACTTCTACATTTGTGTGCTTGAACTTAAGATCAGTTTTGAACAACTGTGGCCACCCTGTGGGACTCTCTCTAGTCCTGAAAACACAGCATTCTCTTTTATCCTATTCACACTCACTGACGTGTTTTCAGATCCTCCCAGTGACCCAATTCATCAAGAATTTGTACTTTTTGTAGAGCATATTTTATCTTTTGTGAAGAGGATTTCCAGGGCTCGAGCAAGATCAGTCACATGACTGCTGAAGTACATCTGCTAGTCAGTTCATTACTCACGTCAAAGATCTCAAAGCCAGCGATGTCCAAGACCCCGATGAAGTACTGCCGGGGCTGCTTGGTGTCCAGCTGCTGGTTGATGCGGGTGACCATCCACAGGAACATCTTTTCATACATGGCCTTGGCCAGGGCACCCACAGAGTTGTACACCTTCAGGAAGAGCATCCGTTTAGTTGTTTGAGTTGGATGCAGGGATGAACTTTTAAGTCTCCAGTGGTTCAAGTGAATCTGGGGCTTCAATCACACTTACCTGCTGCACCGTCTGGCCTTTGGTGACGTACTCATTGCCGACCTTGACCCTGGGGTAGCAGAGGGCTTTGAGCAGGTCAGCAGAGTTCAGACTTGTCAGATAGGCAGCCTTGTCAGCAACTGTAGGGAAGATGTAATAACAGTGGGCCTGACAGTGACTTACACAACTTCGTGGCAAACAGTGATGCTGGGGACAATGGTTTCTCCCAAACAGTGAGGCGCAAATGTTGTGAAGTCTGTCCATTTGTTTAATATGCAAAGCACTCTCGCTCTTCATGCCAACTCTAGTTGTTTATATGTTGGAGCTTGGGAAGCCTATGCTCTGTGTGATAGTTAAAATACAACAACAACAACAACAACAAAAAAAAACCACTGCAGATAATCATATGAGAAATCCTATCCCAGTGATGGCAAGGAAATTCTGAATTATTCGCTGGAATAAAATGTGCTCCCATCAAGAAGTAAGCATTTTCTTATAAGAAAGAAGCAAATGAAGAATGAAGAGGGGTGAAGATGTAGTTCAGAATGAAGCCATGGGTTCAGTCTCTAGCACCAGATAGATAGACAGACAGACAGACACATATGCATGCACACACACACACACACACACACACACACACACACGCACACACACATGCACGCACACACACACACAGGAAAAACAGAACAGGGGACTGGGCAGAAGTAATAAAGGTCCTATAAATTTGCTCAATAATGTAAAATATCAATGTATCATCTCTTTGCCCTAAACCTTCTGTCGCTCCTTAGAAAGGTCAGGCAGTACAAACGGGTCCCTGCTTCTGAAAAGGCTCATGTCACCAGTTGTATCATATGGATGGTGACAACAGGAGTGTGGTGACGCAGGAGTGGTACCTTCGGTGCCGTCTGGCTCAGCTTGCTCTTCCCTTTGCTTCTGCTTGAACTTCATGTTCCCATAGTGCATCACAGCACCAGTGAGCTTGTAAATGGCCACCTTTTCATCTGCACTGAACCCCAGGATGTCCACAGCCGTCTGTTGAAAGAATTGAATTAGCAACAAGTACCGCCATGGCCGGCTTGCTGGGGACACTAAGGGGTCTGGCTTCCCACTTCCTCACCATGCTTTGCCTAATATCTGACTAATACTCTGATGGCTTCCGAGTCCGTTTCTTCTCTGATCCACGGGGTAACATCAGAAGACACAGATCAGCCTTTGCATGTGAGTAGTGTGGGTGCTAAGACAGCATGTGTGCTCTCCACACACTTTGTTGTCTCTTCTCTCCCAGCTTGTATCTCCTTCTCCTATGTTGCCCTAACAATGCACAGCCCCAGTCTGCCCTCTTCCCACCTCACTTGATACGGATGACTCTGGAGAGAGGCACGAGAAGAACATTGGCTCCCACTGTTCCTCCACATGTTTCTCTGATACCAGGTCAGAGATTGACTGACCATGGGGGTGCCTGGCCATGAATTTTTCCTGACCATTCACATTTGTTGTAATGCTTTCTGTTTTATTCAGCTCAATCGGATTTTGTTTATGTTCTTAGTTACTCATTCTAAACATTGATGTGGTTTATAGACAGGAGCCAGCATCAGTAGAGGTATACGAAAGTGCGTCTCTCCTAAAACTTCCTCCTTTCCTGACACTACATATTATTAACAAGTCCCTGGAGTAAGGTTGTTACACTTTTTAAAAACCTTTCAGAATAGACTACTTAGTCTAATGTTACAGCTTTTCCAAGATTCCCGAGTAAGGAGGCTAACATAAGGTAGAAAAGAAATCACTATATTATAGGATACAAATGTTGAGCCAAGAGTGACTAACGCCATAAGAAGTAAAATGACCCAGTTAGGTGAGGGATGTCAGGTACCTAACATTTATTGCAGATAGGAAACGCAAATGCATGTGGGGGGTGGCATTTAAATCTGTGATTTTTTTTTCTCCCTAATATAGAAAGCCTGAAAGGTAGCCCTGTCTGACCCACTGTCTGTGCTAGTCCATTTCACTCTGATAGAAGAAGAGAGGGTTACATACTCTCTCCCGCCTCTTCCCCAATGCATATACTCATCCATAATAGATGACTTACATCTGTGGCCATCAACTCTTCCTGGTCATCGATGCTGGGCACTGTGATTTCACCTTGACTGACATAAGCAAAGTCATATGGGTTGGTGGTGATCAAAAGCATCTCTGGACACATGGAAAAGAACATGCAGAGTTAGTTTGGTTCTCAGCCCATTTCAGAGGGACATCCTAGGCATGGTGTGGTCTTCCCTGATGGAAATAAATCAGGATGTTCCTTACCGATAAGCTCTGGTTTCTTATTGGACATGATTTGGTAGAAGATGTGGTAACTTCTCTCAGCCTTGAGCTGGAAGGTGACCCTGGACTTCTCTAGCAGATCTGGAAAGACAGATTAAGCATGTTTTAAATGGTTTTAAATGATTTGAATCCAACTTCCTACAGCAGAAAGAAGAGCAAGGGTTTCCAATGTGCGTGCCCCCAAGAAAAGGCTCTCAGGCACCAGTGTTCATTAACTCACAGGTTTCAATATCTGCAGAGGCCAGTTTGCCTGTGGCACCGAAATGGATTCTGATGAATTTACCCTTAAAGAGACAAAAGAGGGTTGGTTAGAAGCTGGAAACCATTTCATTAACTCAGGGCCAAGTAAGTGGAAAGTATGTTGGCGTGGCATATCTAAATGTGTGGTGGTCATTCTCACACCAACAGGACAACCAGGAGACTTACGAATCGAGAAGAGTTGTCATTCCTCACAGTCTTGGCATTGCCGAAGGCCTCCAGCAGGGGGTTGGCACTGATGATTTGATCTTCAAGGGTCCCCTTAAGAGAAATGGGAAAGGAAGGTAAAGTTTAGGTTATCTAAGTTGTATATACTAAAAGAGCTTCCCATCTGTCTCCCGCTCCCCCTTGGTCACACCCTGTAGCTAGGCAAGACTTTAGAAGGACGGTAGGAGCCCATATTGGAGAGTGGGACATGCCTGTGACATGGCTTGATTTCTATGCCTCTCAGGCCCCATTTTGCTTCTGAGAAACGGCTGTGGGGACTCGGGCCTGTAACTTGCTAACCCTGCTGATCTGAGCCTCACAAAGCCCTTCCAAGGTTTATTTTCTAAACCTTGACATAGTGGGCATCTGGTTGCTATGGTTTTGGCATGCCACTGTCACACTTTGAAAAGCCTGGTTTTCCTCCTGCCTCTCTCAGATGGCCATGCCCACCTGCATTTTGCCAGAGGGAGCTTCCTCCTTCTTCTTGTCCCCAGTGACTGCAATTGTTGCAAAGTACTGGATGACACGTTTCGTGTTCACAGTTTTCCCAGCCCCGGATTCTCCACTGAGGGGACAGAATGAAAGTCAGAAGGTAAGGCAGGAGGTCCCACCCTAACAATCAAAACTCAGCAGACAGAAAGGCATGGCGTCTACATACGTGATCAGGATAGACTGGTTCTCACGGTCTGTGAAGGGAAGAAACCACAAAGTAAACAAAAGCACAGACACTACTAAAGTTGTCTTCTTCTTTTCACAAGTCTTAGGAACGAAGTGTGGAAGCTGTACTGATCATCACACTGGTGTCATCATGAATGTGGAGGATTATGGGATGCACCAGTCCACTCTTTTACAAATACAGGTGGTCTAACAGTTCCATGTCTCCTTTCACTTGGATCAGAGTTCAAAATCCTGTCATGTTTTGAATGGCCAAGTGGCTGCATTCCCTGTAGTGCTTGTGAAATTTCAAAGCTTACTTTTTTTTTTAATGAGATAATACAGTAGATGTAATTAAGATGCAGAGTTGATACCTAACTTTGATCAAATTGAACTGAAATGAGCATCAACCAATTTGGATTTTAGCATAGGCGGCTAAGCAAATTTGCCTATGCTTTTGTAATCGGTGCATCACATTCTTCATCAGTTTTGCCGCTCCTACTGCTCTTAGCACATGTGCAAAGCATTTCTTTCTCAAGGGGCTGGCCATATGTTCTCGCTGCTGCATCTACAAGTGTTTCCTAGTGCTTTGTGGAGGTTGTGATTGTGGATGTACTCACCAGTCAGCATGAACTGGTAGGCATTATCAGAGATGGAGAAGATGTGGGGCGGGGCCTCCTGTCGCTTTTTGCCTCGGTAGGCTGCCACCACCTCAGGGTTGTACACCGGCAGCCACTTGTAGGGGTTGACGGTGACACAGAAGAGGCCCGAGTAAGTCTGTTCACAAAGATAAGGATGCTCAAGTCATCCATCACCCCATTACTCCAACTTGGAAATAATACTGTGTGGGCCAGGAAAGAGGATCTAAGGAAGTGCGGATCCTCGCGAGGCTTCATGGCTGCATCCATTGGCAGCTTGCCCTCTACCCCTCCCCCATTGTCCGCTGCATCACTAATGTTCCAGAGAGCCAACTAACGCAGTTAGGCAGAGAGCTATGGGCACGTGCATTTTCAAAGACACCATAATTTACAACACTGACATAATGGGCCATTTCAACAGCAGAAAGTACACGGACTTGATGAAACACAACAGGGGACACTCACATAGATCATCCAGGCTGCGTAACGCTCTTTGAGGTTGTACAGCACAGCGGGCTCGTGCAGGTGGGTCATCATGGCCATGTCCTCGATCTTGTCGTACTTGGGAGGGTTCATGGAGAAGACTTGATCATCCTTGACGGTGACAGTCTGTTAAGAATGGAAGGATACAGTTGGTGCCAACTAATTAACAGAAGAGTATTCCTGCTTCCCTACCTCTCCCACGTCTTGCTTTTTACTCACAGCTCCGCCTTCGGTCTTGGCTGTCACCTTCCCCCCTTCCCTGCTCTGCACCGTTGCTTTCACATAGGACTCCTTAGCATCTACCACAAACACGGATGACTTGGCATCAAAAGGCTTGTTCTGAGCCTCGATTCGCTCCTTTTCAGACTTCCGGAGGTAAGGAGCAGCCTCCCCGAAAACGGCCATCTCCGCGTCAGAACTCATGGCTGCGGGCTATTGGTTGCAGCTCAGGGCCAAGGTGCACCTAGAAGAAGAAATGGACATGAATGATAACTCTGGCCTGTGGGTCTCCACGTTAACAGGGCAGTTTGCTCACTCTCTTATGCCATTTCGGGTTTGTCCTGTGGACTCTCCAGGGAGCTAAGAGAAGACAAGAGTACCTAATAGTTCTGTGCTGATAGTTTAACTTTTTGAGACATTTTAAGCCTTGGTTCTTCTTTCTGTATTATGAACCACAGTTGAGAGCTGTGACGGGGATGCTAGCCATCCAACCACACTTGCCAGGCTACAGGTGTGTTCAGCAACTTTTGTTGTTTCTGTGTATTCTTTATTTTAACCCCCTTTCTTTTTCCTACCCATCTGTTCCATTTGTTTGTTTGTCATTATGATAATCGAAGGACATAGAAAATAACTTTTCTGTGTCATCTTAATGAACTTATTTTTTAAAAACTTAAATATTGCTTGGTGTCATGGTACACACTTTTAATTCCAGCACTTGGGAGACAGAGGCAGGCAGATCTCTATGAGTTTGAGACCAGCCCGGCCTTCATAGTTCCAGAAAAGTCAGAGCTACATAATAAAGAAATACTGTCTCCAAAAAAAAAAAAAAAAAAAAAAGCCATTCTCCCTTGTTACAACTATTAAAATTGAATGCCAAAATCATTAAGTTTTATGTAAGAAAAAAAAACATCTAAATTCAGGTTGAATATTTTATGCACACAAACTTGTAGTTAACTGACAAAAATTAAGTAAATAAAGGAAAAATAAGCACAATGGATATTAATAAAATATTAATATAAGGAAAACTGTAAATTAATGACAAATGATTTTGTCCCAGGTCAAAACCAAGTCCCTCCTGTCAGTTTCTAAACTATGCATAAGTTGTCACTCTTATCTGAGCACAAGTAACGCTGAAGAATTACTTAAGGAAAAAAAGCATCTGCATTTTATTGAGATTGCCCAGCGGTCCCCTATCAAAGTCCGTCTTTGCCAGTTTATACTGGCTTCAGCCTCCCCCACCCCCCCTTGTTTCTGCCCGGTCCTTACTGCATCTGGCTTATTTGAAAACATCACCTTTCTAATTTCTCTCCTGAAACTGATAGCCACTATGAACTTTCAAACAGAAACCAATTCACAACTTTTTTTTTTTTCCTAACTGACAAATCCTGGTCAGATAAAATAACTCCCTCTCTGGCCGGAGTGAAGGCTGGTGACCTCTGGAGTGGAAGAGGAGCAGTACAGAAGGCAGCGTGCAGGCGCTAATGATGGCAGTGATGACAAAGGCTCTGATCTTTCATGGACTTTCCATAAAACATCTCAGTCTACTGTTGTAAACAGTGCATCTCTTCTCAACATAGATACAAAAATTTTCCCCATACTGTAGCTTAGAATCAACAAAACGCTTATGGGGAGATGTGGAAATTGAGACCTGTTTTCAAGGGATAGATATTTAAACATTGGTGTTAGTATTTTCCCTTCAAACACTATTCGATGACCTTGTTTGGGGGGTTTTAAGTGAAGCACTTTTGAATTGATTACTCTGCCCTAATGATTGCTGTTATGCAGTAGATCCTGGGGCACAGGAAGGATACTATCTCTTTGCTCTTGCCTCAGCAGTCCTTTGTCACCTTTAGGCCACTCGCCCTCAAGGGACCGCCACTTTGTTGTGTGGTGTTGGGCTCTATCCACACAGTGGTGATCACCTCCAGTGTCAACAAGCAACATTTATTCCCTTGGAAGCAATAGATTTGCTACCTTTTCTACATTGACATTACCTAATATATTAACTATAAACTTCCTTAAATACATAGCAAGTTTTCTTCATTTATATGTTCTTCATGTGCATTTCCTCATGCAGAAGACAGGAGACCCACTGAGCGTTTTGATTGGTGGAAGAGACCTTGGCAACCACTGACTTAGATCTTAGACAACAAGAGCCAGAGGGACGTTAGCAGCCGACTTGAATCTGCCCTTCTGATTTTACAGATGAGGAAACTAAGGTTCAGCAAGGTAAAGAAAGGGTCATCCAGGGTCACCGAGGTGGTAAAAGGCAGTGATGAGCTATGAGCCCGGCTGTCTAAGTCCAGGTCTAGTGTTAATGCTCTTGCAACACACATGTTTGAAGACACGTAAAAGCTAGCTGGCGTGACTCAGGGAGTTGAATTGGTGAAAAGCTTAGGTTGGCACCAAGGAATTTTGACTTCTGGTGCAAATGTTTACTGTGGTTTTTTTCTACGTATATTAAATATACAACAAACTGCTAGAGGAATTGCACAAAATTTTGTTTAAAAGACAAAGTTTCATGAGAAGCTGCTTATGAAGGCCCATTGCTTCTATGTCCCATAGTAAGGTAGAAGACAAAATAGTCACTCATTGGAATTTAACAATAGCCAGAGCCCTTTGTTCTTTGGAAGGTAATAATAAATTTCTCTTACCTCTTGTGTTACCAGATGAAGAAGGAGGCAGGCTTGAGTCAGACAAGTACTGTTGAAAAAAAAAAAGAGATGCTGGGTATTTCGCCCCCGTTGAATGACAGTCTTAGAACTATATTGTATGCAATGCCTTTCTCAAGGATGCTGCCATGACTTAAAGTTTGGGAAGGAATGATCATCTCCCTCACATGAGCACTCGCTCACATCAGGAGTGCACAGCTAGCCAAGTGTGTGTCTGCCACACATACCTACCTTTAAGGGTTTGAGGAAGGACAGGACAGAGGCACCCCAGCTTCACTTTTATAGAGGCTGTTCTGCAAACACAGCAGCCACCTCAGCTGTCCTAGCTGGGGACCTACTTGGCAAAACCATTTTTGGCAATCTCTTTGCACAATATTCACTGACTGTGGCTGTGAATGGATATAATTAGAAATATTTCTTGTCATCTATAAATAATTTGACAGGGGATGATCTAGGGTTCTTTATAGGCATCTGATAGGGAATGGAGATCCAGGGGGTGTTGGAGGCCGTTTCTCCCGACTTGGGTGTTGTATCATTCATCACAGAATTCAAAGCCAGGTCCCTACTTACTCTCGTGCCTATAAAGCTGTTTCCACAGGATGAGCCCGGTGTGAGAAGAGTGGGACTAATTAATCTGCGAGTGCTTAGAGCCATTACGGAGTCTGGAATGAACTTTAGATCTGACACTGTGACTGGAAGCACTGAGTGACAGATATTAAGATAAAAATTCTCAGGCAAGGGCTGGAGTTTTAGAAAGACTGGTGATAGATTCTTCTGAAGTCTGAAGGTCTGACCATGAGGAAGAAAGTGAATTCTCAGATTAGGCAGTGGAGGGGAGAGGCAGTAAGGCAAGGAAGAGTCAGAACAGAGATGAACTTGTCTGGTCTCTTTCTGGAGAGTTTGTCATAGACACCTCCCCACTCGTGCACTGCAGGAGCAACAGACTGCTGTGTGATAGCCCACGAGCGTTTCTACTGCATCACCGAAGGAGATACATACATGATTTCCTAGGGCACGGGCAAATGCTCAAGGCTAGTTGTGGCTCCAATGAGGTGGGTACTACATACTTTTACTTAAGGTGGGAGGAAAGGCATGCTGTCCGCAGAACTCTCCCCACGGACAGAGAAGGTGGGTGGATCGGCCCCCACAGTGCCCTTGAAAGGCCGAGTTGGATTTGACTAACTTGATACAGGCACAGCTGTTGCTGAATACGACAGGAAATCTACTTTAACTGTCCCTGTGATCTGGCCTGGTATTTTCAACCACTGGTCTCCTGACTTAAATTGCTAAATTCAGTAGATGGTTTGCTTTATAATTCTATCAGGTGAACTTGTCTTTCACGGGCTGGCAGGTTAAATCTTTTATACTTTTAAATTGGTATTGCATCTAATGCTACACAATAGGTTATCCTCCATGGCAGCAACCCACACTGAGTGAGTGGCTTACCCCAAGTGTTAGGCTCAAAGCTGGAAAGAAAAGTGTTCTGACCCTCTAAGATTTTCACAACTCATTTTTGTCACCCCTTTTATGAGCTATCGACACTATTATAGGCATAATAATTATTTATTAAAAAACATTTGGATCTGAGAGATGAAAGAAGAAAGTTTGAATGAGGCAGAGAGCTCATTTGTGCATTAGTAGCTAAAAAACACTGACTGTGTTCCTCACCATCAGACTGTTAATCAGTTACAATCTTGAGAACCCCAGAAACACTACAATGACACAATAGTGACAACCAGCAGGGTCCACAATAATAGACATCAGAAAACACCACGGATCATGGGCAGGAAGAGAAGAGAAGCAACCTTGACAGAGGGTCAGCACCATTCCTCCGGGCTTGCTTGTCCAAGGGATGTCTAAACAGAGGACACAGGAAAGGAATCTGAGCTCTCTTGTACTCTCCTGGTACTTTATGACTACATACATGTGGGAAGGCCCGCCTTATTCCAAAGTAGAGTGTATTTTGGATGCGCTATTCAGCAGTCCAATAAACACTTCTTGCTGGCATGCCCCCCTAGTATCCTCACAGATGAGGAAATACAGGATTCTGAGAGTTCGTATATATTTTCTTATCTATTGCAGACACATCTGGGGGAAATTTAACACTGTTTAAACCTTGCATGGTCATAAAAGTTAATTGTGTGTTATAAGTCATTGTGTTAAGTTTTATCACCATGTGTGAATTGGTATATAATCTCAGTCCTGCACATAGGTCTTTATAAAATGCTCAGAACAATGTCACTAGGGGGCGCTAAGGTACACATTCCTCTCTTAGGGATGCAGGTTACAGTTGCACACAGACTCCTGAATCTCCCAGAAAGTTAAAGTAGTTGTAAAAGATTGTAGGTGCTTAGGGAATGTCCAGTAGGCAGGCTTTTCAGGTTTTGATATACATTTTGTAACAGAGTTGAAACTCGGACTGGAGATATTCATAGCCTGTTTTTTGTAGTGTCTAACCGTGACAGCACATCAATAAAACATCTTAAAACTCAGCAAGTCCAATTGGTATTTTAAATTACCCTGAGACTCCCACAACATCACTACTGGGAAAAGTTACGGATTCATTTCTATGCCAGTCATTAATTGTGGTCAACATACTTTCTCCAGTGCGTAGTGTCCTGCCTTCACTTTCAGCCTTCTTTCCCTTTCCTTGTTCTGCCATATCAGATGTATTCTCCTTCCACATCTTCTATTCTGAGTTGTGAACTCATAGGTGGACATATATCTTCTTCCCACGCACTTCATTTTGATGAACACTTCCCCAACTTTCTTTTTCCCCTTCCACCATCTCAGCTTCGTGTATTGCTACAACATCCTCTTGCACACACTTACCCACCAGAAGTTGACATTTCCAAAACCAGGAAGCTATAAATAAGCTAAAAATCAAGACACAACACACAGAACTATGGAAAATATATGAGTCTAAAAATCAGAACTATGTCAAGACTTGTGTTCTTATGTTGCTGAATATAAATGAGAAAATTCTGTCTTGGTGACATATTCACCCCTGACCCCAACACATGCAGGAGTTTTAGTCACTCACTTCTTTCCTTTCATGCCTGTCTACACCCTTCCTCTTCCTCCTCCTCCTCCTCCTCCTCCTCCTCCTCCTCTCCTCCTTCCACTATGCGAAGAGGAAGAAGCACCTACTGGATGTTATAATTAGCTCAGGGCACAGAGTCTTAGGAAAACAAGACTCAGAAGGGGAAGAATGGAATTCGTTGACTCTTTGTAACAGTCGGTTCATTTCATTCCATAGGGTTCCATTGATTCCTGGTGCAGTATTTAAAAGTAGATTAATGAAGTTTCCTTCCTCATTGTCTGACAACTTTAGGGTTGAGGAGTCATAAGTGGTCCCCACCATCCAGGTAACATTAGTAATTAATGTTTGAGAATCTAATTTCCTGGGTATTGGTTGGATTATAATGAGAAATGAGTCAGCAGATAATTTTAATTCCAGCTCTGGTCCCCTTGAGTCCTCGCCTGCTTGGTCCCAGCTAGATGGCAAGGCCTGCTTTGCTAATTTGCTCTAGGAGGAGGTCTTGGAGATTAAAGGCCAAAGTAAATTGTAAGATTTCCTTTTCTCTTTGAGATCTGACACTAGGAAACCTTTAATGTAGAAAAAAGTAGCAGGATGCCAGGGCCACAACTGCTGACACCTGGCGTCCATCACCCTGCTGGAAGGAGAGGAAAGATGATGCACTCCCTTCCCTCATGGTGGCACATCCACGAGGCATGGCCATGAAGAGGGAAGATTCCACTGTGAGGAGAGACGGAGTCAGTGTTTTAGTTTTCAAGAACAAGTTATTAGTGGGTACGTGTGGACTCTATAAATTTCACGGTGTGAATGATTGCCAGTTGGTTCAAAGGGTGAAAACTAAGGAACTATCTAAGAAAAAAATGTGTTCTTAATAAATACATGCTGCCATTGGGGGAAATTCGGAAATAAAATGTGACTAGACACAGCTCCTTTTATTTAAACAAGTAAAGTAGAGATCATTCTAAAATGTGGGCGTGCCTCAAGTAACCGGGCCAAGATGACAGATGTCACCACTGGAGAGGAGAGGTGAGTTAGGGCAGAACTCGAGGAGAAAGACAAGGCAGTATAATGGGAGAGAAGATGAGAGATGAGGGAGGAGGAGGGAAGGGAGGAGGGAGAGGGAGAGGAAGGATGGTGTAATAAATGGGTTAAAGATAAAAGCAGTACAGAAAGTGAAAGACCAGGAGAGGCCAGGACGGAATGACTGCATCACAGAGATAAAGCAACACAGGAACCAAGTAGGTGAGATCAGGCAAAAGCAAGCAGAAGGTGAGATTGTGTGGAATGTCTGAAGGAAAGTATATGGCAGCAAGCCTAAATGAGGAGAAGAGATAAGACAGCAAGTAATAATAGGCCTGGGTGATGGGCTAGGATGTTCAAGTGAGTGGAAGGCATAGGCAGAACAGAAGAACCGAAGAGGAAAGAGATGGCTTAGAACAACTGGACATTGCGATAAGACTGAATATACTACACAAAACCAAGAGATAAGATAATATGAAGTGAAGGGAGAGGAGAGACAGGGAAGGACCAGTGGTTGGAAAATGAGCACAGGATAAAAGGTAGGGTCCAGGCAGAGTGATTCAAGCAGATGAGACTGGAAGCAATAGATGTACAAGAAAAGGCATCTGGTAGTTGCTCTAAACCTCAAAGATAGAACAAGACCCCAGGCCTGCATAGATGAGGCTTACATTTTGATGTGACAGAAACAGATTGTCTATAGTTATAGTGAGCCATAAACAAAAAAAAAATCATAGTAATTGAGAGAAATGAACTATTTAAAAAAAATTTAATTGTAGGAGTTTTTTGCCTGCATGTATGTCTGTGCATCATATGTGTCCCTAGTTCCCACAGAAACCATAAGATGTTATCAGATCTCCTGCAATTGGCTTTTGAAATGATTGTGGACTGTCTGTCATACTTGTGCTTAGAACTGAATCCAGATTCTCTGGAGGAACAGCAAGCCAAGCCATCGTTTCTTTACTCTGAGCCATAAACTATTCTTAAGAGTATATGAATATTTCTTTAAAGAAATATAGTTCAATATTAGACTTTGAGGAAGAGTGGGTCTCAGCTTCTGTCTTAGTCATTTTTCTGTCGCTGTACTAAAACCCCAATGGCCAAGGGGAAAGAAAGTATTTTTCTCTTTTAAAACACACTTTTTTAATTTGGCTAATGGGTTTCGAAGGTGGGAGTCCATGGTGGTGGACAGGAGGAACGGCCCACAGCTCATATCTTGATCCACAGCCATGAGGCAGAGCAAGCCAACTGGGAATGCCATCAGCCTTTGAAACCTCGAAGCCCCTCCCCCACAGTGACAGACCTCCTCCAACAAGGTGATGCCTCTTAACCTTTCCCAAACAGCTCCATCTGCCGACAACCAAGCATTCAAATGCGTGAGCCTATGAGACCCATTCTTATTAGGTCAGCCATAGTGTGCCAAAACATGGTGGTAGGAAGTGATAAAGGATTCCTGAAGCCGGGAGAAACGTGATACTCTAAGTTTCAAATCCATGGACCTGAACAGTTAGTGCAGCCGACTAACTGCACTCTTAAGAGGGGAGCATTACCAGTGATGCTTGCAAAGGGGTCAGGGACCACCTTCAGGGTCTGCCCTGTATGTGAAGAGCAAAGTGACAGTTTAAAAATAGAAAGTGATGTCATCAGAACTCTCTGGCTGCAGTTGAGAATGACTGAGACTTGGGATGGAAGCCCAGCTATGTGACAGAGTAGATCATAAGTGATGGTGGGTTGAAGAAGATGGCAGCAAAGACAGAAGTTGATGGCCGTTGAAAGAACATGTGGTTTGAATAAGAAACATTCCCACACAGGCTCATGTATTTGAGTATTCAGTCCCCAGGTAGTGACACTGTTTGAGAGGTTAGGGAACTTTTAGGGCTCAGAGACCTGCTAAGGAAGGACTCTTCACTGGAGGCGGGCTTTGAGAATCATAATCTATCCCGGCTTCCAGCTCATTCTGTTTCCTGGTGTACTGACAAAATGTGATCAGCCAGTTTCCTGTTTCCTGCCTGCTGTCACATGGTCCCCACTATTATGGACTCTTAACTCTCTGGAACCATAAGTTAAATGAAACTTTCTCCTTTAAGTTGACCTTGGTCATGGTATTTTGCCACAGCCACAGAAACTAACTAATATAAAAATTGATTTATTGGGTATGGGAAAAATGAAAAAAAAAAAAACTAAAGTTATTAAGGTTGATCCTGAGATTTTTGAGCATGAGCAACTGTTGTCATCTACTGTGATAGGATATTAGATATAACTGTGCTTTGAAGAAAACATGGGAGGGGCATGAATTCATTTTGTCTATTTCTGGTTTGGAAGTGATCATTAGTAGAGAAGGAACAGTTAGGTTTGAAGTATAAATTCACAGCTCATAGGGCATGGATGATACTGGAAGCCAGGACAATGGATGGAGCCACATAGAGAGGAAATGTAAAATGAAAATGGAGAGGCCCTTGCAGTATCAATGTCTTCCTGTATTGCTCTGACACAGTGTGTGATACCCACTAAAACACTAAATACACTGAAAGAATTTGATTGTGTATGCTGTTATAGTATATAGTATAATTGGGGCTAGTGCCACAAATTGCTTTAAAATATAGACACAGGACAAAGCTTTCGTGGAGCATATATTCACAAGGGCCACTTAAAAAGACAGATTTTACCATGTGAATATTAAGGGCATTCAGAAGATAGAAGAAAAATGATGCTGAGGAAATAAAGGCCGAATTTTACTCCTTCCTACAGGTTTGAGAATAACCTGTGGGGGAGGGGAATATTACCCAAAACACATTCCATTTAATCTCATTTTATCCATTCTTCTGAATGGCAATAGAGTGAATGTGGGCCCTACCACCAGGACCTGGTTCAAACAGCTCAAATTCTTCATTTGTAAAATGGGGTAAAAATTACCATTTCACTGAGTTGTTGTAAGTGAGCCATTTATAAAGATGAAGGTCATAAAAGGATGATATATTATGCAGTCATATGTTATGCTGTAGCAGCATCCACTGCCATCCTAATTAGTCAAACAGTCATACAATACCCATCCATTAACCAATTAAATTATGGCATATTAATATCATAAAAATAGAAGAGCTTGAAATGTGATTTGAGTCCATCACACTGAGTTTTCAGGAGCATCTGGAGATCTGTCAAAGGAAGAGAAAGAAAAAGAGAAGAGATAGGATAGACAGAGCCATAAAGATAACTGGACAAGATTAGAGTCTTAGAAATCAGAAAAAAGAAGAGAGAGAGAGAGAGAGAGAGAGAGAGAGAGAGAGAGAGAGAGAGAGAGAGAGAACATTCCAAAAGGAAAAGATGGTCAGAGGCATTCTAGCAGGGTGAGAAAAGTCAGGCTAAGGACTCAGCATTTAGTTCAGAAGTGAATAAATCACTAAGGATCACAATGACATCATTGAAAGGGAGAAGAGGGGACAAACATTAGGCTCACAGGAGCTGATGAGTGGGGGGCGTGAAGATGCCGTGTATGCACATCAATACTCAGAAAGGAAGTTTCAAAAGATAGACAGTTGCTGGGGGAAAGAAGAACACAGAAGAGTGTGAAAAAAGTCAGTAGATTTGAAGAGATTTTTGAAGAAAATGGAAGAGAAAGATATTCCATTGCATAAACTTCCCAAGAGGGATGAGTTCCTTATATGAAGAACAAGACAACAGAAATGAGGGACAGTTTCCACTTCCTGGCACTCATTTCCAGCTTCTTCTATTTTAAAATACTTTAGTGATAACAGCTATTGGCAATCTATGTGATAAATTTTATATATGAAAGGATTTATATACAATGCATATCCCCAGTGTTTACCACAGCCTGATCAATATGTTGATCATCACACTTGCTGCATATTAAATCTTGAGAACATAGCTATCCTGTAAGCAAGAGCTTTGTATCTTCTCACCAATATGTGTTCGTTACTCCCAACTCTCAGCCCCTGAAGAAACTCACGGCTTCTATGAGCCTGACATTTTAGACTCCACACAGAAATGAGATTGTGCAATGTTTGTCTGCAATTGACTTGGCATAATGTTCTCACTGTTCAGCCACTGTAGTTACAAATGGCAAGGTCTACTTTTGAATGACTTTGTAATAGTGCACTGCATGTTCAAAGCAATGTTGTTTTTTTATTTTTTCCTTTCCCCCAATTTATATTTTTTACAACCCTAAATAGCCAGGTATATAAGACAGGTATGGGATTTCAACACACACTGTTAAATATTTTATGTCATTGGTGCTGCATTGTATGTGTGTTTACTTCGTGTGTCCATTAACAAGTTATTGAAACTGTAGCTATTTTTGATACTTTTAAATTTTACTTATTTTAGAATTAAAAGTTCCGTAATCATTCTGTTAGGTTATTTAAGCCAGCAGTAGCAGCTCCCTCTTACAATTCTATCACTTGAGAAGTTGCCAAAGGATTGCTACAAGCTTGTCTGGACCATCCTGGGCTACAGTGTGAGACTATCTCAAACACAAACACGAACAATATTAGGGTGTTCTGCATTGACTGTGTGTTTACTTAAGCAGTGAGTTTATAGTTTCATGTCTCCATGTTGTGACTTGAGAGTTCTTTAATTTTAATGTGAAGGACTCTCTTATTTCCTGTATGATAGCTCTTACTGTGATGAATTCTTTCAACTCTTTTCTACCAAGAATTTTTTTTTAAGAAGAAAGAAAAGTTTCTGAAGGATGGTATTTCTGTACATAACATTTTCGCCTGGTGGTTATTTCTTTTAGAACTGAGTGTGCAAATTTTCTAGTTTGTGGAGAACTTCACTGTTAGCCTCCCACCGGCTTCCTCCTACAGATTCCCAAGAGAAAAGTCACTTTTCTTTCTCCTGCAGCTTTTAAAATTGTTAGCAATCTGACTCTAACGTGTCTTATAGTCTTCTTTGGGTTGCCCTTTCTTGGGGTCCTTCAGCTTCTGTGATTCCGGATCTACACCCCTCCAAAAATTTGGGGAAACGTATCCAGCACTTCTTTAAGTTAGCTTTCTGTTCCCTCTTCTCACTCTTCTCTTTCTGGTACTCCCACAACCCGTATATTTGTATACTTGGTGATGTTCCAGGGTCCCTATGCTTTCCTTATTCATTTCCCCCTTTTCTCTTATAATTTGATACTTTCAAATGGTGCATCTTGGAGTTCACTGGGTTTTCTTTTGTGTGACTGAGTGTGATGTTGGAACTAGGTCTTTCGGTTCTGTCCTTGTGTTTTGAGGTAATTCTGCCAGAGAGCTCACATGAACACTCAGAAAGCTGAAATAAAAGTCTTTATGGCTAGCGGGTGTCTGCATGTCTGGGAACTTGCCCAGATCGTACAAGGCCTGATCCTCACAGTTCTTTTTATTTTATGTACAAAAACCATATCCTCATAAGATACACTTTAGTTCGCAAGAATATATTTAGAGAAAAATCAAAACTACAGACACCAAACGGCAGGGTTAGTACATTTAGGGACTTTCCTGAATCCTGGAAAGATGAACTAGCTCTCTGATGGATTAGGTCTTTGTTACCATTTTAGCAGGTGTTGGGACCTGTGTGCTGGGTTTTAAGGTGAGACTGGTCCCTCTAACAAGGTGCCAGTTGTGCTAAGATCTGGATGCTCAGCTCCTGGATATTCTCTCTCTCTCTCTCTCTCTCTCTCTCTCTCTCTCTCTCTCTCTCTCTCTCTCTCTCTTGTTTTTTTGCTTCTTTGTTTATTTTTGTTTATAAATTATTGTCCCAATTTTGTTTAGTTAACCGTTTCTGAATTTTAAAATTTTTATTTAATAAGATTTTTAAAGACTATTTGAATTCTTTTTCAGAATGTTCATTGATCTCCATCTCTCTGGTTGATTGTTCGAGCTTTACTTAATTCCCTTTACTGGTGTGGCACTTGCCTGATCATTATCGGTGTAAACTTTACATTGATGTCTCTACACATAAAAGACAAATATTACTTTCAATCTCTACACATGGGCAAGACCCTACCCTGTTGCAACACAGGACTCATAGGATAGCCTCTAGGTTTGTGATTGAGTAGAGTTGGAGCTGGATTTTGAGGCTGCTTTGGGGTCTGTACTGTTGTAGTTGGCAGTTCTGTTAGCAGGATCTCAGGCAGATGTGAGTGGTGTTTCCAGGTAGATTGCCTAGACTCTGGGACCCTTTGTCAATAGGGCTGGTGCTTCAGAGCTCACAACTAATAGGCTTGTTTGCAGATATGTTTGGGGGACAGGGTTCTATAAAGGCTCTCCTGAGCCACCAAGTAGTCAGTTCCCTAAGAATGCAGTGCCAGCATTGAATAGAGCATAGAAGGCCTGGAACAGAATCAAGGGTTTTGTTTTGGGACTCACAGAAGGAAGATGGATCTGCAAGTCTGTTCCTACTGACAACAGTAGGCATGAGCCTCAGAGAAGAAAGAGTCAGAGGGTAATGGAGGGTAAGCAAAGTTGTATTTATAGGATGTGTGTGTGTGTGTGTGTGTGTGTGTGTTTATGTTTTTTTTTAAAAGGCCATGAATTGGGTTTTTAAAAATAATACAGGATACCATGTCTTAGGTAGTAGTTCTTAAAAACTAAAAGTAGTTCTAGCAATTGATAGAGATATCATTTCTGGCTAAAGACAAAGGAGAAGAAGACTGGGAGAGAGAGAAGGAGATGGGGAGAGAGTGGAGACAGGGAGAGGGAGGAGAGGAAGGGAGAGAAAGACACAGAGAGAGATGGGAGAGAGAGACAGGGAGAGAGAGAGACACAGAGAATAGTAAGAGTCGGAGAGAGAATCGGGGAGAGAGCACATGTAGATTTCAACTTAAGCTTGGGATGGGGTCGTGTCAATGGCATGTAGACATCTTGTGTTTTCCAGCCAGGAGGTACCAGCACAGCCAGGCCCTTTGCTCCCTCCTGCCTCTTTGCCAGCATCTGTCCACCTATCTGCTTTTTTTCCCCCACTAAGTCAATAGCTAAATGGAATGGCAATATGATTATGGCATTAAGTATTAACCTTTGGCAGAAAATTAGAAAATTAGGATTGTTAAAACTGCGTTGTAAATTATTTTAAAGTCTAGTTCAAGATGTAGCACCATGATTACCCATCGTATCCAAACAAATAGTACTTCAGATCCACCCAGGGAAAATCTTCTAGGAGCTGAGGTCTAGAGATGCTGCACAATTTGACCTACTGGCTGATAAGGATAAAAATGATTAGTTGTGTATTGTTCCTTTTTAACTGACTATATATTGCTCTTAAAAAAACCTTTGTTATATTTCTAATAAAGGCATTAACTATTTTATTTGTTCACCATCTGCCGAAATTGGCCTGAATGGGAGGCCTGTGCTTATTTCAGCACAGGTAGAGGTCTAGTCATTATGTAATGACAATAGCAACTGTCACGGCACGGTAGGAAGCATTTCTTTTATCTGAAATATTTAGGCAGTTGACATTTTCAGCCAAAATTTCAATTATATACTGTGATTTTTATTTGTTGCAATACATTAAAGTTCAGAGGTACTTTGGAGCTCAAAAGCTAGGATTTCTATTGGTGAGTGAAGTGTTATATAATAACTAGAGTTTTCACATCTGTACAGTATATTATATGTATTTTGTGGTCCTGCAGTTCTAGAAAGTAGGGTGCCAATGTGCATTTAATGAGTGCTTTAAAGCACATTTATGGCAATTAAAATATTTGGAGTCAAAGATATCAGATTTTAATTTCAACTATACCATCATTAAGATGCTTTGTATAATGCTAGACCACATCTGGAAAAAGTGATAAACATCAGATAGAATTTCCATTAAAGAAATATATGTGTTTGTGTGTGTGTGTGTGTGTATATATATCTGTGTGCAGGTATGTATGTGTGAGTATGTGTGTGTGTGAGTGTGTGTGTATGTGTGTGTGTGTGTTAGTGAAAGCAGGGAAGTGGCATTCAGTATATATGTAACTGATATAAAAATGCAAGATCTATGATAATTAATGTAGTCTATCAAAAACCAGAAAAGGACTAAGATATGGCAATTTCCAAAGGATGGAGGAAACAAGAGGCATTCGTTCTTAATTCCCCCTTGCAGTTCCTAAGTGCCAGGAAGATGCAGTAAGAAAGCGTCTGAGCATCTGTGGACATCCAAGTGCACACATCTCTACATAGAGACGAGCAGGAAGTGGGGAACCTATTATTTCAAAGAATCCTGACCCCAGTTTAGTGATTCATGTCATTTTAGTGAAGTGACTATAGTAACTATTTTTGACAGTAATCACAGTTTTTCAAATTTTTGCTCTGATTGTATGTACGTAACTGCCATTTTAATTGATTTTTTTACTCCCTCTTAGGATGGAGTGTTCATATTCCTTCAGGAAGGTGATCAATCACCTCACTAACAGAAGCCAGGCCACGCAGGGCTCCTTGCGCATGCCTTTGCAAGCCTCCAGGCTTCCCCGGCTTCCCGCAGGCATGTGTGTGGCACTTACTGGGCTTGGCCTGGCTGCTCTCCATGCTTAACCTGGATGACTAAGGAATTTGTCATAGATGTAAGCACAATGATTCTTTTCTCTTTCTCTCCCTGATGTACAAAGTGATCGGCCGCCACGGAAAGGGGGAAGGAAGAGACTGACGAGCTCTTGGCAGATAAATTTTTTATCTCCAAAAGTCATGAGTACAAAACAGAGTGACAAAGATCTTCACATTTTGCTCATCTCTTTGGTCACTTTCCTGCACGTGGATCGATCACTCTTCGCTTATGATTTTGGTGTGAACCTCGCGGCTCTTCACCCGCAGCTTGTTGACCTGGGACTCGGCGATGTCAGCCCGCTCCTCGGCTTCCTCCAGCTCGTGCTGGATCTTGCGGAACTTGGCCAGGTTGACATTGGATTGCTCCTCCTGTGAATAAGAATGCATTTGTAAGGAAGAAATGCTCACATTTGTAGACTTTGGGGTCAGTGCATCTTGGCTGTCCTTTTTGCTTAAAACCAATCCACTCTAATAAATTTTCAAAGAAGTCTAGAGAAGTGTGTACAGTTCTATTAACTCTGCAGATGTTTCATGCAGTCATTGGTAAACACAGATGACATTGTCTCTCTTAAATAAAAGAACAATTTTTCTTTCAGAAAAGCTAACACTCCTATGATTGTGCCAGGTCCCCAGGCTCTGTTGTCATTGCTGTTGAGGCTCCAGAGATGAACGAGACTCACACAAGCAATTCCTATGACACCAAACTGAATATAAATTATTGTCACTTGGGTCATAAATTATCCCCCACTTAATAAAGTTTAGAAATTAAACATGTTTATTATTCTCTAAAATAATCCAAGTTGTCTTTGATTATGCTTGCAGATACAGTAATGAATTGTGAAAGGCCAGTTTTAATTTAGTCTCCAGTAATTATTCTTTTTTTTTAATGTCTCATTAAGAACCTTCACAAAATAGGACATTCAGATTTAGAACATTTATGAAGCTTAAAATTACTTTAAATGGGGTAGCTCGGAAAAGCCTTTGCATCTTCCTTTCATGGTAGAAAGAAGCAAGAGCTGGAGAGGAGGGAAGGTACGTGGTTTGGCAGGCTGTGGGTGCGAGGTACACATGTGTGTGTGTGTGTGTTCACATGTGTGTGTCTGTTCATGTGTGTGTGTGTCTGTTCACATGTGTGTGTGTCTGTTCATGTGTGTGTGTGTCTGTTCATGTGTGTGTGTGTGTCTGTTCACATGTGTGTGTGTCTGTTCATGTGTGTCTGTGTGTGTGTCTGTTCACATGTGTGTGTGTCTGTTCATGTGTGTGTGTGTCTGTTCATGTGTGTGTGTGTCTGTTCACATGTGTGTGTGTCTGTTCATGTGTGTGTGTGTGTCTGTTCACATGTGTGTGTCTGTCCACATGTGTGTTTCTGTTCACATGTGTGTGTCTGTTCACATGTGTGTGTGTCTATTCACGTGTGTGTGTCTGTTCACATGTGTGTGTCTGTTCACGTATGTGTGTTTTCACATGTGTGTGTCTGTTCATGTGTGTGTGTGTGTGTGTGTGTCTGTTCACATGTGTTTGTATGTGTGTTCTCACTTCTTCCTTTGCTCTCTTCCTCCTCTTTCTCTTCCTTTCAGAGCTAAGAGCTCAGGAGGTAAACAAAAGCCACCAGTGGACAGAGAACCTTATTTGCAATATGCAGGTACGTGTCTCCACAGAGACACAAGTGACACTTGACTCCTTAGGATGAGTCAGAGAAGAGTAAATATGATGGTGTCGAGCTGCAGTCGCCCCGGTTAGAGCACTACTGAACCTTCTGGCGTCCATAGTATGCATGACACTTCAGCTTCGCCCTGGATCTCCTTAGTGTGTATGTAACAGTGACTTGCAATGTAATGAAAGTAGAATTCCTATTTCCTTCTCATCCAGGAACATCAAGTCCCCTTTGTTTCCATTTCGATTATATCTTAGTTCACCCACCTGGCTACTCGCACCACGACTTGGTGGATAACCCCTGCGTTGCTTCCTTTTTACTTCCAGGGCCAGCCTACTGGCAAGCCTAATGCCTTCCTTCTCCAGGGTGAATCCTGAATCTCATCAATTCTCCTTGCTTTATTTCTGCCTTAATACAAGCCACACACCCACCTGAAAACATACTTGCACCTACTTGGGTTATCCAACAATCTTTTCTCTACACCGTAGTAAGGATACTTAAAAATAAAAGCAGGTCACATCTGTTCTGGAAGGGGATCGCTCCCTTGATTCTGTGGCCTGATTGCATTTGTATTATGACGAAGGGTTCCTTCCAGAAGACCTTGTGACCCTACTTTCTGCCTGGTTCTCTGGCCCCAGGTACACTCTTTTCTTCCTCAGTCTTGCTGATTCATGCACAAGACCCTGTACATTGCTCCTCCCCCTCTCTAGAACACTATAGGGATGAAGCTTTGGTTGGTTGGGTTGATGCTTAACAACTGGACTCGGGGCCTCAGAGATGCCAAGCCTACCCCCACTCTTCTACTGAGCTACACCCCCATCCTTATTCTCACTAGTTTATTTCTCTCACCACCCTCGCTAGATCCTCTGACTGATCCTTCCTTGTCTTGCTCATCTTTTGGGGTTTTTTTTTTGTTTTGGTTTGGGGTGGGGTTTTTTTGTCTGTTGGCCACCCGGTCATGTCAGGAGTTCTGCTCTCACCGCTTCCTCAGCTTGTCTCTTGTAGGCCTTGACCTTTGATTGCAGTTTGTCCACCAGGTCTTGCAGCCTGAGAACGTTCTTGCGGTCTTCCTCAGTCTGAAAGATTTTTAAAGTGTGAGTTGCTTGAAAACGTAAATATCACTGCTCTTTTCTGTATCTCTGGTTTTTAATGTCTTGCAGATAGGGGTAGGAACCTAGAGAAGGGCTTTTCCTTACTTGGTAAGTGAGTTCTTTCACTCTTCTCTCATGTTTGCGCAGACCCTTGATAGCTTCCACATTGCGCTTCTGTTCATTTTCCACTTCTCCTTCCAGTTCACGGACCTACACAAAAAGGTGGATTTAAAAAAATCTGGTTTTGGATTTGCTTATTTTACTTTATGTGTATGAGTGCTTGCTTACATGTGTTTATGTGTACCACAGAGCTCAGAAGTGGTGATCAGATCCCCTGGAATGGGTGTTGCAGATGGTTGTGAGTCATCATGTGGGTGGACCTATGCATGAGCAGTAAGTGTTCTTAAATATGGAGCCATCTCTTCTGCTACCAAAGGCAGATTTATAAAAATATTTTCTATCATCTAATCAGTCAATGAGTTTCTACTTCTTCTACTGGCCGGCTATTTTATATGTAGATCCTTATGTCTTTGTCTAAGTGCCCAAACATAAGCTGTCAGGCAACAGGGACTATCTGCTCTTCATCTCAGGGTGTCCTACAAGGTCTAGCTGTCTTAGGTATTGAAAGTCACATGCTAGAGTAGAACAAAAGGAATACGTGTTGACCAGGACACCCACCCTGGCCTCCAGTTTCTGGATCTGCTTCTTGCCACCCTTCAGCGCCAGCTGCTCAGCCTCGTCCAGACGGTGCTGCAGGTCCTTCACTGTCTGCTCCAGGTTCTTCTTCATCCGCTCCAGGTGGGCGCTGGTGTCCTGCTCCTTCTTCAGCTCCTCCGCCATCATGGCGGCCTGGTGAGTGACAAAACACAGTTGGTTAGGGGCTGACAAGGCCCTGCAGGATTCAGGCTTGCTCTCTCGGTCTCACCCTCTGCTTACATCAGTGATGGCTTTCTTGGCTTTCTCTTCTGCATTGCGGGCTTCCTGGACGATGTCTTCCATCTCTCCCTGGATTTGGGAAATGTCTGTCTCCAGCTTCTTCTTGGTGTTGATGAGGCTCGTGTTCTGATTAAAATACCAAATGCAGAAATATTAAATATTGAAGAACAAAGTCAGAAAATCAGATGTCTAAGTGAGCCTGTAAACTAGCTATTGACTAGCATCCCTCACGGGTTCCATAAATTATCTGAGTTAATAGCATATTTTTAAAGGACAATCAATTCTGTATGTCATAGGTCAGATAAACAAAAATCTTGTTACTCTTCCTCAGTTAAACATGTTAAACTTAGTTCTTCATAAAACATTATGGGTATATTTCTGAAAAATGTTAATATCCATGTATGAGTATCCCCTTCATACTTATTTACACACCTGGGTGTGGAGGAGCTGCACGCGCTCACTGGCGTCCAGCAGCTCCTGCTCTGCAATCTTCCTGCTCCTCTCAGTCTGCTCCAGCGTGGCCCGCAGCTCCTCGATCTCAGCCTGCAGCAGGTTGGCTCTGCGCTCCACCATGGCCAGCTGCTCCTTCAGGTCCTCCTGGCCCCGGAGAGCATCGTCCAGGTGCAGCTGAGTGTCCTGTGTAATGAACCATCATTGAGACACTGTATCCACAGGCCGGGTCACACCGCTCATCTGGGACCACCTCTTGGTGCCACCTACCTTGAGGATGCCTTGTGTGTTCCTGTAGTTTCTCAGGGCCTCGGCAGCCATGCGGTTGGAGTGGTTCAGCTGGATTTCCATCTCGTTCAGGTCTCCCTCCATCTTCTTCTTGAGCCTGATGGCGTCGTTCCTGCTCCTGATCTCGGCATCCAGCGTGCTCTGCATGGACTCCACGACCCTAATGTGGTTTCTCTTCAGCTGGTCGATTTCCTCGTCCTTCTCCGCAATCTTCCTGTCAATCTCAGACTTGACTTGGTTCAGCTCCAGCTGGATGCGCAGGATCTTTCCCTCCTCGTGCTCCAGGGATGCCTTCAGGACAACGAGAGCCAGTGTTAGCAGGAGAATGGCACTGCAGTGTTCAAGGAAGGTTAAACTATCCCTCCTCACTTGTTCCTGTCTTTGCACTACCATCGTACATTCTGATCTGCTCCTTTCCCCTATTGCTACAGAAATACATAATGTCCATATTGTTGATGTTATGTACTTTTCTCTCAGATGGTTCTTAAGGATGGACCCTCCTCCCCCTTACTCATATTTGTTTGTTTTCTGTTTCTACCATAGATCTTAATATATACTTCTGGTACTTGGGTTCATTCTTTATCTTCATCCTCAGTGGAGAGAATAAAGGATCATTTTTCATGTTTTTGATTCACCAGTCTTTGCACCCCAGAGCAAGGACCTAGTTCATTCTATAATTGTTGTGAAATGTTCAATAGAGTGTCTACCTCTGCTTCCTCTAAAGCAGCCTGGAGCTCGGATTTTTCCTGCTCAATTTGCTTCTTTATTTTCTCCAGTTCATGGATGCGTTTCCCTCCTTCTGCAATCTGTTCAGTGAGGTCAGAAATCTCCTCTGTTAGGAAAAAGGAAATAGAAATGTGTATAGAGATGACGGGGTGTTCCATCAAATCTCTCATTAAGGAAAATGGGAGATACACTCACGTTGCAAATTCTTATTCTCCCTTTTCAAGGTTTCGAGATGGTCTAAAGATTCCTCATAAGCATTCTTAATCTTGAACAGCTCAGTACTGAGAGAGCGGGACTCCTTCTGGGAGGCTTCAAGCTCAGCATGGGTTTCCTCATACTTCTGTTTCCATTCTGCCAGGATCTGAAGAGCAAGGGATGAAGAAAACGATGTAGCTGATAAACTTGGAGGACTCAGGGTAGAAGCTGTGTGTTCTAGAAACTCTGAGTTTGATCTGAGTGGTCTCAGATTGAAAAATAATTATGGGGTAGAAAAACTAACAAAGGAGTACACACACACACACACACACACACACACACACACCACAGTTCCTGCTAATGGATGAAGACAGCCAAGTGGTTTCAAAGGCTGGACACGTTAAAGACCATAGAAGGTTCTAAAAGCATACTTTGTCAAAGTTTCTCTGCTTCTTGTCCAGGGCAGCACAGGCAGCATTGGTCCTCTCCACGTCAATCATGAGGTCCTCCACTTCATTCTGCAGCCGCTGCTTCGTCTTCTCCAGGGAAGCACACTTGGCGTTCACGGCTTCTACGTGCTCCTCAGCATCCTGCAGACGCTGAGCCAGCTTCTTCCTGAGAAATGAAAATGGATAGTAGATGTGAATGGTAATTAGTAGAACTGACTGTTTCAAAATAGCTGTAAGTGAGCATTTCGAAAGCCAGACTTCCCCAACCGGTGTTTCTGAAGCTTGTTTGATACAATGGGTTCTCTGGGAACTCACTGTTGCTCTCCTACCACCAAGTGCTAAATGCAACCACATTTCAGCATAGCTTCACTTTATGGAGCTGGAGCCAACTTGACCCCTCTGCCTTCCTTTGTAGAACATAGAATCTGCATCAAATTCCTGCCAGTTATATCTGTGTCTGCATTCAATTTTAATGCTCAGAGAGTGGAGTCTGTATTTTGCTAACCTTTGTGTTCTTATAGGCTGTCCCACATACTAAGTACTCGAATGTTGACCATGTTAAACTTAAATGAGACATCCTTGTCTTTGAGTAATTGTATTGCTTCTCTTTTTTGCCAGGTTTTTGTTAATCCGTCTATTAAAAAAAAGATCTTTTCAAAAATAAATGCAGCTCTGAGAGTTTATTTCAGAATCGCTCTTAAGCATCTACAGAAACATTGATTTCATCAGTATATAGACTATGCACTATTCTGAGAATGAATACCTAAGGGAACCTTAAACTGATGAGTAAGACTGTTTCCAACCTAGGTCCTTTCTCACAAAAAAATTCAGCCTTGAATTTTCAGATGGCATTGCATATCTATTCCTCTATAAAGCCGTGTGCTTTCTCGCTTACTGCAGCGTCTCCATCTGTATACCACATTGGGCCTTGATCACATCTTTTTATTTCCTCTTACGGTCATATTTTTGCACATAAAAAGAGAGCTACTATCAATCCAGATTATTTTTTTTCTTTGCACTCATACCCCTAGGCCAATTATTGCATTAGTGGTTGAGAGAGAGAGAGGAGAAGTATGTGAGAATATATAATTAACTGAATAAGCTATTATACCAATTCTCTCTGCATCTGTGTAGACAGAATGAGGTTAAAAGTTCTCCCCTTTGAAAAATTACCATTCAGCTTCCTCTTGCCTACCTCTTTTCTCTGTCTGCCATGGATTTCTGTCATATATTTCCACAGACTACCTAGGGTATTTGTATTTCCTGAATGGCTTGATGTTCACATTTTTCTCTAGCATTCTTTAGCTTTGAGAAAGCAAGGACCCTCTGCCCACAGAGCATTCCTGACCCAAGCACTTTGTTAGTAGATATACTGCTATTTTAACCAAGTCGGGCACATACTTGGCCTCCTCCAGCTCCTCCGTGCGCTGGATGGCATCCGTCTCATATTTCGTCCTCCACTGGGCCACTTCACTGTTGGCTTTGGACATGGCCCTCTGTAGCTCAGCCTTGGCTTCCTGTTCTTCTTCATACTGTTCCCGCAGCAGGTCACAGTCATGGCGGGAGGACTGAAGAGCATGAGCTAGGGCACTCTTGGCCTAAAAGATAGGGTTTAGAGGTTTAATTTTATGTGTTTAAATTGGTATTTATTCTCTAAGCTCTTAGATCCCACCAGCAAAAGGCGGGGGAAGGGGGGAGACCCACACACACAGTGTAAGTATAAACAACTACAAGACCAATGATAACCATGACAACAACAAGACGCTGGTTCACCTTTATCTCCTCTTCAAGCTGCCTCTTCAGCTCCTCAATCTGTTGAGTGAATGCCTGTTTGCCCCTGGAGAGCTGGGAAACTAATGAATCCTTTTCATCTAGCTGGCGTGAGTATTCACCTGTAAAATACCAAGGTCCAGAAAACTCAGCCTGACGTCAGACATTAAAACTCTAAAATAAAAACTGGAACAAAGGAGATACCAAGTCTAAAGCATGGTGACAGATGGAGGTTATATCATATGTCCATCATCCACTTTGATGCTGATGAGGAAATCTTTGTACAATGAGAATATGGGGAAATTTGAGCCAAGCTCTTTATGATCAACCAAGGTTTTGGGAGATATTTAAGATGATCTGATTGAAGTTACAAGAAGTAAGCAAACATGAAAAGCAATGTACGGAGAACAGTCAAAGCACTCAGATGCTTTCTGGCTATGGAGTTACTGTGTTGGCCGCCTGTAACATTTGAGGGGAGTGGGAAATGGGAATCTTCAAATAGTAGCCCTCATATGCAGAACTGATGCTCAGTAGACACTTTGAAAGAGGTCTGCCCATGTTGGGAAAGCAAGAAATTGTCTGTCTGATCCCAGAATGAGTTGGTTCTAAATTGTAAACAGCTCCCAAACCAAACGGTCCATAAGTTTGTCTTCCGTTCTTGAGTAACATATTTAGAAAATACAAGGAAAGGAAAGCCTTGTGGCGTCACCCCCTGTGAACATTTGTTACAAGTCTTACCTGTTTTGAAATTTATTAGGAACCACATGTTTAATGTTTAACCTTTTAAGATCATGCCACTGCTAGGAGTAAGAAAACGTGTGCTAAAGAGGAGAGATTTGGGGGAGTATCCTAACTTGAGAATAGCTTTTGTTTGACTCTGAGTGTCCTGCCCACCTGGACAACAACAATACAGTCTTCGAGTGTCACAGGAGGAACAACATGACTTTAGTAGAAAGTTGGTCAAGTCATGAGAGGATTTCCTGCAGACTTCCCAGTCAGGCTGGTCAAAACTACAGCTTCACTTATGCTCCTGTTTCCTGACTGGCCTGGGTTCACACCCACCAGTTTGTACGTGGACAAGGTGCTCCTTCATTCCCAAGATGTGTCATCTTCAAATGGGAATAGCATCGTGGCTAATGGGGCAAAATAACTGTTGGCTTGTAAACAGTATTTGGAAAAATGACGAGTCAATAGGGAGATAAACTTTGTATTTGATAATTCTGTTTTGAGATCAAACCTTGACATGTAGTCTAAGCAGGCCTAAAGCACACAGTGTCTGCCAGGTTGATCTGAAATATAGCATTTTTCTACCTCAACTCCCTGGGACTACAACTATGGGTATGTGCCTAAATGCACAATTCATATTTGATAACTTTTTGATTGCATCCAAATCTGCTATATGATGTTCAAAGCAAAAAATGATTGTATGAACCAATCTACTTACCTGTCTACTGAACCACCTATCTTCCTCTGAAAAATAAAGCAACTGTAGGCCATTGCTCAATAATGAGATGTTTCCATGGAAGGTAATATGTGATTTCAAATAACTCGATAAAGTGTTCAGCAAATTGAACACCCATGGTAAGTTCATGGTTCCAGGATATAGCCCACCTGACTCCGTCTGCAGACGCCCCCTCTGCGCAGTCAGCTCATTGATCAGCCGCTGCTGTTCCTCCTCCTTGGTCTTCAGCTCGCTCACTTGGTCCTCCAGCGTGCGGCACATCTTTTCAAGGTTTCCCTGTATTCAAAGAGATGTAGAAGCTATTCAAGCAAAAACTTGCACCAAAGAACATTTGAGTGATCCAGACATAGATGTTGATTTGAGAATAAACTGTCATTACAGACAAAGATAATAACAAGCTTCAGCTGTCGTGAGAAGAATAATAAGACGCATGGTCTGAGCATACGACTACTATGTTGTTTGGTGAATCCAGTGCCTTCTCTAGATGTTCTTAACTGTAGGTTAAGACAATAATGCTTGACTGAGCCTGTTTGTGAGAAGCAAACTTTGTTTGATCATAAAGGATGAATGAAAAGCTCTGTGGTTGATACAAAGCATTTTAAAACGTCAAAATGTATAGCTGGATAGTAATTTTAGATTTCTGAAGGAGCTCAGTTTTCACTCCTATTATTTGGGTATGGCTATTCTCACTTAGGGTGAGCACATCAGACTTACTCCCCATTTCCCTAGTCTCAACTTGTATTGGCCCTCCTGTGAGTTCCTAATCATTTGTCTACTGAAATCTCTGTGACGTTTATGTCATGTTTATACCTTGGATTTGGAGATGACCTCCATGTTACTAGCGAGGTCATCGATCTCCATCTTCATCTCGCTCTTCTCCTTCTCCAGCTTCTGCTTCACCCGCTGCAGGTTGTCGATCTGCTCCCCGAGCTCAGCCACGCTGTCCGCGTGCTTCTTCCTCAGGGTGGCTGCTGTGGCTTCATGCTGCAGTGTGGCCTCCTCCAGGTCCCTGCGCATTTTCTGGAACTCGGCCTCTCTCTTCTTGTTCATCTCAATCTGGGCTGAAGTGGCTCCACCAGCTTCTTCCAGCCTCTCGCTGATCTCCTCCAGTTCCCGAGAGAGGTCTGAGCGCTGCTTCTCTGCTTTGGCCCTGGAGGCCCGCTCTGCCTCAATTTCCTCCTCCAGCTCCTCGATGCGGGCCTGGGGGTGGTGGAAAGGACCAACTCAGCTTCCTGGATCAATTGTTTTTCTTTAATGATGAATTAGACAGATAGAAGCCGTGGATGTACCTGCAACTCCTTGATCTTCTTCTGCAGCTGCATGCCGAGGGCCTGCTCATCCTCAATCTTGCTCTGCAGGTTGCTCATTTCAAACTCTTTCCTATAGGGAAAGTCCTTGTGTCGGTCACAGAGCCATTAATAATAATCCCCTACACACACCCTGAGACCTTTATCTTCACCACTTACTTTTTGAGTTTCTCATCGAGCTGCTGTTTATCGTTTTCTACGTCCATTGTGGACTCTTGGGCCAGTTTCAGGTCCCCCTCCAGTTTCCTCTTGGCTCTTTCAAGATCCATCCGGATTTTCTTTTCTTGTTCCAGAGAGCCTTCAAGCTAAAAGTTAACAATTTGTGAATACAGTCCCAAGAATAGCACATTTGCCCCAGGCTGAGCTGGTGACATAGTGTATCAGCATGCTCTGGGACAGGGATGGGACAGGTTATGAACTAGTTAATTAGATGGACCTGCCTCATCACTCCTCCCTTTGTACAGAGTCAGTGTTTAAAGTGTGAAGTGTACTGATCTGTGTGCCATGACTACCGCTGAGGCATCACAGCTTCTATACAGTCCACTGAGTCCCTTACAGGCAATATTTCCCACTTGCGATGGGCAGCAAAGGGATGTTTTCACACTGTGACCTTGGCTAATGCAACCTGTATTCACAAGTGTCCAACAGGTTCTCTCTTAGATATCCTATCATGTGTAAGGCCAGCTGATCTTCCATATCCTTGCCCAGTGTTCCTGTGTCCCTCTGAGCATGAGGCCTGTTGACATGTGGCTATGCTTGCCACACAGAACATGTGACTTCACCCTTGGGCTCTTGAAGCCACCAGTGTTTCTAGTGAACTAAAGACTGGTTTATTCATACAAATCTTGGTGAACAAACCCTCGTTGCCATCCATTCTTTTTAACTCTTATCTGTTATCCAGCACTTGTCTTGTTGATTTTCTTGTGCGTGCATCTTGGTCTTCATGTCAACAGTTACATCCTGAAGTTATTGTGTGGGGGATGTGCTTTGGTAATGCCCATTATGTCATGGGGAGACAAGCTCACGCTTGCTTAATTATAAAACTTTTTAAAAATGTTTCTGAAGTGTTACACTCACATCATCCACTTGCTGTTCCAGCTTGATTTTGGCTTTGGTCAGGGTGTTGACTTTGTCCTCCTCTGCCTGCAGGTCATCCAGGGTCTGCTGGTGGGCCTCCTGGAGGGCCTTCTTCTCCTTGGTCAGCTTGGCGATGGTTTCGTCCAGACCTGCCATCTCCTCTGTCAGGTTTTTCACCTTGGGAAGCAAACGTGCTTTGCATTGAACGTTAGGTCTTAATAGCTTTGGTTTTATGTCTTACTTCTTCATTAAAATGAGTCATAAGCTTCCCTTGTAGACATCTCATACCTTGTTCTCCGTGGCGTGCTTCTCCTTCTCAACCTTGGCCAGTGTCAGCTCAAGGTCATCGATGTCCTTCTTCAGCTCTGAGCACTCGTCCTCCAGTTTCCTCTTCTTGGCCGTGAGCTCCGCGTTGATCTCCTCCTCGTCCTCGGCTCTCTCGGTCACCTCTTTGATTTTGGCCTCCAGCTGGATTTTGGTTTTGATCAGCTGGTCGCATCGTTCCTCTGCATCAGCCAAGCTGTCTGCTTCCTGTGAAGAGATATTAGACATTTTTAGATTTTAGTACCCTAGACCTTCTAGATTTTATTAATATTTTGAAAGCAAGCAAGAAAATGATGTTAAAAGGTATTAGGTTTCTTTTAGTTAGCTTTCCACCACTGAGCAAAATTGTCAGGGCACTGACTATTAACTTGAATAATGGCAAAGAAGTGTAAAACATGGTTTCCAGTGAATCTACAATACCATTGTTTTGTTATATGATTAATGTATCAGCATATAACTTCAAATCAGCATTCTTTGTTTAATTTTTATTTTTATTAAAGTTTGGTATACAAAAAAAACAATATTAAAATAAAGAACTGAATATCAGGACCTTGCTAAGAGGACAGTGAACATCAGAAAAAAGTGACCTAAATGAAAAGAGCATCTTCAAATGACAGAATAGCTTAGAATTAGAAGAATGACTGGAAGAACCAAAGAGAATGGGCTATAGTGACAGGTAGTTCTTAGATAAGTATTAACCTTGTTTCTCATGGAGAAATAGAATTTGAAATATAAAATCTGTGATAATTTGCTTATGTCTCTAGACTCTAGAATGCATGAGATAGTTACTAAGTAGGTAGTAGATGGAATACTGCTAATACAGGCACACAGGCACAGAGAGAGAGGGAGGGGCAAAGGGAGGGGAGAGGGAGAGAGGGAGAGAGAGAGAGAGAGAGAGAGAGAGAGAGTAGTTGGATCAAGCTTAGAAATCTCCTTCAATAATCTCTTTATTCTTCTCATTTTGGAAAACCTCAGTACAAACTACAGTAAAGATACAAGCCAACCTTGATTTTAGCAATTCTTTTTGTTATGTATTTGGAATAAAGACCCAGTGGGGTTGATCGCTTCCCCTTCTGAATTCAGAAAACTAAAGAGTAACTTTTCATGTTTCTATGCTTAGTTTTGACAGTAGCTTGGGAGAAACAAAAATAGATCAGATGGTAGCCCCTTGTCACATATGATTTTCCAAGTTTCTGAATATTTATTGGTTCATCAGAGTGAGATTATCAACCTAATCCCGCAAGCCATGCATTAAAAAAAAATGACACTACCTATAGAAAGCCTTTCCTTGATCCAATACTTTTAGATAGTCTAAAATTCCTAAAACAAAACTGTATAGAAAGTTTTTAGAAGACTATTGGTCAAATATTTCGAATATTGAAGTGAGACTAATATATTTTTATTTTTATTACAAGGCCTCCTCCCTATTCTCTAATAATATTGTTCTTTTGATATTTGTCAATAGGTAGGATTGTGGGAAAGCAAAGATTTCCCTATTTCCCATCCATTGTCTGCCAGGAAAAAAAAGCTAAAGAATGAGAAATGTTTGGAAATTTTTCCGTCCAGGCAACTAAGACTCCTACTGAACTGATTTGCAGTGATGTTGTGTATGGAATGTTACAGAACACTCAAAGAAGCTGTCCATTTAAATGATTGTTAGACAGTCACTTGATTCTGAGGAATTGTCACTGAGCTGAAATTTTAGCATCAAAGAGAACTTTGAGACTCACAGACTGAACTTGGAGCTGCAGGTCATTTTTCTCTTGCATCAGAGCTACCATTTTTTCTTCCAGCTCTTTTCTTTTAGCCTCTGCCTTTGCAAGGTTTTCTTTAGCTTTTTCAAATTCTTCCTTCATGTTGGCCATCTCCTTCTCTGTCTCTGCACTCTTCAGCAGAGGTTTGATCTTGAAATACAGCTTCATCCAGGGCCAGTGTTTCACATTCATGAAGGCACGGACGTTGTACTGGATGCAGAAGATGGACTCCCTGTGATAGGAACAGAAATGTTCAAAGGTGGGTTCTAACAGGAGACAGGAATAAAGGGACTAGCTCAAGGAATATTGCCCTTATTCATACCTTCTCTCCACCATCTTCTGGTACTCCACTCTCGCCAAGTACCCTCTGCACATAGCCTGGGTCCGGGTAATAAGCTGGGCCAACTTGTCATCTCTCATTTCCTCTAGGAGCCCCAGAAGACCAGCTTTGAAAAAGACCTGTGTGCAGGCAATGTTGCAGATCAGAAACATCACACAAAGCTTAAAAGGACAGAAAAACATTAAGCTGGATTTCGGGAGGATTACCTTGGTGTGACCAAACTTATACTGAGTGTGGTCAATGTCGATGGAGCCCAGGAGCTTCTCAGAAGCCTTCTTGCTATCAATGAATTGTCCCTCAGGGATGGCACTTGCATTTAAAACCTTGTATCTGTTTAAGTCAACCAAATAAATGACATAACTATTGTCACCAAACAAATCTCCTTACCATAGAAACATTATCAAAGGAACTATATTATCCCTTTATCTATTCTTTGCATAGTCAAAGGACTTTTCAACATGTCCCCAAGTCACTTGGATGTGTTGTGTTTCTAATTGTTAAAAAGAAAAAAAAATACCAAAAGCCTTAAAATAATCCACAGTGACAAATATACAACCTCTGCTTGAAGTCTGCATAGAGGATCCTGCTGGGGAACCCCTTCCTACAGATGCGAATGCCTTCCAGCACCCCGTTACACCTCAGCTGGTGCAGGACCAGTTCGTGCTCCATGGCACCTGAAAGAACACATACATTTCCTGGTCTAGACTCTGAGACAAACACACTGGGGCCTGTCTGGATAGATGACAGAAGTGACTTACCAGGAGTCTTGGTTTCATTGGGGATGATGCACCGTACAAAGTGGGGGTGAGTGCTCCTCAGATTGGTCATTAGCTTATTCAGATTCTCCTGTGGAGCCATAGAATTTCTTGTTTAGTATGTGATGTTATAAACACTCCTATTTACAGGCATAATGACCATGAGCCACCACTTTGGTTCAACTCTACTGAATAGTATCAAGTTTTGAATTTTCCAAACTCATGGCTGGAGTTTCAAAGTTCTTGACACGCCGTCCTAACATGTTTTGTGGCTCACAAGCATGGTTTCCTGTTAGTTGTTGAGATGGCTGCTCACTGCTGATGAATTTCTTGGCATATGTAACATATCTATCATTTCAGTGTAAGCATATGAAGAAGCTATACCCATACTCGGGGCCTTTATTGAGATATTTGGTATGGCTTAGCTCCTAATCTAGTGCTGCCTTCCAACCTTCTGTTGGTCACTCTTCTTTTCTACTTCTCTACTTTCACAAGCTCTTTTCTTGCTCCGGGCACACAGCTATGTCATCCTACTAAGAGCCATATTACTGAGTATCAAAAGTTTACCATTTTTCAGAGAAAGCCTTTCAGAATAACAAGAGCGTCTGGTTTTCAAGATGTAATTAAGAGCTGAGATTGCCAAGAAAAGAGAATTTTTTTCCTTGAAATCCTCCTGATTTATCACATCTGGTTTCTTATATTTTCTCCTTTTGACTCGCTCTGCAATTCCTGCCATGATTCACCAGTCCTCCACTTTCAAATGAGGCCTCTACTAAAGATAGACTCCTACCTAGTATATACTTAGGAACCTAAGTCACTTGGAAGCTCCAAGAGGGTCAAGAAAAACCTCATCATCTATGCAATCCTCTCCTGCTGGAGATTTTTTTAATTTAATGCTGAATGACCTCATTACTGAGTTACCAATTTAGTTTTCCATCGGATGCTTCTGTAATTCACTCCGGAACCTTATCTCATTTATTGGGGGGCTGCTTCAAAGTTATTCTGACTCTCCCTAAAATTCAGGTCTACCACTGTCAGCTGACCCACCCCTCTCCAGTTTCAGAGCCTTGAAGACAATATCCCTGCCCTGCCACACCCTTTATATAAAGCAGCATATAATCTAACATCCTAAACCCATTTAGAGAGAAAATGAAGGTGGTACCCTGAAGAGAGCTGACACGGTCTGGAAGGAAGAACCCTTCTTCTTGGCCCCTTTCTTTCCACCACCGCCACCAGACTCTGGGGGAGAAAGGAAAGCACAATCAGTCAGAAGTCAGACTTCTCTGCTTAGACGTTCCACATTAAATAAATATCGCTGATTGAAAATCACCTGCTTCTGCAGCTGCTGCTGCCCCAGAGAAGAGGTATGCCAGAGTTTTCATTGATGACTTCTGGTACAGCCCCACCACGGTCTCGTTCAGGGGGTCCTTGTTCTTGTCCAGCCAGCCAGCGATGTTGTAATCCACGGTGCCTGCATAGTGCACCAAGGAGAAGTGGGCCTCAACCTTGCCTTTGGCGGGTTTGGGCTTTTGGAAGTTGTTGGACTTTCCAAGATGCTGTTCATAAAGCTTGTTCTTAAAGGAGGTGTCTGTCGCCTTGGGGAACATGCACTCCTCTTCCAGGATGGAGAAGATGCCCATCGGCTAAAAGAAGAAACACAGAAAGAAACGCTCCATGAACTCTGCCTGCTCATAGGAGTGAAAGATGACACAAATGGCTAAATTCAGTCTTCAGTTCCACAGAGCTCGTGAAGACTCCTTTGTTTGGTCAGAAGTCATTGATTTAATAAGACTCTTAGCTATATAACAAAGAAAGACAAATGAGAGCTATGCCCTTCTGGACTTTGTGTCTTAGAGCAGAATTTCTCAAAGTACACCTTCTGAACTAGTTGTACTAGTTTGTTATTAGTCTTGCTATCAATGCAGACTCCAAGGTTTACCCAACCTTTGCAGAAGGACCTCATGGGAGTGAGAGCAGGGAGCACTGTGTTGGTGTTAAGTGTTTGGATGAGCTTAGCACAGCTTGAATTTGAAAGCCTCTGTCTACAGCATTAGAAATTCCTATTTCAGAGGTCAATAGTAGTGAATCCAAGGATGTCAGAGAAGTAAAGAAAAAAAATGTTCTATTAAGTGCTAAATTTGTGTAAGAATGATAGCGCTCGATGTAAGACTTTGATTGTAAATTCTGCATAGGCATAGAGTTCTGGACTCTATAGAACATATCTGTCTCAAAAGAGAGGACAGAAGGAATGCAGGGGCTGAAAGACGGGGGACTGGTGAACCAGTGTCTTCTGGATGTGACAGAGCTGGCCACTGCACTCATGATCTCAATAGCTGTGGTTAGTTACCTGTCTAACACCTGTACATAGTGGGGTCTGTTAACCTTCCACCTTGGATGGAGGGGGTCATAGGCCCCACTGTGCCCTGAGGAACTACAAGCAGTCAGTGGCAGCTAGAGAGGGAAGGCACATATTCTTCTGTGGGATAGCCACTGATAAGTTGCCCATGGTGTGGTGAGCACCTCCCCTTCCCCATGCTCATGTATGCTTATGCAAACTCATTGGATAAAAGAAGAAAGAAAGAAAAAGTAGAAGGGAGACATTTTGAGAAGGAGTCAAGAATTAGTGGAGACTGGGAGGGATTGGTAATGTGAGACTGGAATAACCAAAAGATATTATGTGGAATGTAATATAGTGTGTGTGTGTGTGTGTGTGTGTGTGTGTGTGTGTGTGTGTATGTGCATGCAAAGTAGTCTTTTTTTTTTAAGAAAACATCTTGTCTCATTTATCAGAATGCTTTCCTCATTTTGTTTATCAGTAGACATCCTTTTCCATTGCACATACACTGCAATTTATAGTCTTTTGTTTACACATCATACAACTGTGACCTGAACAAGCCACACAAACCTTCTCAATGAGCTCGATGCAGGCCGCCAGGTCCATCCCGAAGTCGATGAACTCCCACTCAATGCCCTCCTTCTTGTACTCCTCCTGCTCCAGCACGAACATGTGGTGGTTGAAGAACTGTTGCAGTTTCTCGTTGGTGAAGTTGATGCACAGCTGCTCCAGGCTGTTGAACTAAATAGGTGGAGGAGATGGAAATTAGCATTCTGTTTCTCCAGGAAAGTATCCCTAGGCTTTCCTCAGTGGGCAGCCTAACCGCTCTCTCAGCATGGTGGGGTTTTTGGCTCACTCGTAGGAAGCCCTCTTACTCAAATTTCATCCAGTTATCAATATGCTCATAGAAAAAAGGTCCACAAATAAAACTTCAGGATGAGACCAGTTAGAAATCCTACTGGTAAGTAGAGAGCATATCACCTTTACTCACTGGACTATATGGCATTCTTTCTAGGCAGACATACTTGAGTATATTTAGTGGCCATGTCTGTCATGCCTGGTCAGTTGCAGAAGATACCTTAGGGTCAAAACACACTTCATTTCCCTAATTAAGCAGAGAGGGATCTCAAAGTCTATATCAATTTGACATCCCCTTTCCTGGTGCTGATTGGATATTATTGTTGCTTTACCATCTTTTCAATCATTTACTGATTGCTGATTGTGTATTGAGGACTGTTTTAAGAGCTTTAAATGCAACTGACAAGAAGACAGAAAGAAGGTGTCAGAGACATTGATGGGTCCTTGTTGAAATTCTGCAGAGACCAGGCATATACACAGTCACACAGTGAGGAAATGACAGAGCTCTAGTTTAACTTCAAAGTTCGTACTCTGGTCCAGATTTTTCAGACCTCTTACATGAGTCAGTTTATATGCAGTTAGTTTTCATAGACATTCCTTGGTGATTACAAGAACAAGATTTGCAAACTCTTCTGCTACAAAGCTTCTGCCAACTCACGTCAAAGATCTCAAAGCCAGCGATGTCCAAGACCCCGATGAAGTACTGCCGGGGCTGCTTGGTGTCCAGCTGCTGGTTGATGCGGGTGACCATCCACAGGAACATCTTCTCATAGACAGCCTTGGCCAGGGCACCCACGGAGTTGTACACCTTTAGAGACATAGCAGTTCTTGTTGGCATCATTAATGATGTCAAGGGGGTCTCTGATGTGTGTGCTTCACAGAGGGTATATAATTTACCTGCTGCACAGTCTGTCCTTTGGTGACGTACTCATTACCGACCTTGACCCTGGGGTAACACAGGGCCTTGAGCAGGTCAGCAGAGTTCAGATTTTGGAGATAGGCAGCCTTGTCAGCCACTGCAGAAAAAGAATTCAGGTTCCCAACGTTACCTCCTCCAGGACCCAGAATATGCAAAGGTAGAATGTTTAGACTGCTTTATACACCCTATTTTGGGGATAAATTTGAGTGTGTTCTCTAGGAAGCTCAGCTTAAAAAGAAACACGAATTTGGACTATATTTTCTTTTCGAACCCACATAGAGAGTTTTATTTGGCTTTGGCTGTTTGGGTTTGGTACCTTCGGTGCCATCTGGCTCAGCCTGCTCCTCTCGCTGTTTCTGCTTGAACTTCATGTTCCCATAATGCATCACAGCCCCTGTGAGCTTATAGATGGAGACTCTTTCATCAGAAGTGAAGCCCAGAATATCAATGGCACTCTGTGAGGAGACAGACGAGGATAAATGTAAGGGCAGAAGACACTTGCTCACTTGGATTTGCAGTTTGCCCTAACTAGGCTTTTGCTAGCATATACTCATCCATAATAGATGACTTACATCTGTGGCCATCAACTCTTCTTGGTCATCAATGCTGGGCACCGTGATCTCCCCCTGACTGACAAAGGCGTAGTCATATGGGTTGGTGGTGATCAGGAGCATTTCTGGGTACATAGGATTCAGGGTAGATGTTTAGTATTAGAAATTGTTAATAGAAAGACTAACTTCCATCTATGAACGTAAGGTTCTTACCAATTAGATCTGGCTTCTTGTTAGACATAATCTGGTAAAAAATGTGGTAGCTTCTCTCAGCTTTTAGCTGGAAAGTGACTCTAGACTTCTCCAGAAGATCTATAGTGGAGAACCAACATCAGATGAGAGGGGATTGCCAAGTGTCTTAGAACGGTTTTAGAACTTGAGGTCATCAGTTAAGTCTTATGATCCCTTGAGATAGTAGCTCAACGTTCATAAGGTGCCACATGCCACATCTCTGCAAACACTGAGTTTCCTCTTACTGCCTCAAAATGAAGGAAACACATACTTGGCTAAAGGAGCGCTCACTTGTCATAGAGAACCTTGACATTTAGAGTGTAATCTAGACTTGAAACTGCAGCTTCTCGAAGTCTCCTGGCGTTCTAATAGAGAAGCTACTGAGGGAATTGGTTACCAAGGCCCAGAAGAGGAAAAAATCACATACTTTGAATCCATAGGCAACTCAACTTCCCCCATGTTACTTTGTTCTTTGAATATTTTGAAATATTCCATTTGAAATGAAAGTGTTCTGAGCCAGAGTACTTCAAACGAGTCCAAGAATGCCTGGCAGTTCCTACAGAATCATTAACTCGTGCCTGGGTTGGTTGGTAAAGCACCCTGTGAATTTTGCCTAGGGCTGCCACTCACAGCAAGCCTGTTTGGCAGCTGAGGTGGTTTCTGGGCTCCATGCTGAGCAGGAGCTGCAGAGTGTTCCTCCAAAGCCTCATTTGTTATTCTTGGAATCTAGTTGGAAGGTCCAGTTACTCACATGTTTCAATATCAGCAGAAGCCAGTTTCCCGGTGGTACCAAAGTGGATCCTGATGAATTTACCCTTGGAAGGGAAAAAGATGATGTTAGCTTCAAAGCTTGAAGCACACAGATAGGAGTGATGCAGTGCTTCCAGTATAGTTTCAATGGAAGACCAAGAAGACCAAGAGACTCACAAAGCGAGAGGAGTTGTCGTTCCTCACGGTCTTTGCGTTCCCAAAGGCCTCCAGCAGGGGGTTGGCACTGATGATTTGATCCTCCAGGGTCCCCTGTGAGGAAAAGAACAGTCCTCACATCTCAGGCTCTGGGCTCCCTTGCCTGAAAGCCCCCCCAAAGAGCCTGGACTCTGGATTTTGACAATCAGCTCACCTGCATTTTGCCAGAGGGAGCTTCCTCCTTCTTCTTCTCCCCAGTGACTGCAATTGTTGCAAAGTACTGGATGACACGCTTTGTGTTCACAGTCTTCCCGGCCCCGGATTCTCCGCTGTCCAACAAACACCAATATGTGGAAAATTGAGCTTCGGGTTCAGTGAAACTATTTCTGCCAACAGTATTTACTCTCTCATGCATCTGTCTTTCCATCTATCTCTCTGTCAGTGTCATCTAGGTGAGGTCTTCTTCGTCTACAGATAACTCATATTGTTTCTCTTAGTTTGCACTGGCAAATAGGGGGATCCATTTATTATTCGTTTAACATGTGGTTTGGATGCTTAAGATGGTCTGGGCTCTTTTCAAGGTGCTCAGTAAGACCTGCTCTTGAAGAGTCCAACAAGCAGCCATGGAGGGAGGAGAAAGGAATCTTGAGTGATGTGTGCTCCTTGGCTGCCTTAGACTAGAGAGATGGCTCCAGTTAGCTCTCCAGGGGGTTAGAAGTTCCCTAAGTAGGCCTCAAAGAACATGGCTGATGCTGTCCTCAAAAGCTTTGCCTTCATTAGGCTGTGTGCTACTCTTTGCACTGGACTGAGCTCCAAGAGGAAATTGTACGTTCCCTGCTCCTAGGAATGCCACATGGACAGCGCTCTCAAGGCTGTCCTGACCAGCAGGATAAATTGCAGCGTTCTTGTTTCACATCTGGGCTCCAGCTACCCTCTACAATGAAGTGAAAGCAGACCCTAGATCCTCGCTGGTCTCGTTATTTCTTTTGCACTACCTATGTTTCTCCTCAGGTTTATTTTTCATTTTCCCAGTGAGAGGAAAACACCAGTAAGTTTCAGAATAGAAATACATACGTGATCAAAATAGACTGGTTCTCCCGATCTGGAAGAGAAGCAGTGTGTGGTCAGCACATAAATCAGTCAGTCACATACGTTCTTGAGTTGCTAAGTATCATACTTTGCACGGATTTTTTTTCCACTATATTATTGTAAAGTTATAGATGGGATTTAGTCTCTAGTTTTTCAAGTTAAGGAAGAAAGCAATAAATTGCTGCCATGATGCCATCATCACAGAGGAATACCCTATTGGCTTCATATAAAGGACAGTATATTCCAAAGTCACCATCAGTAGATTTTAATGGCACACTTGCCACCAATTAATAGCTACTGCTAGAAATGCATCATGTGTAGGTGGGAATGGTGATGTTCAAACCAAGGTTAATATCGCATTTCTAAATGGGCGAACTAACCTCACAAAGAAAACATTTCCTGTGGCCCCAGAATACAACCTTGTGAATGGTCTTCCTTGAATTGTTAAAGAATGATCAGGAAGACATATCTCAAAGTGAAATTTTTTGCGGGGTGAACACTTCTGGTTATAAGCATGAGGGATCCCAAACACCGCCTTCTCTAAGGAGAAGCCACCATCTAGGATATGATGACTTTAAAAATGGCAGTACTTCTAAAAGTAGCCAGTCCAAGCAAGGAGCAACTGAGACAGTGATTTGCACTTCCAGTCAAGCAGTGTGTCCCTCAGTTATCATTTCTCATTATTCAACACACAAAGAGTACCAGGGTGGAGTTGCAAGCAGAGTTTAGTCCCTGGCTTGATAGTGCCAACCCCTGCCCCCCTCCCCCCGCTTTTGGCAACTTTCCTGAACAGTTAGAACATCGTGAACAATCACGAACAACTGGTTCTTCCTTAAGGTCTTTTGGACTCTGATATTGCTGGGTTATAGGTGGTAGTTCATATGAAAACCATTTGTGCCACTCACCCGTCAGCATGAACTGGTAGGCATTGTCAGAGATGGAGAAGATGTGGGGCGGGGCCTCCTGGCGCTTTTTGCCTCGGTAGGCTGCCACCACCTCTGCGTTATACACTGGCAGCCACTTGTAGGGGTTGACAGTGACACAAAACAGGCCCGAGTAGGTCTGCATCAAGAGAGGGGACATAATTATTGGATGGGATGTTCATTATTTACTTTTTTTTTTAAGAAAAAAACGTATTAACTACTCTTTTGACCAAAAGGCCAGGATAGTGAACTCACGTAGATCATCCAGGCTGCATAACGCTCTTTGAGGTTGTACAGCACAGCGGGCTCGTGCAGGTGGGTCATCATGGCCATGTCCTCGATCTTGTCGTACTTGGGAGGGTTCATGGGGAAGACTTGATCATCTTTTACTGTTACAGTCTGTCCATACACAAGAGATATTAAGTTAGGAACTAAGTCAAACTAGCCCAGCGGTGTAGTGTCCCCAGTTCCAGATGTTTTACTCACAGCTCCGCCTTCGGTCTTGGCTGTCACCTTCCCCCCTTCCCTGCTCTGCACCGTTGCTTTTACAAAAGACTCCTTAGCATCCACCACAAACACAGATGACTTGGCATCAAAAGGCTTGTTCTGAGCCTCGATTCGCTCCTTTTCAGACTTCCGGAGGTAAGGAGCAGCCTCCCCGAAAACGGCCATCTCGGCGTCGGAACTCATGGCTGCGGGCTATTGGTCGCAGCCCAGTGGGAGAGCCTACCTGGCAGAGAGAAAAATGGTAGAAATTCAGAAAAAATCACATGATTTTTTTTTTCATTCCCTGACAGTTGGGTGAATGCATTGCACCAGGCCTAACCATCTCCCTGGCTGTGGTGTGGCTGAAATGTCAGACTCCTTGTTCCTTGCCAGTGCTGACAAGTACTTAATCATGCATTTGGAAAGGAGTCCTTTGTGGCTCGCCTACTGTGTGAGATGTCTACTGCTTCCAGCACCTTGTCTGTTGTGTATAATAACCTTCAGAAGCTGCCTACCATTGGATTCTATAAAACACAAAGCACGGAGGATACTAAGATGTTCTCTGGCTCTTTATACTTTTTTCCTTCCCTGTTGCATTTCCAACACCTAACAGCAAGCAGGGAGTCCTTCTGTTTCTGGCAGCCTTCACACCTCTGAGAACACATGCTGGATACAGAGAAGGGCTGGGAGCTGGCTGCCTCATTAAAAAGAACAATCGGGCTATGAGGCTAAAGTTTTAGGATCTCTCTTGCATGTGGAGAGTTTGGGATTCCCACACTCCAGACTCAGCAGTTACAAGGATTGCACACTAGAATAGAAAGTGGAAATGTGAAGAACTTGGTTTGGCATTATTTTGTTAAAATGACAGTTTATTATCCCTCTATCTGCATTTTGACAAACTTTATTATGTTTTTTTTTTGTTCTTTTACTCATATTATTTTAAACACTTCCCTCAACTTTGTCCTTTAAGGTTAACTTCTTGCCATGCACGAACTCCATGGATAGTCATCCTATGTAATCCATATTGTAATTTTACAAGATACCTTTTTCTGGGAAAGGTCCATTGGGAAACTTTTTTTTCCCATTTCTCCATTCAAATTGCAATCACTGATAACAAAATTAAAGCACTCTGTCTTGCTGAAACCACTTTCTCACCATTTAAAATTTTATTTGACAGACTGTGAGACAACATGCAGATTTGCACTTCGGTAAGTCAAGGGTTGATCCATTCCATCTGTCCATTTAGATGTCATCTCACTGCCTCATTAATTAGTGCTAAAAAGCTGTAGCATAGAATGCTCATGTTTTTCTTTTTCAAGGCGCAAACTGAGTCTCGATTGCACGTTGCAATCGCTGAAAAGACAAACTCCAAAGCTGGACATAGAAAAACCTCATGCACAAAAACCCCAGGGCTCTGAGAGAGCATCGCATGTGCCGCAAAGGATCTGTGTTAATGAGACCCAGTTTCCTGAGCCCCCTCAGAGTTCATCAGCAGAAGCACGATGAGCCAGGACACTGAAACGCTTTTCATTCTTCAACCACAACAGACACTTTGCAAAGACTAAAGAAGATTACTTGCACTCAGAATGAAGAAAAAGCAGGGAGGGAGGGGGAAGACCTTACCTTTGGGGATGCAACTTCGACCGTGGGTCCGAACTGTAATTGAAGAAAAAAAGAAAAAAGCAAATGCCTTCAGATTAAATGCTAGTGACTCCCAATATGAAGAGCACAGTTCTTATCTGAGGGAACCAGGAAATGACTGGGGAGACCAGAACATCTAATTACAATTGCTACAGAGTAACTTGGTGCTTCACTGGAGGAACTGCCAAGGGCAGCAGGAGCCAGGATGTGTGGCATGCACACCAGCAGTCAGGCATCCCTTCTCGTCCACACAGAGCCCTGTCCTTACGCACTCTTACCTTGAAGCTTTATGAGGAAAGACAAGTCATTCTCATTCCAAGGGGTTCTTTTATAGGATCAAATATGGAAAACACGTAACCTCCTCCTCTTTCTTAAAACATATTTGGCAAAATGTGTTTTTGGCAAGGAAGGTCTCCAAGCCTAATTCCCCTCATATTAAGGATGTTTGGATATAATTAGAAATATTCCCTCTCACATTGGGTTAAGTATATGAATCAATCTCCTATAAATAATTTGAGTTGTTGGTGATAGGAAAACGATCTGTCCTTGGAATAATGTAAGGTGTTGTTTCAAAGACTGCTGAGTTCTGGAATCTGTGCACTTTGTTGCCTGGTGTTCTTCTGTTTCACTCAGTGCCCTCTGTGAAGGCTCTTCAGCTGCCACACAATTGCAATATTAAACCAAGGAAACTTTCTCCTCCTCACTGTCATTGCAACAACTGTTGCTTCTTCCCAAGAAGATGGGATTTTTTTTTTTTTCAATTCATTGTCTCTTTTGAAGGATGCTTCAGAGCTTAATTTTAAAATCTGGTTGATGAAGAACAGCCAAAGAAAGACAGCTGCTTTTGTTTCCTCCAGTCAGTCACCTCTGAGTCACTGTCAAATCATTCCCTTCCCACTCCTGACCTACCCCCAAACCGTTGCCTAGCCACACACACATTCTCTCATTAAAAACAAATGAACAAACAAACCAACAATCTTAAGTTGCTTGTGAAAACCTGTTTCCTCTATGAAAATGGATGTGAGACAATTTTTAAAATGGGATTTCTATCTGTAAGTGCCAGTAAGTTTGACTTCTCCAGCAGCCTCGGTGGTATATATTTAAATTTTCACTTACAAATAACACCTGAACATTGTTTCCTATTTTAACTCCTGTTTGCTTTGCTGGCTGAATGGCCTGGAATCTTCTCTCCTAGCTAACGTTGCATGACTGAGACTGAGCCCCCAGGGTCTTGTTTTGCAAATTGCCATGTGTGAACGTGGGTGTCTAGAGATGCGAATCACGATGGTCATATGATTTCACTACTGCAAGGGACTCTGTGACCCACATTCCTCATCCTTTTAACAAAGCAACCAAGCTCAAAGAAGAGAGGACAATCTACTCTTAGAGGAGAGTCACACAGTGGTTTGGACTCTGGGCTAATTGATCTGTAGCCCAGCACTCTGGATGGTGACACTCTATCTAGAGCAGATTAAAGACACCAGGAAGGGTCTTGAAGAACTTTGCATCTGCCGGGAGCTTCCTAGACAGCTGTTAGCTGCTTTGCTCCCTCAGGTACATCACTTTGCTTCTTATGTATCTGTTTCTCTATTAGGTATCTGTAAAATGTGGCTAACAGCTCTTAGAGCAAATGTTTTCATAATTCTCTGAATAGGATTTGATGGAAATTTTAAGATGAACTTTGGTTCTACTGGCGGGGGTGGGGGTGGGGTTACTTTTCAGAGAGGAGAAAGCAAAGCTTTGGCTTGCTGTTGTTGTTGTTGTTGTTGTTGTTGTTGTTGTTGTTGTTACTACCAAGCTATAAGAGACTTAAGCATTAGTAGGTGACATGGGGAAAAATGAGACAAGAGCCACTACAGTGAGAAGAGCGATCCTGTGCTCTTCCTCAAGGCCAGTGCAAACCAGCTTACCTGGGAAGTTGCCTCCGCATGTCTTCATTGAAATCAGTCTCAGACTTGCCACTTAAGCCAAGACCTTAAGCCAAGACAATTTTCTTTTGGCTCAGTTGGGAAGGTAGCATTTAGCTTTACCAGGTACTGTCTAGGAAGACTGGGTTTTTAGCAGTGCATCAAAGTTGTCTCCAGCTTTAAAATGTTAATCTTCTAGGAAAATGTCTCAATAATCTAGATATCTAGATAGCTAATATATATATATATATATATATATATATATATATATATATATATACACACATATGTATATATATATGTACACATATGTATATATATATACATACATATATATTTTTTCCTGGTATCTTCATATTGTACCTATATGCATATGTATGCATTTGAGTAAACTGCTTTGAGATTCTTGGTCTAGGCTTCTTAGTCATTAACTTTATTCATACAATTATACAGAAGGATACAAAGAATGTGGAAAAAATAGGCACATAACTTATTATACCAAATTATAACATAAAATAGTGTTTTCTATGTGTTCACATTTGATAGGCATCCTACAACTTTCACAAAACAAAACATTATTTACAATTGATGGTGCACATGAGCCATCATGTATACTATGGGTGAATTCATGGTATTAATATTATAATGAAGAATACTTGGTGCTTGTTTTCTTTATGCAATTATTAAACATGGAGATTTAACGACATGGTTAATGTGAACTATCTCTGTAGAAATATACTTAGCACCATTCTTTGTCTAGACCTAGAAAATCGGGTTTATGTTATGGGAGATAGAAACTTTCTGGGATTTGCCAATATGAAGATACCAGGAACAACTAGGAAGAAATAGAAATGACTTCCAGAGTTCTTGGTAAATGACACCTTTATCAACTTAAACCATCCCAATGAACCAAAGATACTTGAGAAGATGTGTGTTTCTGAGTTGTAATTATCACTGAGATATTTCAAACTTTGACACTGCTTTAGGAAGGGGACAAAAGACAGGGCCAACCCAAGGCGATCGCTTGCAAAGGAACTTGGACTCTTTATTTCCTTACAACAGGATGGAATAAGATCACACAGGGGTAATGACCAAAGGCTTCACATTTTGTGCCTCGCTTCAGTCACTCCACAGCATCGGGACTGCCTTACTCTTCGCTTATGATTTTGGTGTGAACCTCGCGACTCTTCACCCGCAGCTTGTTGACCTGGGACTCGGCGATGTCAGCCCGCTCCTCGGCTTCCTCCAGCTCGTGCTGGATCTTGCGGAACTTGGATAGATTTGTGTTGGATTGCTCCTCCTGAGAATAAGAATGGAATTCTGTTAAACCTGTGCTGGGATCTTTCTAAGCTCTGTAGACCGGCAGAAACCGCGCTTGGTATGCATAGAGAAGTAAAATCTTACCCTTTCCAAGATTCTTGCTTACCACTGAAACTGTCTTATGATTAGGGACTGGTGTCTCAAAATTGTCACATCACAAATTTTGCAAACAAAATGTCGTTTTGGAAGAATCTTATTTGACTGTGTCTGTGTGTGTGTGTGTGTATGTATGTATGCATGCATGTAGGTATGCATTTGTGTATGCAGACCCTCTTGATGAACAGAAGAGGGTGCTGGAGTGCCTGGAGCTACAGTTGAATGTTGTTGTTAGCTGCCTGGAGTGGGTGCTGGGAACCAAACGCAGATCCTCTGAAGAGGCACAGTACTCTTAATGGCTGAACCATCTCTCCATCCCCAACAACCAGATTATCTGAATGGATATATGCCATGAATAAAGCAAAAGGAGAAAAAAAAAAGACCAAAGAAGCAAGAATATTAAAAAGGGGGGGGGCAGGTGGTTAATGCTTGCTTTTAGGTGATGACAGTTAACTGTCATCATAGTAAGCATGTCATCATAGTAAGCATGATTTCATAATCATATAAAACATGAAAATGTCCATTGAATTTGATCATAGATTATTTTGATGTAAAATGATTATTTCCTCCACTTTTGATGTAACAATTGTATTGACAGATTCTCGAATAAGACATCTTCACCTTGTAGGATTTAAGCCTATCTCCTCACTGATAGACAAGCCCTTGGGATAAGTAAGGGTTCCAGTGTTTAGCAGTGTGTCCCTGCCGTGACTGCAGTCCTGGGTAAGGCTGCCCTCACTTCTTTCCCCTGCCCTCCCTTGGACCCGTTTTGGTATGAGGGCTATGCGAGCTTTGTAACGTGAATTGGAAGGCTTTGCCTCTTTCCCATGCTCTTGAACTGCTTGCATAGCTGGGGATTATCTGTTCCTTGAAATTTTGACAGACCTATCTGGACCTGGGTCCTTTTCAACAGTAATCCTGAAGTAAGTTTTTAGCCCAGCTTGGTAACTCACATCCTCCTGGGAAAAACAAAAGATCAGAGTCTTTGTGACTTCAGCTCTTTGAACTGCTTTACACATTACACTAAAAACACTGCTCTACGTGCAAGGCCTGTCTCCCTTTATATTCCTTTGGTGCTATTTGTCTGTCTCTAATTTTTTTCATTAAACTAGCTATATTATATTTGCTTCATTAATTCTCCTGAAGTTATCAGGTATTACTAAAATGTCATGTTACAAAATAATATTCTGTAACTGATTCATTTCTTTTCTTGCTTCCTTGCATTATGGGTATTAATTTCTAAATTAGATATAAATGTATTCATTTATTTTTAATTTTGATTCATACTAAAAAGCCTCTAAAGCCATTGGCTTACAGGCATTATTAATCCTCTAAACAATTTTGGCTGCATTCCATATACCTGTAAAAGTCACACCTTCCTTTTATTACTGTTTATAATAAATAACAATCTGCTAATCACACTTTTCCAGTTTCCATTTTAGCCTGAGTTATTTTTTTACATTTATTCTATATTTTATGTGTGCAGATATTTTGTCTGGATGTATGTCTGCGAACCACTTGTTTGACTGGTACCTATGGAGGGCAAAAGAGAGTGTCAGATATCTGGACCTGGAGGCATAGATGGTTGTGGATGCTGGGAATTGAACTCAGGTCCCTGGGGAAGAGTAGCCAGCATTCTTAACTGCTGAGCCATCTCCCCAGTGCCCAAGAGTTATTTTTAAGTTTGCTTGTTAACAGCTAGGTGTCTGGGGATTTCTGCTTATGTATCTTATCTCTGTATTACTTTGTCCTGCCACAGCCTGGAAGGACCGCCTGAATAATCTCCGCTTTTAATTCTTTTTGCGGTTTCTTTGTAAGCTGAGATTTCCCCTGAAAAGCAGGCTATTGATACTAGAGACAATATGTGAGAAGCAATAAGATGTACAAAGCTCTGATGTACAGAATCTGTAGAATAGTTTCTTTACTAACTGTGGTAACACAGTGAATTATTTAGTAGCTTTTCCCAATTCAAGGACTTGACTGTTCTCCATCCTAAAGATACTCACAGCCTCCTCAGCTTGTCTCTTGTAAGATTTCACTTTTGCCTGGAGTTTATCCACCAAATCCTGAAGCCTGAGAATATTTTTTCGGTCTTCTTCTGTCTGCAAGATTATAAGAACCATAGGGCACGCTATCACTGTGAGTGTCTCATATGCAGCTGGAGGTGGCTTAGCTGCGAAGGACCACTGCCTACCTGGTAAGTAAGCTCCTTCACTCGCCTCTCGTGTTTGCGCAGGCCTTTGACGGCCTCCACATTCCGCTTCTGCTCACTCTCCACCTCACCCTCCAGTTCACGCACCTACAAAAAGGAAGGCTCTGAAGAAATATGGTCCAATGCAGCATTGGAAACCTACAGACATGTACAAACACAGGGACACCCACCCTGGCCTCCAGTTTCTGGATCTGCTTCTTGCCGCCCTTCAGCGCCAGCTGCTCAGCCTCGTCCAGACGCAGCTGCAGGTCCTTCACCGTCTGCTCCATGTTCTTCTTCATCCGCTCCAGGTGGGCGCTGGTGTCCTGCTCCTTCTTCAGCTCCTCCGCCATCATGGCGGCCTTATTAGGAAAACAAGAAAGCTCTTGAAATCAGTAGTTCCCACTGCTCACTGAGTGCAGAAATGTGACTCTACTCACGTCAGTGATGGCTTTCTTGGCCTTCTCTTCTGCATTGCGGGCTTCCTGGACGATGTCTTCCATCTCTCCCTGGATTTGGGAAATGTCTGTCTCCAGCTTCTTCTTGGTGTTGATGAGGCTCGTGTTCTGGTTAGAAATGAGTGTTACACTTTTTTATGCTATCAAAGTACTTAGTAGTAGTTATTTCTTGAAAATCATAAGATAAAAATTTGTAAGTAAAAAAATTTTTCTCAACATTTAAGAATTTTGTTATATATCACAATTATGAAGGGAAAAATTAGAGATGCTGAGAGTCAGCACTTTGACATGCATTAGAAGTGAAATAGCTTTATGATTTCATAGTTTTCATTTACCAGACTGTCCATGCACATAAATAAAATTGCAACAGATGTTTGTAGCATGACATTTCTTCACAATAAAAATGTCAGTGTTGACAATAAAAATGACTAGATATACTGACACAGTAGAGTGTTGGTCACCCACAAAATGGTCTTGAAGAGAATCAAAAACAATTGCTAACATAAAACAGTGAGAGATTTCTCATTCAGAAACCCAGTAGAAAATGGCAAAAGTCAAAATCTGGCTGTTATGTTAAAAAAGTACAAGCTGTTATGTTCTGAGATGCTTAAGCATTTACTGCCGGGAGGTGTTTGTGCAAAAGCCCACCTGGGTGTGGAGGAGCTGCACGCGCTCACTGGCATCCAGCAGCTCCTGCTCTGCAATCTTCCTGCTCCTCTCAGTCTGCTCCAGCGTGGCCCGCAGCTCCTCGATCTCAGCCTGCAGCAGGTTGGCCCTGCGCTCCACCATGGCCAGCTGCTCCTTCAGGTCCTCCTGGCCCCGGAGAGCATCGTCCAGGTGCAGCTGAGTGTCCTGTGTAATGAACCATCATTGAGACACTGTATCCACAGGCCGGGTCACACCGCTCATCTGGGACCACCTCTTGGTGCCACCTACCTTGAGGATGCCTTGTGTGTTCCTGTAGTTTCTCAGGGCCTCGGCAGCCATGCGGTTGGAGTGGTTCAGCTGGATTTCCATCTCGTTCAGGTCTCCCTCCATCTTCTTCTTGATTCTGATGGCGTCGTTCCTGCTCCTGATCTCGGCGTCCAGGGTACTCTGCATGGACTCCACGACCCTAATGTGGTTTCTCTTCAGCTGGTCGATTTCCTCGTCCTTCTCCGCAATCTTCCTGTCAATCTCAGACTTGACTTGGTTCAGCTCCAGCTGGATGCGCAGGATCTTTCCCTCCTCGTGCTCCAGAGATGCCTTAAGGACATCGAGAGGCGACATTAGCAAAGAAGGAACAAGCATGCTGCAGTGTTACTACACACAGATGACTGTGTGCTGTGCCTGTTTCCATGCCCTGTAGGTGGACTTAATTCTTGCTCTATAAGTTGGTTAACCATGCATGCAGCCTGTACCTCTGCTTCTTCTAGAGCAGCCTGAAGTTCACACTTCTCTTGTTCGACTTGTTTCTTTATTTTCTCCAGTTCGTGGATGCGCTTTCCTCCTTCTGCAATCTGTTCCGTGAGGTCAGAAATCTCCTCTGTCAATAGGGTGAAAAAAAGTTAAGGGCGAGGTCAAAGCATGGCATAGAAGAGCAAGCATTCTTCCTAGGCATGAGAAAGGGCCTTACGCTGTAAGTTCTTATTCTCTCGCTTCAGGGTTTCTAGCTGATCCAGCGACTCCTCGTAGGCATTCTTCATCTTGAAGAGCTCAGTGCCCAGGGAGCGGGCCTCCTTCTGAGATGCCTCCAGCTCAGCGTGGGTTTCCTCATACTTCTGCTTCCACTCTGCCAGGATCTGGGAAAACGAGAGCAGTGAGCTGCTGTGGGTGATGGAGAAAGGTGTGCCAAGCAGAGCGAGGATGCAGCGGGAATCACCTTGTCGAAGTTTCTCTGCTTCTTGTCCAGGGCAGCACAGGCTGCATTGGTCCTCTCCACATCCAGCATGAGGTCCTCCACCTCATTCTGCAGCCGCTGCTTTGTCTTCTCCAGGGAAGCACACTTGGCATTCACAGCTTCTACGTGCTCCTCAGCCGCCTGCAAACGCTGTGCTAGCTTCTTCCTTGAAGATTACATAAAGTTTTAGGAAGAAGAAACCGTATTAAAGATATGAACTATCACCACATTGAAGAGTATCGAAAACTTCATATTGATATTATTCATTCACTCAACAAGATTCACTAGCGTCCTCTTAGAACTAGACGTCATGAATACACAGAGCTGAACAAGACGAATGTTGCCTGCTTCATGAAGTTCAGACAAGTGAGAGAAATCAACAAAAGTCAAGTCTGAAGTTGCTTAAGAACACCCTTCACATATGAATGCAGTGAAGAGTAATAAAATGCGGTGATTTGTGGGTGAGAACTCTAGCTATTTAGGAAAGGTCTTGCTAAGAAGACAGAGTGAACTAGTGGGAGATCAACAAGAACTATTGTGTGCAGATGGAGCAGCCAGTGCAGAGGTAGCAATGAGCTTGGGACATTTGGCAAAGAGCAGCAGGCTCTAGAATTAACAATTAGTTGTTACCTTAACTGGATTTTAAGTCAGCAGGTCAGGGATATGTTCATTTTATTTGGGGGTTATTATGATAGTGTAGAAGACAGAAGCTAGTGCACAATGATGTGGCATGGATATGTAAAGTTTTCTGCACATCCTTTCCCAAATGTGCACATACTTGGCCTCCTCCAGCTCCTCCGTGCGCTGGATGGCATCCGTCTCATATTTCGTCCTCCACTGGGCCACCTCGCTGTTGGCCTTGGACAGCGCCCTCTGCAGCTCAGCCTTAGATTCCTGTTCCTCCTCGTACTGTTCCCTCAGCAGGTCACAGTCATGGCGGGAGGACTGAAGGGCGTGGGCCAGCGCGTTCTTGGCCTAAGGAGATGTTCACACCTTCATTGTACTAGATATTTACTTAGTCCCCTTAACAATGGTGGAACTGGCTCTTTCCAGAGTCAACTTGTGAAACAAACTACATCCATCAGTCTTAGATTAATAATCACCTTTACTTCCTCTTCGAGCTGCCTCTTTAACTCCTCAATCTGTTGAGTGAAGGCTTGCTTCCCCCTTGATAACTGAGATACCAGTGCTTCCTTCTCATCAAGCTGCCTGGAAAATTCACCTGGGAAACAGAAGAAACAGTGCTACTGTTCTCTAAGTAAAGAACAAACTCTGAAACCCATTTTAGAAGCAAATTTAACTCTCAGCACCCCAAATTGAGAGTTCAGATGATTAAATTGTCTAAAATTGTCTACTGACAATTTCGAGCTCTTGTGCAAAAATCTCTACGTTTTCTAATAAAGCTTGCATATCAACCCAGAGGAATAAATACAGTGTACATCCCTTTTTCTCTCCTCGTAGTAAAATCTTATTTATATGACATTATGCAAAATCTAGTGTTGACTGTCAAAATGAGGATCTAAAAGGTCTGCTTCCACAGATGTGTGTGTGTGTGTGTGTGTGTGTGTGTGTGTGTGTATGTGTGTGATTGCTACAGTATTCGTGTGAAAGGCGACAACTCTTTGGAGTTCTCTTCTCCCACTTTCTATGGCTTCTAGAGTTTGAACTCAGCACTGCAGGCTTGTGAGGTGTTGCCCAGTGAGTCATCTTGAGGACTCTCCAGGGACATTTGAAAGATGGGCCTGTGCCTTGCCTCATTCAGAGATTTAGTTCACACTGGCATAAACAAGAGGACCCGAAGGGCTGGGGGCACAACTTCAAGCAGACTATTCGCTTAGCATGTGAGAGGCCCTGAGTTTCATCCCCTGTGCTGCAAAATTGGAGATGGCAACAACAAAAGATGTGAGCTGAGACAGAAACCCTGGGATCACGCTGGAATGTCTCCTGATTCCAGAACCTCCTCTGTGGATAAATCCTCAAGGCCTTTCTGGATCAGAGCTTGCACTAGTCATGACTTGGACGTAGGCTGAGCCTCGGCCTTCTGGTGAATCACCGGTGTTCTTAGTCGCTTATATTAGATGCTCACATCAGCAGCTCATTTATTCTTAACTACCTCATCTCTATGCTCAGACAGCATTGAAGAGGGAGGATTACCGGATTCGGTCTGCAGGCGTCCTCTCTGGGTTGTCAGGTCGTTGATCAGGCGCTGCTGTTCCTCCTCCTTTGACTTCAGCTCGCTCACCTGGTCCTCCAGGGTGCGGCACATCTTCTCGAGGTTTCCCTGAGAAAGGGAGAGAGAGAGACAGAGACAGAGACAGAGACAGACAGAGAGACAGAGACAGAGAGAGAGAGGGAGGGCAAGAGAGATGGAGAGAGAGAGAGATGACAAAGCTCAGAGAGAATGAATAGCCTTTGCTGCAGCTAGTTTTCCTACAAAGGAAAACATACTTCTTCAAACAAATAAATCAAATTATCCTATGTTTAATATAATCTAGATGATGTCTTCCCTTTTACTGAAGAGAAATTATGAAGCTGGATGCTATAGTAATGAAAATTTGAAGATCAGACTCTGATTTTATGATTCTGTAAGAATTATATGATCTATTCTCTACGAAATTAAAAATGCTTCACTCCTTTGACATGTGCTAGAACATTGTCATACAATACAAAATATGAGCAACCCTAATTTGAAGAGCACAGGTGACTGCGTTATGTCACTTATCAAGTGACATCAATAAGGAGTGATGGACTCCTGTGCTTGGCTTCTTTGAATCCCATGTCTTCATATGTAAAATGGAAATACTAAAAAATAGTATCATTTCTCTGGTCACCTTTCTGTACTCCTGAAAATGACTTAATGTCTAGAAAGTGCCCTGTGCAAACTGATGTATCCATATGGATTAGTGTCATTAATATCCATTTTTCAAACATGTACCTTGGCCTTAGACACTGTCTCTACATTACTGGCAAGATCATCAATCTCCATCTTCATCTCGCTCTTCTCCTTCTCCAGCTTCTGCTTCACCCGCTGCAGGTTGTCGATCTGCTCCCCGAGCTCAGCCACGCTGTCCGCGTGCTTCTTCCTCAGGGTGGCTGCTGTGGCTTCATGCTGCAGCGTGGCCTCCTCCAGGTCCCTGCGCATTTTCTGGAACTCGGCCTCTCTCTTCTTGTTCATCTCGATCTGGGCTGAAGTGGCCCCGCCAGCTTCTTCCAGCCTCTCGCTGATCTCCTCCAGTTCCCGGGAGAGGTCTGAGCGCTGCTTCTCTGCTTTGGCCCTGGAGGCCCTCTCTGCCTCAATTTCCTCCTCCAGCTCCTCAATGCGGGCCTGGGGGTGGTGGAAAAGACCAACTCAGCTTCTTGGGTCTTTTCATGACGAATTAGACAGATAGAAGCCATGGACTTACCTGCAACTCCTTGATCTTCTTCTGCAACTGAATGCCGATGGCCTGCTCATCCTCGATCTTGCTCTGCAGGTTGCTCATTTCAAACTCTTTCCTTAAAGAAAAGAAACACAGTGTAGAAATTCCATTTGTGACCAACTGGAAGCAAAGCCCTGAGCTGTTCTTTACTGCTTACTTTTTGAGCCTTTCATCAAGCTGCTGTTTCTCATTTTCAATGTCCATGATGGACTCCTGGGCTAACTTCAAGTCGCCCTCAAGTTTTCTCTTGGCTCTTTCTAGGTCCATGCGAAGTTTCTTTTCTTGCTCCAAGGACCCTTCAAGCTAGATTAATGTAGTGTTTGAGTCAGAAGAAATGTATCATCTCCTTTAGAAGGAAATCATTCCCTTGGTAATGCACAACTTACATCATCCACTTGCTGTTCCAGCTTGATTTTGGCTTTGGTCAGGGTGTTGACTTTGTCCTCCTCTGCCTGCAGGTCATCCAGGGTCTGCTGGTGGGCCTCCTGGAGGGCCTTCTTCTCCTTGGTCAGCTTGGCGATGGTTTCGTCCAGGCCTGCCATCTCCTCTGTCAGGTTTTTCACCTTGGGAAGCAAACGTGCTTTGCATTAAACGTTAGGTCTTAATAGCTTTGGTTTTATGTCTTACTTCTTCATTAAAATCAGTCATAAGCTTCCCTTGCAGCAGACATCTCATACCTTGTTCTCTGTGGCATGCTTCTCCTTCTCAACCTTGGCCAGTGTCAGCTCAAGGTCATCTATGTCCTTCTTCAGCTCTGAGCACTCGTCCTCCAGTTTCCTCTTCTTGGCCGTGAGCTCTGCGTTGATCTCCTCCTCGTCCTCGGCTCTCTCGGTCACCTCTTTGATTTTGGCCTCGAGCTGGATTTTGGTTTTGATCAGCTGGTCGCATCGTTCCTCTGCATCAGCCAAGCCTTCAGCTTCCTGGAGTTGGCAATATAATCAAAATTAGGGAGAAAGAATAAAATATATTGTCATAGTAAGAGTTTAGCCTTCTTGAGTTGGTCTACTGAGTTTCTTACTTTTGTTTATTTCATAAACCACCTACTATGTACAATGCTATTTGCCTATGGGGGGGGGAACAAACTATGTTGTTTTCTCTCCTTTATGACAATGTGTTTTGTAATAGATTAGAACACCCATCTCTCAAAGGTTGCCATTAATTTAAAACATAACTCATAATATTGGAAAATCAAATGCATTGGTTCCCTGATGCATTCATGAAATTAGTTTTCAAGCTGACCCTTGTGAAATGGGCAGGAATGAAGTGTGTAGAAATCATCTTACAGGGAAAACAGCAGGAGGCAGATGGAGGTGCATTTGTTCAAGGAAACTGCAAGATGCTACAGGTGCTGAAATATTATTCTCTGTGGTACTGGAGGATGGTTTTCCTTTACAAATGATGTATATAGATATATGATATACTTATGCAGATGATATATATGATACACTTTTACATATGATATCTATATACATATATATGCTTATGATCCTCTGCCACCATCCTTTGAATGCCTAAGAGACTGCGGTGTGTCCCATGTCATAAATTCACCTGAGTGAATAGGATCTGAGGAGAATAGGAAGTAATAATTGGGTGCAGATTTGAAGGAAGCAGAAAGAAGTCCCCTTCTGTGAGTCTGAAGGAGTTTATCATACTGCCCCAACTTAACAGCAGAGACCAATCTTATAAGAATATACATATGTATATACATATATATTACCAAGTCAGTTTAACCCAAATGAAAGCTAGTCCTGTAAATTATATTTCCAGGTCAATGGAAGGATTTCTAAGATGGTTGGCCCAGAAGTAAGTAATTAGTAAGTTTGATGGAATAAAAACTGGGAGAAGGCTCAGAAGCTAAGACAGAGTTGTGGGTGTGGTACAAAAGGCCACTGTCCATGGAGATGGAAGAAATAACAGGCATGGATTTTTTAGATCAATAACTAACAATAATTCAGTGCAATCTGGTATAGAACATCATCACCCATCTGCTGTCTCTGTGGTAACGTGAAGCCAACGGATGTCAAGATGTTGTTCAAGGACATTTGAAAGGAAAAATCTCTCCACATCATCTTTCTCTTACTACATTATTTGGGTTGTGTTAATCACTTTTGAGGACGATCTTCAAGCTGAAAAGAAGTCACAATTCCTGTCGACTACTGAAATTGGGCAGACTGGAAGAATACAGACAGTTCTACCTCATTGTCATGTTTCGTGGGTGTTTAATGAGCAGTGAGAGAAATGTGTCCAGTTGGTGTCTTTAACCCTCCCTGTACAATGAGTGTCCCCTTGTCAATGATACATCTCACTTATCATGACCAGAGCACCAGCATTTCATCTTGATTAGTGATACCCAATGTATAGCCCCAGCTTACAGCCTGAACTTGGAGTTGCAAGTCATTTTTTTCTTTCAACAGAGACACCATCTTTTCTTCAAGTTCCTTCCTCTTTGCCTCTGACTTGGCAAGGTCATCTTTGGTTTTCTGGAACTCCTCCTTCATGGTGGCCATCTCCTTCTCGGTCTCTGCGCTCTTCAGCAGGGGCTTGATCTTGAAGAAGAGTTTCATCCAGGGCCAGTGCTTGACGTTCATGAAGGCGCGGATGTTGTACTGGATGCAGAAGATGGACTCCCTGAAATGAGGTGGTTGCTAATTAGATACAGTGGATGATGAAGTAAGTGTAAATTTCAGGAGTGAGGGTCAGAGCTTCGGTCCCCTTCCATGCCACCCTATTCTCTATTTGCAGTCAACCTTGCAGATCAGAAAAGTTATATTTCATGGTGATGCTCAAGGACTTTTAACCACTAACTTCTCTATACCATTGTGTCTCAACCTTGGACATGGTTGAGATCATCTAAAGAGCTTGTTGAAAATACTGACTCTGTATGAATGTCATGTTCTAATTTATAATGTTACATTTGCCCTAATCTAGGTTATTTAAAAATTATTGACTATCATATATAGGTAGTTAGCTACTCAAATATAGCATAGTGACAGTGGTTAGAAAAAATAAGCATAACTTCAAGTGATAAAAGTTGTATTGTGCAACCTGTTTGGGTGTGCATACAAACTTGTTCATGTGTGTTGATGCACATATGGCCATGTGTAACACACTTCTCATTTCTGGTCCCCAGACATCAGGCTCTGTCACGTATTAGTTCTTCAACTAGATTACCAGGAAGTTAACTCCCTTGATAACATTGTAGTATCCTATTTTGGAAAGATCTTCACAAATACCCTATTTTAAATTATGATAGTTCAATAATAGAAATAATTCAACTGAAGAAATAGTTTTATATACTATATAAAGCCATTTTTTGAAATTGCTATACATTGTAAGGTCCTCCGTTTAGTGATATATCTAATAAAACCTCGTCAGAAATAAACAAAAGGACAAAATTTTATCTCTGCCTACTCACTGGTGTATTTTTCAGTGTTAGATAAAAAACAATCCATGCCTGATGCTTCTCCAGTTTTCATCCAGACACAGGATATAGTCCATGGTGACAGAACTCAGGTTCTCCCACTTTCCTACAGAAGTCTATTTATCCCTTCTTACTTTAATCTTATCAGAACCAAGTCCTAACTGTTGGCTACCTTGAGTGTATTTTTAAAGACACAAGATGTGAATAAACTATGAATTTTTATACCTTCTCTCCACCATCTTCTGGTACTCCACTCTTGCCAAGAAGCCTCTGCACATAGCCTGGGTCCGGGTAATAAGCTGGGCCAACTTATCATCTCTCATCTCCTCTAGGAGCCCCAGAAGACCAGCTTTGAAAAAGACCTGTGTGCAGGCAATGTTGCAGATCAGAAACTTCACACAAAGCTTAAAGGACAGAAAAACATTAAGCTGGATTTCGGGAGGATTACCTTGGTGTGACCAAACTTATACTGAGTGTGGTCAATGTCAATGGAGCCCAGGAGCTTCTCAGAAGCCTTCTTGCTGTCGATGTACTGACCCTCAGGGATGGCACTTGCGTTTAACACTTTGTATCTGTTAAAGTAAGTATAGTTTGTAAAGATTTTATTTACAAACAGTAGCCAAACTCTAAATGAGTTATTTTAAAAATCAAAGATTTTTAAGAATTATTATTCTTTGTTCACAGAGGAACATTATTTGCATGTTTTCAACCTATTTGCTATATATTTTCATGCCATTGTAGCTTCCTTTATATTTACAGTCTTTTTGTTTTTTTGACAAGGTACATACATATAGCTACGGCTGTCCTAGTCGTCCTCAATATGTAGACTAGACTGGCCTCAAAGTCACAGAGACCCACCACTTCTGCCTCTGGAGTGCATGACCCCACTCTTCCTGTTCTTTTCTTTTTTTTAATTAGACTCTGTCCTCAAGGAAGGATCACATGATCTTGTTCACATTTAAGAGTAGAAGATCTATGCAATATAATATGCTATCATGGCTTGATAAATTTGCTTTAAAAATCTGCTTTTTAAATGAATTAATATAGGTGCACTATTAATTAATGTTAATTAATTAAATTAATTAATTAGTATGGATTAATTAATTAGAAAATAATCCATGAATTTAAGAAGGAAAAAGGGAGGTGGAGCATGGGAGGAACTAGAGGGAGGAAAGAGAATAGGGAAGTGGTATGATTATATTTTAATAATAAAAAATAAGTTAAGGAATATAATAGATGATATTTTAGATGTGGGGAATTATCCTAATGACCTCAGAGCAAACCTTGGGTGCCCTTGGGTCTTAAGCACCGCTACTCCCTGTCAACTTAAGCAGCTCTAGACTTAAAGCAGACCGGTGTCCTGTAGCTGCCACTGAGAAGTCATTCTTGACTCTCTAGATCAGCTTATCAGGGAGTTGTAACTAAGGAATTGTCACTGTGACAGGTCCTCTCTTATTCTGGGGAACTGGGAAAGCAACCTGCAAGAGAAAACTGAAATCAAGCAGAACACAAAGGTGACCTATTTGTAGCTCTACGTGCAATGTGCCACCCCAGTGACCTATTAGTTTTGTCTTTAAGCAAATAATTTGATTTCTCTGAACCCTACTTCATTTGTCCAGAAAATGGGGTCATACTACTTCTCATCTCAACTACGTGATGGTGGGGGTTAAATGAGATCGAGTAGTGAAAAGGATAGCTCTCCTAATTACTGACACCAGAGAATGTATCTGTGAACCTCGGTAAATCCAGTGGAAATTTTGCATATAGCACTTAACATGTAGTATCTTTTTAAAGTCTTCACTCCTTTTATGACTAATCAAATAGAGGCATGTTTTTCACTAAATCGTTTTGCTTACATCCAACCTGCTTACACTAAACATCAAAGACAGATAGATCATAATGAGAAGGCTGACCTCTGCTTGAAGTCTGCATAGAGGATCCTGCTGGGGAACCCCTTCCTGCAGATGCGGATGCCCTCCAGCACCCCGTTACACCTCAGCTGGTGCAGGACCAGTTCATGCTCCATGGCACCTGCAAATGTATGTTTATCTCTCAGCGGAATACAACACAGGAGACGTGGCAGCCATGCTCTGTGCTGTCACGCTCGAGACTCTTACCAGGAGTCTTGGTTTCATTGGGGATGATGCACCTCACGAAATGAGGATGGGTGCTCCTGAGGTTGGTCATCAGCTTGTTCAAATTCTCCTGTAAGAGCAGAGGACTTTGGTCAGAATAGCATGAGAGGAAAGAGCAATTGGTGAGGTCTGTAAAATAACTCGGTGGCGTGTGTGTGTGTGTGTGTGTGTGTGTGTGTGTGTGTGTGTATGCGCGCGCATGCATGCGTGCACATGCACACCACTCCTGTACAGCTTTAGGCCATCCTTGGGTATCAGTCCTTGAGTATCTTCCGCCTTGTGGTTGAGACAGGGTCGCCCACTGGATTAGAACTTTGGCCACAGCTTGCTATCCTGGGATCTTTCGAAGCTCCATTTATCTCTGCCTCCCGTCTCACCATTGGTGGGGTTATAGGAGCACACCACCATGCCAGGATTTTTTATGTGAGTCCTGAGAATCTAAACTCAGACCCTCACACTTGCAAAACAAGTACTTTACTGACTAAGATACCAGCCTTGGCCCAGGAGAAGCAGTTCTCATTAAAAAAAAAAAAAAAAAAAAAAGACTTTTCTTGCTTCTGCTGGGCTGTAGCCTCTTTCTCAGTCCATCTGTCTGCATTCTTGTTGGTAGGAGGGATGGATGTGTGTGGGGAAGCCTGATGAACATGATTACCTACTAGATCAGTAGCTCTCAGCCTGTGGGTTGCAAGCCTTTTGGGGTTTACATATCAGATATTTACATTATGGTTCACAACAGCAGCACGACTACAATAGCAACAAAAATAATGTTGTGGTTGGGGGTCGCCACGACATGAGGAACTGTATTAAAGGGTCTCAGCATTAGGAAGGTTGAGAACCACTGCATTACACAATGCCTCTATCTTTTACTATGCTCTACTTCTTCAATAAGGAGATGCAATCATGTACCATGTTTGAACCTTGGATGCTTTTTTACAGCTCCATCTATAACGTATTAAGTTTATAACTTGGTGTTGACAACTGAATGGATCAGTAGCAACAATAGTATATTAGCTTGATTGTAGGTTAGTTGCTAGCTTACATTAATCTTTCTCTTTGTTTGGATGTTGGCTTGGTTGGGTTTAGTTTGGGCTTGCTGTCATTGGAATATTCTCAAAAATGTATCCCAGGCTGTTTTGAAATCTTCAAACCTCCTGCTTCTGCCTCCTAGGGATTACAGGATTGCAACACCACAACTTCCAGGTCCCTTAGTCTTACTGATATTTTCTTAATACTTCTGTACATGGCTTTGGGTTGTCACCTGACTAGTTTATGAATGGTGGGTCATTGTGTTCTGTAAGGTTTCCCAGGAGGTTCCCTTCGCCTTATGGCAATTTAGCATGGGAAGTGGGATAAGATAGTGTCTGGGTGATTTAAATTTCTCCCACTACAAATCAATCAAAGTTGTAAAGGTCAACCCTTTTCTAGAATCTTCTGGAAAATGTGATCTCATACTTCTAGAGCCAAATTCCTAAAGCAATTTGGGGTGTTACAGTTTGTTCTTACTCTGAACAGGGCAGACACGGTCTGAAAGGAGGACCCCTTCTTCTTGGCACCTTTCTTGGCAGCTCCACCGCTACTTGCCTCTGAAGAAGGAAAAGAATAACGTTGTTCAGAGACAGTCAGTGGGCTCTCTCTTGTCACAGAAATCACAGTGATTTCTGTGCTCTTGATGCTCAAGTCAAACTTCCCTCCATCCTAGAAACTTCCTCCTACCCCACTGGCCCTCTTGAAACCTTATTTTTAACTAAGTTTACACCCACTTCTTTTCTGTGGTTCGTTATCTATATGGAGTTGATATAAACAGCAGTCATCTAACCATGAGGAGACGAGCCTTCCAACACTGAGACTTGGCACACAGTGACTTAAAAATATCAGCAGCAGAAGTTAATGCTGGAGGCAGAGTTTGGCCACTATATTGTCTGTAATATCCCCCAGACGCTTCACATTCAGTCGTGTGGGAAAAAGAGGAGAGAATTTCAGAAGCCCAGGCCCTTTTGGGGTTGAGAGCCTCAAAGTTCCTTTCTGGCCATTGTGATAAGGTCTCTTTCAGTAGAGAGGTGAACCACAAATTTCTATCCACAGCATAGCCTACTACTCAAGGAATCAGGGTTTGGCATGTCACCCTTCTGTCTAGGATATCTCCTTAGCCTTGACCTAATAGCTCAATTGTAATAACTACAGAGAGTTAAGGTTTGGAAGCCTAACCTGCTTCAGCAGTTTGAGCCCCAGAAAAGAGGTAAGCCAGAGTTTTCACTGAAGACTTCTGGTACAGCCCCACCACGGTCTCATTCAGGGGGTCCTTGTTCTTGTCCAGCCAGCCAGTGATGTTGTAATCCACGGTGCCCGCATAGTGGATGAGGGAGAAGTGGGCTTCAGCTTTGCCTTTGACCACCTTAGGCTTCTGGAAGTTGGCAGACTTTCCAAGATGCTGCTCATACAGCTTGTTCTTGAAGGAGGTGTCTGTCGCCTTGGGGAACATACACTCCTCTTCCAGGATGGAGAAGATGCCCATTGGCTGGATTGAAGGTGAGGCCAAGTGGCTGAGTAAATAAGAGCGGGAAGTTCATGGGAAGGGGCCACAGACAAATGGAGTGGGGTGGATACCTTCTCGATGAGCTCGATGCAGGCCGCCAGGTCCATCCCAAAGTCGATGAAGGTCCACTCGATGCCTTCCTTCTTGTACTCTTCCTGCTCCAGCACGAACATGTGGTGGTTGAAAAACTGTTGCAGTTTCTCGTTGGTGAAGTTGATGCACAGCTGTTCCAGGCTGTTGAACTGAATAAATACATGTGCTTATTTCTCTCTAAAATTAATTGAACATTTTATTTAAAGTAACTTACAGATGAGTGTCAACATCATTGGTCAGACGAGTCTTTTTTTTCTTTTTCTTTTCTTTCTTTCTTTTTTCTTTTCTTTCTTTTTTTTTTCCATACAAAACAGAAAAGTATGGAAGGTTTGAGGTATGTAGAAGTCCCTGTTTGTTGCCATTTTATAGAATGTCTTAAATCAGCACTAATACTCTTTGCTTGAATTTGCTTAAATTCATACATTTTTTTTCCTTGAGTTTCTACTTAATCTCCTTCTACATTCCAGTTGCCCCCATGGCTTCCAGAGGCCTCATCCAAATCCTCAATCCATAAAAAGTTGGTTCAGAGCTTTTATTGCAGGAATATCATTATGGTGGGAATTTCAAGTGACTAGTAATTATTCTTTAGTGTGAAATGGGAACAATAAACAGGACACAAAAGATCGCTAAGATAAAAGAGTGCACATTTATAGCTCTAGAAACCCTACCAAAATGTCAAATGAACTAGACATACTTAGTAGAATTATGTGCTTTTCCTTGCTTTTCTATATTTTCTGTTAAAGCCGAGTTTTATTGTAATAATCAAAAGAGAACATAAACTTTTAAAAAGCTCTGAGCAGGGAAATGTATCTCATGATCAAATAGAAAATTTTATTTCATGATATTACATTAACAAGCATTAAAAGTTAATTGCATTTAATTAATGATGATTCTAAATTATTAAGCCTTTTACAGACTTTATTATCTCCCTAAGTATTTCTCAGTGAATTCTGCACTGTATATTCTGAGCATATTAGATGTTACTAAGTTCTGCTATGCTACTTAATATCAGCTTCCTTTGCACCATGGGATTTTTAGAACCTTTTCCTTTTCACAAGCTAACTCCCTCTATCCTGCAGTGAATTGAAAGGTCTTCCTTACGTAGGTTGTTTGTCATTTAACACAGGAAATGACTAGTAGGTGCCAAGAAAATCTCCTTTGTATCTTCATGTAACAAACAGTGGCAAGGAAGTTCCCCAAGACTCCTTCTTAGTAATACAGTCATAGATATAAAGGTGTTCCATCAATCAGTTTGCAACTCACATCAAAGATCTCAAAGCCAGCGATGTCCAAGACCCCGATGAAGTACTGCCGGGGCTGCTTGGTGTCCAGTTGCTGGTTGATGCGGGTGACCATCCACAGGAACATCTTCTCATACATGGCCTTGGCCAGGGCACCCACCGCATTGGTCACCTTGAAAGATGAAGATAGAACTCTCAACATTACATGAGGAAGGTTCAATGCTTTGATCCCTTTATGATGGTTATTAATTTCAAGCTTACCTGCTCGACAGTCTGGCCTTTGGTGACGTACTCGTTGCCGACCTTGACCCTGGGGTAGCAGAGGGCTTTGAGCAGGTCAGCAGAGTTCAGACCCTGAAGATAGGCCGCCTTGTCAGCAACTAAAAGAAAGCATAGAAACAATGGTATCAGGGTGCAAAGAAACCCATTTTCTTAAAAAAACAAAAACAACAACAACAACTTTATCTTCACGCATGTTGTGCAGAGTTTTCACTATACTTTTAATAGTCTCGCCTATGCTCTTACCGAGTTCAAGACCTTGACAACCCCAAATTATGTTTGTGCTTTACATAGCATATTATTTAAGTGCTCTATAGAGCTCAGATCTGAAATGTGAGTTTGCCTTCTTAGGAAAACTCAGAAGAACATGTTAAGAATGTGAGCTTCAAATGAAGCACGACGTCAGGTGGAAGACGCAGCCGGTACCTTCGGTGCCATCTGGCTCAGCCTGCTCCTCCCGCTGCTTCTGCTTGAACTTCATGTTCCCATAATGCATCACAGCTCCCGTGAGCTTATAAATGGAGACCTTTTCATCATTCGTAAAGCCCAAAATGTCGATAGCACTCTGCCAACAAAATCAAGATGAGAACTGTTAGATTATAACCTGCTACTTACAGCTCATGTTCCCATTCCTCACTAGCTAGTCAGGCTGAGGAAATTACACCAGAACTACTGGAGGGAAGGAGGTTCTTTAGCAGGGGCGTGAGAAGGATTGTAGCAATGAAGTTATAGTTTTTTTTGTTTCTCACACGTCAAAAAGAAGCTTAGGAGAAACCATTGTAAACCTCAGACACTTATTAATTTTGAAAAGTCGCACCTCAGTTTCATCAAGACCTCTGCAAACTCTGAGGTGGTGGAATCTTAATAGCCTGTGGAGGGACAGCGTCTGAGCCCGGGGAACCAGTGTTTTCTTAACATCCTCCACTCTCTGCTATTTTTCTGGAGGCTCTGAATAGTTATCTTAGTGAACCATATCTCCGACCCTGTGCAGTCATCCTAAACATCGCTCTGTGTTCTACTTACATCCGTGGCCATCAGTTCTTCCTGGTCATCAATGCTGGCCACACTGATCTCCCCCTGGCTGACAAACGGGTAATCATATGGGTTTGTGGTGATCAGCAGCATCTCTAAGTACATGGAAGAGAGCAAGGATGAACATAGTCCATGTCTTCGTCAAAGCAAGAGGCTTCCAGACCGATGCTAAGGTAACTACTTGATACGTGGGTGAAAGACTGATGGACACTAATTACCTTGAAGATGACAGCATGGTGTTCCCTGTCATTAACTATTTTTTAAACATCACCATGATCATAACAAATGCCAAGCATGTATGAAACTTTCAAAGAATGACGGAAAGTTTATATCATATAGTCTTTATTTTAGTGGCTATTTAAATCAGAAATGGAACCAAATTGAAGCCTTAAAGGGGAAAGAATATGATGAAGTAAAATTTGCCTATCTCTAGTGTCAAACACTATGCAATCTACCACAACACCGTGCAGCCATATTAATATGGATGAAACCATGACATACTCAGTACATTTATATAAATTATAAAAGTGTGACCATTACTCCAACTGGGTAAATTGTATGCATTTATCATCATGTAACAATATACCCATTGAAGGTGAATGGGATGTTTATGTGGGTGTTCAGAATGGTTACTTCATAGTAGAAATTGGAGCTAGTTTTTCACTTTCCTTTGATTTCTTAAGAATCTTTATAATAAACAAATATGAATTTCAACAAACTTACAAAGATTTCCCTCAATTACTCCTGAAAAGCTTCTTTCATTTTCCATTTAAAAAAAAAAAAAGCTTGACAAAATTCAGACATGGTGCGTCAGATTGGGCAATGCCCTGGCTGGGGTGGTGACTAGCGTGGGGTGGTGACTTTGGAGAGGAATTATGGCATCCCTTACCAATCAGCTCTGGCTTCTTGTTGGATGTAATCTGATAGAATATATGGTAGCTTCTTTCCGCCTTAAGCTGGAAGGTGACTCGGGACTTCTCTAGCAGATCTGGAAGAAAGCAGATCGCAAGCAGGAAAACTGTGAAAGCTGACAGGGTGCGGAGGCCTGACTGTCAGACAGCTTTCGCAGTCCTGAGAACAGAGTGGCGCTGGAGGGGAAACACTCACAGGTCTCGATGTCAGCGGACGCCAGTTTCCCCGTAGTGCCAAAGTGGATCCTGATGAATTTACCCTTGAAAGGAAAACTAATATGTCTACTTGGTTTTCAAGAATATCAAATCATTGAAAATGCTCAAAAACATTTGGAACAATACTGCTTTAATTTTAAACCAAGCCAGAGACTATTTATAACCGAAATAAAATACCTATCTTCTGTTTTACAAGTAGAAGGATTTTATCTTGGATTTAAGAATTTATGAATATAAATATATGAGGTGATGCTGTGTTAATTAGTTTGGATTAATTATCCCACGATGTATAAATATATTAAAGCATCCCATTGTGTCCCATAAATATATGCAGTTATTATTAATTAAAAATAAAGATAAAGTATTTTGCAGTAGTAGTAGTAATGATAATAAAATCAAATAATCCAGAAAGGAGTCACATGTTCTTCTGGCCAGAGGTTTTTGATCTTCAAAATAAGCCAAAGAAAACCACAGTAGAATATAATGTGAACAAAGATTCAAAGACTACATCAGAGACTTTCCACGACTTTGGCCAATGGACAGTGCCATCACAGTGTACAAGAGACTCACAAAGCGAGACGAGTTGTCGTTCCTCACAGTTTTGGCGTTCCCAAAGGCCTCCAGCAGGGGGTTGGCGCTGATGATTTGATCCTCCAGGGTCCCCTGCAAGGGAAAGATCAGACCTTGCTTATCAGGCTCAGGGATTTCTTGCTAGGAACCCCCCCACACACACACACACACAAAGTCTGGACTCTGTGACAATCACCCTCACCTGCATTTTGCCAGAAGTCACCTCCTCCTTCTTCTTGTCCCCAGTGACTGCAATTGTTGCAAAGTACTGGATGACACGCTTCGTGTTCACAGTCTTCCCAGCCCCGGATTCTCCGCTGTTAAATCAAAACAATCAGAGGCGGCCCCACACCTTGCAGCTTCCATAGCCATGAAAAGAAAGCATCAAACCCTACTTACGTGATCAGGATTGACTGATTCTCCCGGTCTGCAAAGAGAAATTGCAAGCACTTAATGTTGTTTCAAACCCACTTGTAAATGGCTAGAAAGGAATCAGGGCATGAGATTTCTATTTCTCTGTTTAGCAGCCTTAGCGCCTAGTGCACAATGACCTAATATCTTCCCTCTCTTCTCTCCCCATAGTTGGTGCACATACACCCATTTAAACCAAATACAGCCACTCACATCTTCCCAGAACATTCCATTCAAGGGGTAAAATCCTATGATGAAGAAATGGCCTGAAAGCCTTGGTAGAAGGGAGACTACACTGTGTTTTCCTGAGACGTAAGACTTTCTTTCTAATATTTTACCGCTAAATCAGTATCTAAACTAGACTTGGCTTGCCCATCCCATTTTAATGACAATTTAAATCAGTAACACATCCAGGGTGGGCAAAAGGACAAATACATGCTAGGACATTGGAAACATTTTGATGCATGAGGAATCGTAAAGGGTGGGAAGGCGAAAGTGTTGACAGTACACGTGGCTTCGTCATACTTTTAAGGAAAAGCAAGAGCTGTGATGCCTTTCTCAGCCTAAAGAATTCTCCAAGCCATTTCCAAGTACATAAGATCAACCTAGCTAAGCAAAACACCATAGAGGTAGTGTCACAGTATAATGTCCTAGTAGCAGAGATGCCTTAAAATCTCACTGGTTGGTTTTGGCAAAGGCAGCATCCTGTGTACTGTTGATCATAATCTCTGATTATAAGGAGAAAACCGCAAAAGCAAAGTTTGTTCTCCTGCCTTTTGCCATACATGAACAGTCTGTATGTGTGGCAGTGTCTATGTGTGCACATGTATATCTGCACACGGATGCTTGCCTGTTTATGTTCATAAGTCTCACTGCAAGTAATCTTTGTTGACCTCTAAACATTAGAGAGCTCATTGGTCATCCTGTATTATCTCACACAAGTCCCTGTGGGAGGGGATTCTCTCGAGGGAAAAGGTGCAATTGATTCGAGGCTTTCTTTACAGGTCTTCAGGGAAAAGTTTAGGCACATAGAAAATAGCCAAGCCACTTACCTGTTAGCATGAATTGGTAGGCATTGTCAGAGATGGAGAAGATGTGGGGTGGGGCCTCCTGGCGCTTTTTGCCTCGGTAGGCTGCCACCACCTCGGGGTTGTACACTGGCAGCCATTTGTAAGGGTTGACAGTGACACAGAAGAGGCCTGAGTAGGTCTGTATAAATAAAGAGAGAATGACTATCCGAAGGTCCTTCTTGTCTGTGCAACTCACTTGGTTGGATTTTAAGAAAAAGAAGGACTCTTGTGAGTACATTTCTCCTGGGCATCAGCATGAAAACTGATTGGTTAGCAGGCAGCAACATCAGTTGAGGGCAATGACCAGTTCAGAGTTCCTACTGCTTCCCTTGGAACTTGTCATGGTTTTCCCACAGCAAGAGCACCAACACCATGTCTATCTATTTGTTTTAAAATGTGGACTATGAGAGATTTTTTTATTGTTGTTGTTTGAAAGGAACAAGAATATATTTTCTTTGCAGAATTGAGACACTTGGAATTTATAAGAACATAAATTTGAACATAAATGTATTCAACAGTGAGAGAAGGATGGGGACTTTGGAATATCTTAAGACAACATGATAAAAGCCTTTCAAAAGTGAGTAGGACAGTGTGTAGATATGGCAGTACTGGGAAACACTGTGAAGTATTTTTAGTTATACAGCGACAAAGAACAAATAAATGCATAATGATTAAACACAGGAATTTAAAAGTTGTCTGTCAACTGGTTAAGGACTGTCACTAACCAATTAAAGTGGTTATGGAGCATAAACATCTGGTATACCCCATGTGGGTATTGGCCAGCTGAATATCAGTACTAGCTAAACTGTATAAAAATATGAATATAAGATATATTACATTCAGATGTTTATTGGATACATATTATATTCTAGCATCCTGCAAGGATGTCAGACTAAAACATAAATAAGAAAGAGTCCTTTGAGAAATTTCCAGTCGGCACAGTAGATGGGGAAGTTAACACGGATAACCAGGAAATACATAGTGTGAATGCAGGGGTGGGAAGAGCGGAGCAGAATACTCAAGGCTGCCTGGGGATGCTGGAAAGATGCCACAGATGAAAGGAACCAAATCACAGAGCTCCTGGTATTATTGTGTGGGGAGATATAATCCCTAAAGATGAAATTAAACCCCTAAAAATTCGATTTTTAAATATTTCAGAGTGTTTATCTTTTCTTCATTGACAAAATTCTGCAACAGCAACTGACAGAGAAGGGAAGGGAGAAGGGAGGGGAGGGGAAGAAATGAGAAGGGAGGGGAGGGAAAGAGATGGGAAGGGAGAGGAAGGGAAGGAAAGGCGTTAGCATGGTTAATCTGCAGAACTGTGATAAAGCCTGTGGCCAGATGGACAATGGCCTTCCCTTGGGAGAGAAGACAATATGTGCCTAACAGTTTCTTTCTTTCTTTCTTTCTTTTTCTTTTTTTTTTTTTTTTTTTTTTTTTTTTTTTTTTACAGGGTTTCTCTGTATAGCCCTGGCTGTCCTGGAACTCACTTTGTAGACCAGGCTGGCCTCGAACTCAGAAATCCGCCTACCTCTGCCTCCCAAGTGCTGGGATTAAAGGCATGTGCCACCACGCCCGGCGCAACAGTTTCAATAATGAACCTTTTAATAACTAGTAATTCTGCTCGTGACTTCTAGTGACTGAGAGATACTTAGGACACATTGGTGTCTCGGCTTTTAGGGCACATGGTGATGACACTAAAGACTCCCCGCTGTGGGTCACTCACGTAGATCATCCAGGCTGCGTAACGCTCTTTGAGGTTGTACAGCACAGCGGGCTCGTGCAGGTGCGTCATCATGGCCATGTCCTCGATCTTGTCATACTTGGGAGGGTTCATGGGGAATACCTGGTCTTCTTTTACAGTCAGGGTCTGGTAAACAGGAAAGATAACTATTGGTGTCAAGTCAGTGAGTGACTAACCTAACAGGTACACCATGGTGGGCTCCCTACGCACCGCTCCTGCTTCCGTTTTCACAGTCACTTTCCCTGCATCTTTGCTCTGAATGGTTCCTTTGACAAAGGATTCTTTGGGCTCCGCCACAAAGACAGATGTTTTGGCATCAAAAGGCCTATTCTGGGCCTCGATTCGCTCCTTTTCAGACTTCCGGAGGTAAGGAGCAGCCTCCCCGAAAACGGCCATCTCGGCGTCGGAGCTCATGGCTGCTGAAGTCGCAGACCTAAAGGGGATTAAAAACAATTCATACAGTCTGCAGTGCCTGGTATAACAGCAGATCTTTGTACAGTTATCACTATTTGACTTGTATGAGTATCTTCTCTGTATGTATGTACATTCACGTACTGTGGTGTGTACTGTGTGCATGCCTGGTGCCTAAAGAAGCCAGAAAAGAGTATCAGATCCCTTGGAACTGGAGTTACAGGTGGTTGTGAAGTGTCATGTGGGTGCTAGGAATCGAACTCTGCAATAGCAACAATTACTTTTAACCACTGAGTCATTTCTCCAGCTCCAAATAGCCAATCTTTATAGCGCAGTGGTTCTCAAACTGTAAGTTGCTACCAATTTGGGGGGAGGGGAGAATCAAAAGACCTTTTCAAAAGGGTCACCTGAGCCCATCAGAAAACACAAGTATTTGCATTATGATTCATAACAAAATTACAGTTATGAAGTAGCAATGAAATCATTCTGTCATTGGGGTCACCACAACATGAGGGACTGTATTACAGGGTAGCAACATTAGGAAGGTTGAGAACCACTGTTACGGTGTCTCCTGCAGGGGCCCCAGTTGCAAATTACACTAGGCAATTCTACTACTACCAGGCTACAGTTGCTTAAGCAGACATCACAAGATCAGAAGTGCAAAAGGTTGCAGTGATGTGTGCTTAGGATTAGACATCCAGTATCTCCCATCCTCTGAGACTGGCATCCTAGTTGGAAAACTAGGTTATAGGTAGAGTGATGTTGCCAAGGATTGTGTGACCTTGGGTAAGTCTCTTGATCATGTTGAACCTCATCTTTAACTCCATCTTTAGGGCAGGGATGAGAGTACTAGCTTTTTTCACTTTGAAGCCCTTGGGATAGGATGATATTTGGAAAAATGTTTAAAAAGACTACTAAGTAATTGGAACAGGTTCAGGATATTATTTGCATAGAAAATGTCATTTATTTTAATGTCACACATCTTTCTGGCCATATAAAGTAAGACCACTTTATTTCCATGTTTATATTTGGCCAAATTTACCCAAAGCAGTTTTGGAAGAATTTTAATTGTGTTTCTGTTTGTCACCCCACCCCCCACCCCCTTTTTAAAGTTGGATGCTGGGTAAAGTTATTCCAGCATGATGTCTTTGCACACTAAACAGAGCTAAACTCATGACAGAGACAACCCACACCCATGCTCATCTTTGTGCTTCTACGTGGCAGGGCTCCCAGAGGTCTAAGCTTCCTTGTACAGAAAGGGAAACCTGGCAGCTTGTTCCACACTGCTTCAAGGTACAGGTGGCAGAACAGTACAAGGTGGGGAAGTTATCCAGTACAGTCACTGCAGGATCAAGTGCTTGAAACGCCTTTAAATCTTCTCTCCCCATCTCCCTCTACGGAGATGCAGCATGCAGTAGTAATGGGGCTGCTGAATTCCTCATTTTCATATTTAAGAAATTCACTATGTTTTGGTTTTATGAGATGACTTTCTACAGGCATACATGAAGTTTAAAAGATCCACTGTTCTAAATACTTCCTTTCTTTTTTGTTAGAGATCTTATTTACTAGATGAATTCTATTGGCTTTTCTACCAAAGAGATTTTAGCAGGGATTTTTTTTCTTGCAGAGACAAGACAAACAAACAAACAAAAAAACAAAAACAAAAATAAAAAAAACCCAACGTTTTAGAATTGACTTTGCTCACATGGCAGAGATAAAAAAATCCTCCTTCCCTCCCTAACCCCTTTCCTTAAACGCAGTTGTTAGTGTTTCCTGAGACAGGCACTTTCTCAGAGGATGCTAAGTGACATAGAGCCATCCCAGAGATTCTCCATCACACCTCCAGGGACTGGTTAGTCCAACCCTTACCTTATTGGCAAACGAGAAGGCGCAGCTGGGAAGTAATAGGGTCCTGTATGAGAAAAGAGCAAGGCACTTGATTAGTAGAGAAATAAATCCCACTCGCTAGGCAAAGTTGAAGGCACCGGGATTCACAAACATGAAAACGAGGGGAGCTGCAGCCCGGGCGGTGGCCAGTGTCCTGCTCCCACCTACCTTGGAGCTTTTTAAAGCAGGACGAGTCAGCCTCGTTCGGGACTCTTTTATATGGCTAGCTATGGAAACAATGCGACTGCCTCTTCTTTCTTAAGTCAAAAGGAATTGTCTGGCAAAAACCCTCTTGGCAATCGAGCGTCTCTGCATAATTCTCATTCATATTAAGAATGGTTGGATATAATTAGAAATATTTTTCTTATTGAGTATGTGGGTAAATCTCCTATGGATAATTTGAGAAGATGATCTGAAAGGAAGATTCGGGCTGGTGGATAAAGACAGTGGCCAGCCAGCAGGATACCTGGCTGCCATTGGAACGTCTTTTTGGCGTCGCCAGGCATACCGTTCAGAGCCTTGCATCACTCTCGAATATTTCTCCTATTAAACGATATAAATAAAATACACTTATTTTAATTTTACAAGGCTTAATTTTCACCTGTTAATCCTCTTTCTCCAACCCAGTAAAATTAAGTTGCATGCCTTCAACAATTGAAGCACAGAGAAAATCTTCTCTTTGTTTTCCTAACATTCCCAGAATTTCCTGGCTTTATTTAAAAAAAAAAAAAAATTAACAACTGCTTTGGCCAAGCTGTTTCTCTGTATAGTAAGATGTCATTCCCTGTTCTTCTCCTCAATGGCATGTATGCAAGGCAAAAAAAAGTTGAATACTTCCTAGTTGTAAAAGGTGATTTTTGAGAGTACTTCCCAATGCTTTTTATATCATAGTACATCAAGAAAAAAAATGACAAGGAGAGTGTAATACACTAGAGGAACATCGGAGAGATTTGATTTTGCTGTATCGACATAAATGATGTGGGAAGGCTCTTTATATTTCCACCCCTTCCTTTGTTAATAAAATATAGCAAATATAATATCTACCATATTAAGAAAAATACTAAATACTGAATTATCTCGAGCTTCTAAATAATGTCTTTTTTAAACTGTTAAGGAGAAACTTGAGCTAGATCTCACACACACAAAAAAAAGTCCACACCTCAATTTGTGCTCAAAATATGACATTTTTCTAATCAAAAGTTTTTAAGTGATGCAGTTTCTGAATTCTTGATAATTAGCATCATGGAGATCTTTGCACACAAAGGGAGTGAAGGCCTAATCATGCTTTTCATACCAGTTAAAATGATGCATGAAGACCTTGCCAGACTCCTCTTCTGCCTTCACTAATGAGCTATAATATTGAATTTTCTAGGATAATGGAAGTAGAATGTTGACCCATTTGAACTCTTTTACTTCAAGACTTGATGAAGCCATAATTTAAAAAAAAAAAAATCCATGTGCCAAAAAAGTCCTTAGTTGCTAAGTTGGTCAAAGGGCACATTAGTCACAGACACAGAGAAGTGCCTGGTGCAGTCAAAGTTTAAACTTTGGAGCTTTCAGTCTGAGCCAAGACCCAGGATCACAGTTCCTCCCTCCAGCACCTTTCCTTCAGCTGGTGCGCTCTGGGCATTGTGCCCTGCCCCAAGCATCCTGGAACACCAGCTTTCCAGCAATTACAGGGGTCTCTTGACAACAGCAGGACCCATCACACTTTCAGTTGGCCGCTGAAGTCCTTCCTGGTTCCACTGAACACATGGCCAAAGACACCATTGTGCTCACCTCCCGTGAGGATAAAGAGAACACAGCCAAACTCTAGCAAAGCCCAGGCTACTCTCAAGGGACCCTTGTCCAGTTATCTCACAGCTAAAGGCTGCCCCAAGGTCATGTCCCATCTACACCTCTGGCACTGAGTGGATCAACATTCCACGCTGCATCGGTAGCTTTTTTGAGGCTGGGACACATGAGCACTTCTGCTTTGGTGAGCTATGCTGCAGGTTTCCATTAAGCAGACAGTATGAGTGTCTGATCTGATATTTAGATATTCTCTTATTTTATTTCTGCTCCCCAGGAGCGTCTTCCGTAAGCTTTATTAAGTATTTCTTGTTCTTGCACCGTTTCTGAACTGATGTTCACTTTCAGGTCATTTCAGAGTAACTCGGTCATCTCAGAATGTGTGTATTGTTTCCACCCTTTGTGAACTCCTCCCTCAGATGTTGTATGATGCCGTGCTACTTGAGTAGAGAATACCTGGTGTGGCATCTTTTAGGGTAAAGAAGAAAATCCAACCCAGTGTTTGTTTGAGAGACATGCCCTAGTTGTTCCTTTTGCCTTTTGGTTCCTGACCTGTGACTGGCAAATCTTCTTCCATACTCTCTAACCGGCGCTTTGGATATAGACCCAATGAGTTGGGTTGTGTACTTTTGCACTCTGAAAACAAGTCAGAATAAACATCCCTTCTGGGGCTCCTAGATCTCAAAATGAATCAGTCTAACACTTTCTCCTGGCCACCCCCTGGGCTAATTGTCATATTCAAATCTGGTGCCAAAGTCAGAAATGGGGGAAATTCAAGAGTAAGTGTTGCTCTATGCTGTGAAGAAAGGTTCCAAGGGGGAACAACAGCCACTGACCTTGTCTGCGGGAGGACTGCGTCTAAAAAATCAAAAGGATGCTGAAAAGTGGTTCAAGTCACCTCAAAACAGCAGAACAGCAAGATTTAAAAGCATGGGGTCCAAGCTCTTTTCAGTGTAGGAGTTGCATTTTACCCTTTTTAAAACCAAAGAGCTAACATTTGGAAAATACCCCCCCAAAAAAAAAACCCAAGTGTGCACACTCAGGACACTCCCCATGTCTTTGCCTAAACATTCATGACCTGCACTTATGTTTTGACTACATGTAAGCTGTATACCCTTCGGGAATTAGAATACCCTCCCAAGTCTCCATTTTCCATGATATAAAAAGATAAGGAAGTAGTGGCACATAGCAGTGTCTGAGGATTAAATTATAAAAGGCCTAGAAACTTAGAACAGTGTGTGGTACCCCCACTTACTCAGCTGATATAGCGATTGTGATTACGGTGGCTCTGGTATTTTGTTAGTGCTTCAGTTGAACTTTCTGCTACAGTGAGGCTTGTCTGCTTGTCATCTCAGTTACCCATCATGCACCAGGCTCCATATGAGCCCCCACTGTCCTCATGGAATCTCCTCCTCTCTTCCTTGTCACTCCCCGGGTTTATCACAGTCAAGTTCAGATCTCACCCACACATTCTTCTCCATTATTCCACCTAACGAAGGAACCACAATTTGGTCCTGTAAGACACACAAAGCTGTCACAGTAATGATAACTGTGAAGAAATTATAGCATAGACTAGAGACTTGGTGGGTGGAGAATGAATGGAGTGGATGGAGAAACTGGCTAACAGCTGTCCTCTGGGGAGGAACCAAATTCTTGATAATAGTGGAAGGCTGAACAGAAATGAAAGGACGAAAGGCTTCCAGTCCCCACAGGAAGAAAAACCAGTTTCTATTATTGCTTTTAAAATAAAAGCTGGAGATTTCTAAAAGAATATTTATGAATTAAAAAGAATCACTTGCAGTTGTAAGAAGTATGGACAAGAATTAGAAATATAAGATGATGGCTTAGAAAAGGCAGGATTGGAGATGGGAGTTTTCAGAGGTTCAGGTCTCTCTCTCTCTCTCTCTCTCTCTCTCTCTCTCTCTCTCTCTCCCTCCCTTTCTCCAGTAGACCATGGCTCTGTAAGTAGAAAGCAATGGATACTGGTAGTTTTCTAGGAATTGCTGTTTAGCTGCTCCAAACTTGGTAACGATGCACCAGCAATCCACCTGCATAAATATGCTTGAACATCTAGATACAGCATGTTCTAAGCTTTACTAATTACTTTATAAACTAAAGAATGGAGCCAATGAGGTGGCTCAGCAGGTAAAGGCTTTTGCCTCCAGGTCTGATGACCTGAGTTCAAGACCCAGGACCCACTTGATGGAGAGAACCAACTCCTACAAATATCAGGGAGAGAGAGAGACAGTGAGGCAGAGAGACAGACACAGACAGAGACACAGACAGACAGAGACAGACACAGAGACAGAGATAGAGACAGAGACAGAGAGATAGACAGACAGGCAGGCAGACAGACAGGCAGACAAACAGGGATAGAAAGAAAGAGAATGAGAAAGAGAGAGACAGAACAGAGAATAAATAAATATGACAACAACAGCAACAACAACAAAATAACAAAATGACAGCCACAAAAGGCCTGAAGATTCCCATGACTTAAAATTTTTGAAACAGATGATGTGATCATTCAAAAGTCATTTTAAGTTTGATTTTCTGTATCTGAAGTGGCTTTGTGGTTGTTCCAGATTTAGCCTTAAAAGATTCCAACATTATTTGGTGCTACATCAAAACAAGTATAGAAGAAGGAAGTTTTGAATCTGTGTTCACTTGTAGGTGGAATTGTCCAGGAAAGAGTACTGCGTTAGAACCCAACAAAATCCAGGTGAGGTGCTCAGGACAGAGCAAGGTGGACACACCCAGGCTCCCTCACCCAGAAGTGCCACAGCAGAAAGCACATCTGGGCATGAAGATCCTGGTGACTATGGAAGACTCTGGGGCAAGGGACCAACTCCCTTGAGACTAAACATATTTTGTTTCTTCTAATTTTAAACATATGTGAGTGTGCGGACACACCAGAGACTTGAGGAAGTAACAACAGAAAAACAAAAGGAGAAATTATTTGCTTGTTTTAGATAAGCTTTTAACATTCATGACCTGCACTTATGTTTTGACTACATGTAAGCTGTATGCTCTTGGAAAATTAGATAGATACATAGCCCAGGGTAGCCGTAAACTCGGGATTCTCCTTCTAACATGTTGGGATGGTGGGATAGTAGGCATCTGGAGAAGTGACGTCTTGGTGGACATAAGACAAAACACATTCACCTGTGCACATGTCAGCATTTGCTCATGTAAAACCCGTGTCCAGGTAACAATGCAGTTGGGAGGTATGATCAGTGTGCACACATGGCCTCTTATTGTCCCCATTCCTAACATGACAGACATCAATATGCACAGCTTGAATGGCTAAAACTAAGCACCCATTACTTCAATAATTCCACACTTTACCAGGAGTTCTTATCCTGTAGATATCTTTTTGAGAGTGGCCATCTTTTTTAACAGGCGTGGATAGGACAGATAAACTCTCTTGGAACCAAGATCCAGGAGTGAATGAAGTGTCTTGTGCGATCACACTGTGACCCACCATGTTGCTTCTGAAGCCTAATGCATGCAGCCCTGAGTCTTGTTCACTCCAGGCTATTCTAAAACCCTTGGGCTGCTGATTGGCATGTGAGTCAGCAAAGTGGTAGCCTTTGGGTACCATACAGCAATTGTGAGAAAGCTAAAGTAATAAATATAACAATAGTTATCCTGGAATGTAAAAGATTTAAATACAGAGCCCCGAGAAGACGAGACGAAAGAGCCACCTGTACCCAATCTCTGCCATCCTGTTCCGTCAGTCTCTTCAAACTCAAGGTGTTGGCAGCAAAACCAGAATTATTTTATTATAATTTATGCAAGCTTATTAGCATATATCACTTGTTTTAGATTATAATGGATCTTACTATGGCATTCCCAACACGTATATGATGTGTTTTGATCACATCCCCCTGAGAGTCCATGAAGGGATGTAAAGGCTTTGACAGTGTCAAGTCCAGGGGAAAAAGAAATTCTTGATGCAAAAATGTAAGCAGAAAGAGCAAAGTTAAGAAGAGAGAAAATTCAGTCTATTCGGGGAAGCCTTGTGTGAGGGAAGAGTCTATGGAGACGGGCTGGGTGGGATGTGACAGAGTGGCTATGCTGACTAACTCATTGAGAATGATTGTCTGGTTCCAGAATTTCACAGGGCTGACCCGAGCGTTTCCTTTTTGCCTATGTCGTCAGACCTTTGACCTCCCCTCACTCCCCACAAACCTTCCACTTGTTTGATGGTTGGTTGTTTCCCTGGCTATTTGGAGACAAGGTCTTGCCATGTGGCCAGGCCTTGAGCTCACAGTCCTCTTCCCTCAGACTCCACCGCACCTGCCTCCTCCACCTCCTCTTTTTTCTTTCCTTCATTCATCACACAGTTCTGTACCCTCAGATTAATTTTCCATCCTGTACGTGGGTATCAGCTCCACTGACCTCTCCCTGTCTGACTCCTCCCCTTGATCTCTTCCCAACCCCAGAACACAGTCAGGAATTCTGTCGGGGCTCCTAACCTTTCACCTTCCCCACTGGACCAGTGTCTTTGTTCATGTGGATGCTTCTGGAAATTGGAAACCCCTATGCTTTATACTTCTGCCCAGTTCCTATACTATCCCAGCTGCTGCACTTACAGCCTGTAACAGCAAAGGATGTTACAGGGATGCTAGCCCAGCACAGCCATGGCCTAGGGACATAGCTCAATGATAATGGCTTGGCTCAGTGTATGTGAGGTCCTAATACACACACTGAAGGAGAGAGAGAGAGAGAGAGAGAGACAGAGAGACAGAGAGAGAGACAGAGACAGAGAGAGACAGAGATAGACACACAGAGAAAGAGAGAGATACCAACAGAGATACACACAGACACAGAGAGAGATACAGAAAGAGGGATTCACAGAGATACACAGACTCAGATAGACAGACAGACAGACAGAAACACAGACAGACAGAAACACAGAGAGAGACAGAGAGACAGAGACAGAAACAGAGGAATACACATAGACACACAGAGAAAGAGAGACACAGAGATACACACAGACATAGAGAGACAGAGAGAGATACAGAAAGAGGGATACACAGAAATACACAGACGAGAGAGAGAGAGAGAGAGAGAGAGAGAGAGAGAGAGAGAGAGAGAGAGAGAATTGGCATGAATCCAGAGTAGTAAACCATGAAGTTCTTGAATGGTCTTCTACATGACTTAAGGTCTAGCCACAATTCTTTGAGGAATTTTATTTCATTTGAGCACAATGAGGTTTCTAAAGTTAACTTCTTAGAGCTGGGGAAAAAAAGAGAGAGAAATCACCAAGTAACCCCATTCTCTTTACTTTATTTCAGCTGCAAGAATGAAAAGTCAAGTTGCTTTTGATCTTGCCTTGCCAAATCATCTCCCACCAAAAGCAAACTAAAAATACCACATCCAAGCCCTCCCTGAGAAAAGCAAAGCAAAGAGTGTGGGCTGGGATCTCATGGCTGAGGAGGCAAAGATTGTTGTTCCTTCTGTAAACTGGGCATTTGAAGGAGACCCACAAGTGCATCCGCCCCCACCAAACAGACTCTTCCTTTCTGGTTTCAGCTTGCTCCAGGTCAAGCAACTGTTCCGGTGAAGAGGAGCTGCTGAAAAGGAGGCCGTGCTCCAAGGCCCAGGGTATTTTTAGAGCTTGAGGAGGAAGGATATTTTTTATGTGAAGAGAAGGATGGGCATGCCATCCAAAGCTCTGGTCCTGTGAAGAAGCTGAAACTTGGCATGACCCAAGAAACTGACCCCAGGACAGAAGCCAGCGGCCTCGCTTCCAGAAACCAAACACTGGAGACCCAGCTCCAGTCAAGTTGGAAAATTGAACACAGAGGTTTTTGTGGATTTTCTCGTTGTTTGGCCCTTTTTATTGTAAATCGCCAGCAAACACCATACACACATTTATTTGCTTTGGTTGGTGTGTTGAAGGCACAGCTTCATTTCCTGTATTCTTCCTCCCTTGAGCAAAGAAGAGAAGCAAATTAAAAACCATTGATATCCCCCATGATAAAGCATATCCTGTGGGAAAGCATTAATTAGCTAATCCTAAAGAGTCTTCAAATTAGACAGCCTGTGAAGAGCTGATGCACTGAATTCCACTGCCTGTGTGCATATGGAGGAGGTGTGTGCTTCTTATTCATGCTACTGTAGTTTTCATCTGAAAAAGTCTCCCAACAGCTCATGGACTAGTTCCCAGCTTGCTGGTAGAATCTGTAGTTAGAAGTGTTTTGGCTGCTAGGAATGTGGTCTTGGTCTTTGCTAATATCTTTCCTGTTTTCTCTTGATACCTCATCATGAGGCAAATGGCTGCCTCTCCAAAGGGTAACATCTGTGCTTATTTCAATATTCCCTATACCACACTGCAATCCGTATGCTAATGAGTACATGGTTCTTCTGTGATGTTTAGCCCTGGGTACACGTCAGAACTGTCTGCAGGTTCTACAGTTCTGTGTCCTGGACACCAGCTCCCAAAGTGTCCCCAACAGTTGCAGCCTTGCTTAGGAATTTGGTGTCTACACAGGTTATCAAGCCCCATCCCTGACCTACAGTATCAGAAACTTAGGAAGGAAACTCAAACTCTAGGATTTTGGTATGCACTGAAGTTTCAGTCAGAAGATACAAAGAATTCAGTGACCTGGACCATATTGCTTAACTATTTTGAAACTCTTTTTTAAATCTAATTTATTTTTTGACAATATTATACATATGTAGATATAGTATGTGTACTATCTACCTATCTGCCTACCTATCTACTGTGTGTGTGTGTGTGTAAGTGTAAAACATTCTGGTCATACTCATTCCTCAACCCCCTCTCATCTTCCTCTTACCTCCACCAACCCCTCTTCCCTCCCATCAAGTCTCCACCCCACTTTCACATCTTTTCTTTTTTTTTTTTTTTTTTTCATAATCCATGTGTCTAACATGGAGTCACTTAGGGCCAACCACAAGCACAGATGTAACACTTTGCATTGGTACTGTGGGTAACTCACCAATGACTTGAGCACTGAAAGCAATGACTTCTTCCTCGTTGGCAGCCCTTGACTGCCGTTAGTTTCCCTGCCGATAATAAGCCCTCTGGGGGAATGAATGTTTACTGGTTCGGTGTTGTGTGGCCCTGTGAAGGCAAGAGCGGCTACTGTGAGTTCACCAGCAGCACAGTTTTTACCAGCCCTCCTACCTATAGTGTGACTCTTAAGCTCACTCCTTCTTCCACAAAGTGCCCTGAGATTTGGGGTATAGGTGTGTGTAGGTGCCCCCATTAAATGCTGAGAGCCCAAATGTCACTTGTTCTTAGTACTTTGACATCTGCTACAAAGAAAAACTTTTGACAGCTTCTGTTCCCTCCTGATTGTAATTGTGTGGTGACCAGAGGACACAGTGGACAGGAAACACGTGACATGGTGTGCTGTATTCGCTAGAACATCTTCACCTCATCTTCGGTCCTTTCAACTCACACCCCAGCTAGAAATAATCATTCAGGATGGTTTTCAGGCTGGCCTGAAAGAGTGAAAGGAAACCCTGAAGGACTCAGGTGCTTCGTGCAAATGTTAGACTTCCTCCAGCAGTTGTGAGAAGGCAGGAGGTCCTCAGCTGGCCCCCATTTCTTCTTGGAGGATGAGAGGAAGATTAACACTATTTACAAAAACTGTATACGCCAGCAGCAGTTGTCCAGGTTGTCCAGCACCGTCTCACCTGGTACTCCGAGAGTCTTTGTTACATGAGCAAACCAATTTCCTGCTGTGCTGAAAAATGGTCTTTAATAGTTCTAAGAAATACTGACTCATAACCTTAAAGCTATAAATGTCTTCATGAACAATGCTATGTGTGTGCCATTCTAAAAGACTTCACACTTGCTGTCTGTGGGGATCTGTGTCTACCTAAAGTAGTGAGCCCTTGTTTGTCCTAAGGACAATTTTAGAAGCAACCTTATAACAATTAACCCAGCGGACTTCCCAAAGTAGTTCCAATTAACCCAAGTGGTAAAGGACTTTTAAAATGAGGAGCACAACTTGAGGAATTTCTCTCTTGTAGCAGTTTGTCTCACAAGTAACATTATAAGCACAGAAGATAACTTTAAAACATGACGCGGGGACTTGATTTATCCTGACAGGATTGTCGTTTATTCCGGTTAAAGTCATTTTAAATTCCATTCTTATTACTAGCAGCATCAGTAATTTTAACAAAAGTGGTTTTATGTGTGGGAATAAATATACCTGATATATTCGGAGAATCACTGAGCACTTTTCAGAACTGTGTATTTCGAATTCTTCCTCTGCTGAGATGAGATGGGCTTTTCGATGCATCTCATCTCGTGTGTCTTCCATGAAGATCACCTTCTGGTGGGGAGAGGCCTGGGCAATCATGAAACTTGGTAAGACAACTATAGTCAGATCGTGTGACTACCCAAGCCTCCAGCATCCTGTGTAAGGCCAGGAGGGGAATACTTGTTCCTGCTTTGTGTGTACAGAGGACATCTCCGATGGAGACATTCTTCTCCCTCTCCCTCTCTCTCTTCCTCTCCCTTCTGTCTTCTCTTTCCTTCCTACCTCTCCCTCCCTCCTTCCTTCCCTCTCTTTCTTATCCAACATCACCTCTTGTATTATGGCTAATGTTCATCAATGACTGACATCTATAAACCCCACAGAAAATGATTAGTGACGCATCTCTGTAGACCTAGGCATTAGCTATTGGTTAGCACTGACAATAATGGCAAGACTAGTTAGTCATCATAGTGAAGATCACAGGATACAGAATTCTTCATTTTAAAATCGATTTACTTTATGTGTATTAATGTTTTGCATGCATATGTGTTTGTGCACCACATGTATATCTGGTGTTCATGGAGGTCAGAGGAGGACATGGATCCCCTGGAACTGGAGTCGTGGATGGTTGTGAACCATCATGTGAATGCTGAGATCTGAACCTAGGTCCATTGCAAAAGTCGTTGGTGCTCTTAACCACTGAGCCATCTCTTGGGGCCCAGGATGCAGTGGTTTTCTTGATTTGCTTTTGCTTTTCTTCCTCATACACAAAACACTGCAAATCAAATGGGTGAACATGACTTGGCCCTGGAGACGGTCAGAAAGTCTCTCTTGTTCCTCAACAACTGCTTCTTGTTGGGGAACTGGGCTTAGGGTAGAAAAGTGATAGGTCTTGCCTGAATGAAAAGCCCTTCTAGTCAAGAGGACTCTGGCATGACCCAGTGTGGATCCCTTTTCTTAGGACAAGCTTGAATGGACTTCCTGGATGAAGTGTTTCTCTAGTTCCTCGAGGTTCTTCCTTCAAATCCCTTTCCTCAGGCAGATTGGGTGGGTGGTAAAGTTAGGTCATGCTTTACAATAAATAATGCACTGTTGTGTACATCAGTGATCCTTTAAAAGTTAACTAGTGAAACTATTCATGAGCGCCCTCCATTCCCGTTAGCCCTTCCATCTCTCTGTAAGCAGTGGAGCATACAGCCCTGTAGACTAGCTTGTGTACAGTTATAATAGGCACATAGGAAATGTTTCAGTTAAAAACATATCTATTGACCAGGCATGATGGCACATGCCTGTCATTCCCAACATCCAGGAGTCAGGCAAAAGGATCAGGAGTTCAAAACCACCCTCAGCTAAGTAGTAAGTACAAGGTCAGTCTGAGCTACATGAGATCCCATCTCAAAACAGAGACAGGAAGAAACAAGATATATAAAGAAAAGAGAGAGAGGGAGGGAGAGAGAGAGAGAGAGAGAGAGAGAGATTGTACTCTACATTAAAGAAAATCTTTTCATTTGTGGAGGGGAAACTGAGGAGGATAACATTGGAAATGTAAATAAAAATAACCAAAAAGAAAAAAGAAATAATCTTTTCATATGAGCAAATATATTGTCTTAGTCAGGGTTTCTATTCCTGCACAAACATCATGACCAAGGAGCAAGTTGGGGAGGAAAGGGTTTATTCGGCTTATACTTCCACATTGCTGTTCATCACCAAGGAAGTCAGGACTGGAACTCAAGCAGGTCAGAAAGCAGGAGCTGATGCAGAAGCCATGGAGGGATGTTCTTTACTGGCTAGTTTTATGTCAACTTGACACAGCTGGAGTTATCACGAAGAAAGGAGCTTCAGTTGGGGAAATGTCTCCACGAGATCCAGCTGTAAGGCATTTTCTCAATTAGTGATCAAGTGGGGAGGTCCCCTTGTGGGTGGTGCCATCTCTGGGCTGGTACTCTTGGGTTCTATAAGAGAGCAGGCTGAGCAAGCCAGGAGAAGCAAGCTAGTAAAGAACATCCCTCCATGGCTTCTGCATCAGCTCCTGCTTTCTGACCTGCTTGAGTTACAGTCCTGCATCCTTTGATGATCAACAGCAGTATGGAAATGTAAGCCAAATAAACCCTTTCCTCCCCAGCTTGCTTCTTGGTCATGAGGTTGTACAGGAATAGAAACCCTGATTAAGACATATATTAATATGGCTACTGCATAGTGTGAATATATTCTATTTTATCTCTGATGGGTTCCTCTCTCTCTCTCTCTCTCTCTCTCTCTCTCTCTCTCTCCATTAGAAATGATACTGCTGTGAACTTTCTTGTCAGTTCTGAAAAATGCTTTTATAATCTTGTTTTATACAGTTAGTTCTTTTTGTTGCAGCTAAAATTTTAACTTTGTATAATGTGAAGTTTTAAAGTATACTTTTAAATTATTTTATGTATTTATTTATCAATATAGGGAGAAGCATATACATCCCAGCATACGTGTGACAGTCAGAGGACAACTTACAGGAAACAGTTCCCCTGATCTACAGTGTGAGACTTGGGAGAGGGAGGGGGAAAGGGAGGGGAGGGAGAGGGAGAGAGCTTGGGTCATTAAGCTTGGCACAATCACCTTTACCTGCTGAGTCATTGCTCCAGCCCTTAAACGTTATTTCCAATTGATAGTTATAAATTAGTTTCAAATTACTTAATCCAGTCCTTCCTTGGTATCTAAGGGGGATGGGGTCTAGTGCCCCACTGGGTGTTACAACCCACCAGTGTTCAAGTCACCTGTGTAAGATGACCTGGTGTTTTCCTGATTCCTTCCCACATCCTCTCATATGTTTTAAATCATCTCTAGACTGTTTATAATACTTCGTGTAATATATAAATGCCAAAAAAAAAAAAAAACAAAAAAAAACCTGTTAGACCCAGTTGTTTGGGAAATCACAACGGGAAAGTGTCTGTACAGACACAATGTAAACCCTTTCCATCTGTGATTGGTTGAATCTGCCCCTGAAGAACTTACTGGGTAGGGTGAGTTGACTGCAGCCCGTATGTGTATGATTGAAAGGACTAAAGTTTTCATGAACTAAGTCTATCAAACCTGTATGTACCGGCTTCAGCTTCTCCCATTGATTTGTGTTCTGTATCCACAGTTCAGCCAGTTCCACACTCTAGCCATGATAATCTCATAAAAGGTTGCAACTGGAAGAGCAAATCTTCAGACACTTTGTTCAAAATATCTTCATTCTTCTTATATGATTTCTCTTCTGGTAGAATTTTAGTATTTGCTTCCCATCCCAACTTCAAAATTACATGAGAAACTTTAATTTAAAAAAAAAAAAAAAGAATTAATTTTAGAGGCCAATGTTCATGTCTGTGACTTTGGCTACATCCATAAATTAGTGTGAACACAGCCACCGTCAAGACACAGAACAGCTTCATCATTCAAAAAAAAACTAAAAAAACAAAAACAAAACAATCAAAAAAAAATACCACTTATTCACCATCACCTTTTCTTCCAGCCATGAACCTTGACCCTGATAATGACTATGTGTTGCCTGTCACTGTATTCTCTTCTTAAGAATAGTATATAAATGAAACCACACAATTACAGAATCCCTGAGGCTGCTCTTTGACTCAGCACCCCTGAAATTCTCCAAGTTCATTACCATGATCTTTCTTCATTGCTTGGATGAACCATGGCGTAGATGTACCATGGGTTAGCCATCTTCCCCTACCAAGGAAAAGTCACAGTGTTTGCAGTTTGAGATTGGTCTATTTAACACTGTCTCGAACATCCATGTGCAAGTTTTTATGGACATATGTATGTTTTTCCTTTCCTGGAGTTAAATCAAGGGTTGACAAACAAGGGTAGATTTAACATCGTAAGAAACTGCTAAACTTTTCCAGATTAGGTACCAACAGTGTAAGCATTAGCTCCTCCATATTACGCTTGGCAGTTTGTATTGTAATTTTGTTTATTTTTTTGTTTGAGTCAGGGTTTCTTTTTGTAGCTCTGTATAGCTGTGGTGGTTTGAATCAGAATGGTTTCCCCATAGGCTCATAGATTTGAATGCTTGGTCAACAGGTGAATGGCACTATTAGGAGGGTGATTTTGTTGGAGTAGGTATGGCCTAGTTGGAGAAGTGTGTCATTAGAGGTGGGCTTTGGAATTTCAAATGTTCAAGGCAGAACCAATAACTCTAACTCTCTCTCTCTCTCTCTCTCTCTCTCTCTCTCTCTCTCTCTNTGATTTTGTTGGAGTAGGTATGGCCTAGTTGGAGAAGTGTGTCATTAGAGGTGGGCTTTGGAATTTCAAATGTTCAAGGCAGAACCAATAACTCTCTCTCTCTCTCTCTCTCTCTCTCTCTCTCTCTCTCTCTCTCTCTCTCTCTCTCAATGTAGAACTCTCATCTCCTCCAGCACTATGTCTACCTTCATGCCACCAAACTTCCTGCCATGCTGATGATGGACCAAGCCTCTGAAACTGTAAGCAAGCTCTAATGAAATGGTTTCCTTTATACAAGTTGCCACGGCCATGGTATCTTTTCACAGTAATATATATTCTGAATGCAGATTCCTTGTTCGGCTGAGCCACTCTGTGTGGTCACATAAGACGCTACACTACTAAAGCCTTCATGCTGCTTAATGTTTGGCTGATGCATCCTTGAAGTTTCTTCTTCCTCTTCTTCTTCTTCTTCTTCTTTTTCTTCTTCTTCTTCTTCTTCTTCTTCTTCTTCTTCTTCTTCTTCTTCTTCTTCTTCTTCTTCTTCTTCTTCTCCTTCTTCTTCTCTCTCTCATGTGTGGTTTGTTGTGTGTATGGTGTGTGTGTGTGGTGTGTGTGTATGTGGTGTGTGTGTATGTGTGGTGTGTGTATGTGTGGTGTGTGTGTGTGTGTGTGTGTGCCATGTATGAATGCATGTATGTGTTCACATGTGTGCACACTGGTGTGAACGGGTGTGCATGCATGTGCATGCCTCTGTGTGCATGACTGCACGATGTTAGGAACCTTCCCCAATGGAACTTCCACTTTGTCTTTTTAAGTCAGAGTCCCCTGGTTAAATTCAGAGGTCTCCATGAGGTATTGTAACTATCAGCTTGCTCTGAGGACCCCATTTTCAGCTTCTGTGCCTGAAATCACAGACAAGTCCCAGGCAAGTCATCATGCCCAACTGGCACTGTGTGGGTTCTGGGAATACCAATGAGTTTCTCAAATACACGGCAAGTGCTTCAACCACTGGTCTGTCTCCTTACATCTTTTCTTGACATCCTTAATGATGCTGGGATGAGGGTTCCATGCTTTCATTCTGTAGCAGAAACAACTCACATTTGTTAGGTGTGATATGTAATTGCCTTTGGCCTGGTTGTTGCTTATCTTTTTATTCTCTTAACATAGCCTTTCCCAGTCTTAAGTTTTGATGGAGCCTAATTTATCAATTTTTTTTCTTTGATGGCTGGCATTTTAGGGGTCATTTCTAGGAGCCCTTTGATCATGGAAGGTGTCTCTTCTGTTATCTTGTAAATGTGTTCCAGCTATGTTTTTCGTATGAACCATTTTAGTTCGTTTCTACACCCCACTTTCCATTGGCAATATTTTTAGGATGAAGGCCACACGGCATCTTTACATCAAAGTACACAGTGATGCTGTTTATATTCAGCTCCTTCTTTCCTCTCCCATAAAGTTTCAGGTTTTTATTCGCATGTGTCTCGCACGTTTTTATTACTTTCCTGGTGTGTGTATTTGTATTGTTTTATTGCTCTTGTATAAGATCCATTCTCTGTTGGATTTACTGATTCATTGAAGCTGAAGAACTGAAGCTGCAAAGCATTGAAAAATGAAGAATTAAGATACAAAAGAAAGCCATTACATCTCTCTCCATCACAGGGCTACTCATTGTCTGCTTCAGGCAGGCTCTGAGAGAGTCAGCCAGCCAGTCCTCTTCATAGCCCAGCTCCCTTATGAACACTGTGGGTGGGGGTGGGGTGAGGTTGGCATTCAAGTTCTCCTGGAAAGATGCCCCTGGCCAGCACTGTGGGTAGGGAACTGGCTCCTTAGAGAACTGCCTCTAAGTCACTGCATGGCACTGAGTGCTGTCGTTCTTAGCTGTGGGTTTTAAGAGCTAACTGCACCAGACAAATAAGCTTATTTTATCAATTCATATTTAGTGAATGGCAAGTAATATACTAGCTAAATTTGCTATTAGGAATTTTCTTAACCAGGCCTGGTGGCACAGGCCTTTAATCCCAGCACTCAGGAGGCAGAGGCAGGCGGATTTCTGAGTTCGAGGCCAGCCTGGTCTACCAAGTGAGTTCCAGGACAGTCAGGGCTATACAGAGAAACCCTGTCTCGAAAAAAACAAAAACAAAAACAAAAAAATTTCTTTTGTTTTTCTCTCATAATGAGGACTCTGGGGTTGGTCCTTGCTGGTGTTGTTCACTCAAGATTAAGTAATGCCACTGGTCTCTCTCTCTCCCTCCCCCTCCCCCTCCCCCTCTCCCTCTCCCTCCCCTTTCCCTTCTCCCTTTCCCTGTCTCATCTCTTTTGGATTGGAGTGACATTAAAGTCACAGGAATGCCATAAAGGTTTTGGTTTGATGTGCATTTTGCCTAATTTCCCCTCACATTAACATATTAGTCAAAGGCACGACATTTGTATTGATACTATTAATTAAACAGTTTGCATTCAAATTTCATCAGTTAGTCCATGAGTGTGCTTGTGAAGTTCAGAATCCAGCCCACACCTCATCGCCTCTCATCCTCAGATCTCCTTGGGCATCTCTAGACTGTCACATGATCTCCAGTCTTTTACTCATTTTTTTTTATGGAGAATTTAAAACACATATAAAACTAGAGCTGGCCCTGGTACGTCTCTATCGTTTCCACAACCATTAGTGTTATTTCACTTAGCTACACATGCATCCTTTCGGACAGCTTCCACTGGGTGACTTTGAAGCAAGCTCTAAACACCATACTTAACCTATAGATAATTCATCATGACTCACTGGTAGTTAAGGCCTTCTAGAAAAAGTCACAATGTCATTGTTAACAGAGTCCTTAAAACTGTGGCCATAGTTTGTTTCAAGACTGCTTCTGTTTTCCCTCTCTACCGTGTTGGTATGGAGGTCTTCATTCTTGCTGTTTAACAACTTTCAGAGAATGTTGCTACGTTCAGCCTTCACATCTAAGTCTAAGATAAGACACGGGAAGATGGTGTAACAGGCGATCAGAAGCTTCTCTTGCAGCTTCCCACATTGTAGTATGTTCATTGGCCAGAACGGGTCACGTGGCTATCGGGTCACGTGGCTACCACAAGCAACCAGGGAACCTAAAAGAGGGAGCCCTTGGCTTTTCAGCCTCCCTAATTGAGGACTGCATGGGATTATGAGGATGTGAATTGATGCTAAATGAACCAACACAAGCCATCACACTAATCTGAGGGGGTGGAAAAGACTTGGCTGCCACTTCTCACCGTTCTGTAAAACTAGTCATTAAGACAGGCAGGGATTGTGGAGAATTGGCAGCCTGAGCTGGCTTCTTAGAGAGGCCTTAAGGCTGTGTGGCCTAGCTGAAGCCTCCACGGCCGAGTATGGCAGCCAGGTTAATTTGTCTTCAGTGACTCCGAGGCATAGCTGTTAGAGAAAAAAAAAATTTGTAGGGCATGAAGTCAGAGCGATGTTAGATTGCCCAATACCTAAGTATTAGTCAGGTGTTAGGAGTCCCGCCAAAGCAGGAACTACAGAAGTACTCTGTTGGGATGGCTATAGCAAGAATTTTGCAAATAAAATAAAATCTTAGAAGTCGCCAATTTTCAATGTTCTATTATTTAACATGCTTCTAAGAATAAAAAAAATTACCAATTAACTTTGACATACCATTGATTCTATGGCACATCTTGACTTCAGAAACCTTAAAAACACCGAGGGAATATGTCTTAATAATATTGATGGAATGGATTTTCCTGAGATCTTTTGGATTCTATGTCAGGATCTTTTTTAAATCGCCTTAGTGAACTCTAATCTAATCCATATTATTGCAGTGTATGCATATGCTATATAACACCACCAGCTACTTCTTACCAAGAAAGACCACACTCTCAATTTTTTTCACTATAAATTGCCTTATTTGTTCAGAGTTTCATAAGAATAAGATCATTTGGCTTTTCCTTCCTTAAGTCAACATAATGTTTTCAGATTTATCCACTTTATACTACTTCGGTGGTTGAACCCTTTTTTTTAAATCCCCTGGTATCCGTCCGTTATAAAAATGTCTGTCCATCCATTCTCCAGCCAATGGGTAATTGAGTCGTTTTTTGCCATTATAGTAAAGACTCTAGGGACATATATGTATGGATATTTTTCACAGACTTACATGTAATTTACTTGGGTAATTATCTAGACTAGAATTGCTGGATTGAAAAGCAAGTTTATATTTACCTTTATAATAAACTGCCAGGTAGCTTTTCAAACTGATGTTACCATCTTATACTTCCACCTGCAGGGCATGAGACTCCAGTTTCTCCCCATCCTTGCGTTATAACACTGAGTACATCCATCTGCCAGTTTTAGCTTTAGCTTCATCTGCTAGGCTTTAAGAAATATCCTGTTATGATGTTAATTTGCTTTTGCTTGATGGCGCGATGTTGACAATCTTTTAGTGTGTTGCTGGTCATTCATAGAGCTTCTTTTGAGAAGTTCTCATTTAAAATTTTTCTCTGTCTTTAAAATTAGGCTAATTAGGGCTGGGGGTGTGGCTTAGTGATAAAGTACATGCACTTGCAAAGCCTTGAGTTAAATCCACAGCAATGAGGAATAAAAAATCTGGGTTCGCATGAAAGGATATAGGTACAGAGACAAAATTTAGAGCTAAGATGAAAGGATGGACTATCCAGAGACTACCCCATCCGGGAATCCATCCCATCATCAGCCACCAAACCTAGATACTAATGCACATGCCAGCAAGATTCTGCTGAAGGGACCCTGATATAGCAGCCTCTTGTGAGGCTATGCCAGTGCCTGGCAAACACCAAAGTGGATGCTCACAGCCAGTGATTGGATGGAACACAGGGTCCCCAATGGAGGAGCTAGAGAAAGTACCCAAGGAGCTGAAGGGGGCTGCAACCCTGTAGGTGGAACAACAATATGAACTAACCAGTACCCCCTGAGCTAGTGTCTCTAGCTGCATATGTAGCAGAAGATGGCCTAATCGGCCATCACTGGGAAGAGAGGCCCCTTGGTCTTGCAAACTTTATATGACCCATCACAAGGGAAGGCCTGGGCCAAGTAGTGGGAGTGGGTGGGTAGGGGAGCAGGGGCGGGGGGGGGGAATATAGGGAACTTTCGGGATAGCATTTGAAATGTAAATAAAGAAAATAATAATAATAATAATAAATTTTTTAAAAATCTGGGTTCGGGGTTGGGGATTTAGCTCAGTGGTAGAACACTTGCCTAGCAAGTGCAAGGCCCTGGGTTCAGTCCTCAGCTCTCAAAAAAAAAAAAAAAATCTGGGTTCTTTAGCATTTTTTTTATTGAATGGTAGGCACTTTGCATATTCTCACTCCTTCCTCTCTTTCTTATTGAAATCTGGGCACTCTTTGCATATTCTCATTCTTTCTTATTGAATGGTGAGTACTCTTTGCATAGTCTCACTCTCTTATTGAATGGTAGACACTCTTTGCATATGCTTACTCTTTCTTTCTCTCTTTCTTTCTTTCTTTCTTTCTTTCTTTCTTTGTTTCTTTCTTTGTTTGTTTGTTTCTTTCTTTCCTTCCTTCTTTCTTATTGACCAGTGGACATTCTTTTCATATTCCTCAGTACTGATATCTTTGTCAGCTGTGTGTTTTGCCAGAAACAAACACTTATATGAAGAAACACCATCAGTGTCAAAACAACCTGAACCTTACTTACGCCGAACCACCAGGTACCAGGTTCAGCAGGCCCCATATTTCCCCTCATACTCCTTCTGCAGGACTTGGTTCTTGGTTCTCTGTATTTTTCTCTAGGATGCTGGGACCCAGAGAATATTCACTAAGTTGCTTATTGCTGCTCAGCTCCTAATGGGCAGGACAAAGACTCCAAAGCCAGATGAGAAGTGAGTTTGGGACCAGAGGGTTGAGACTGGCCGAGGTAGGAAAACAAGCCAGGGCAGCTGTGGAAAGCCAATGGGTCTGGCAGTTAAGGTAGACTAGGGTGGTGTCCGTCAGGGTAGAAAACAGATGCTTAACAAATTGGTTTACCTTTCCAAGAAATTCCCAGTAATTTTCCTTTGGCTTGCTTTTGGCAGATAAAATAAATAAAACTGAGGAAAAGGAAGGCACTGGCTCTCCTTCACTTTCCTTTGAGGGCTTAAGTTTATGTTTAGGTTAGGTAAAATCAAGGAATTTGAAGCATCCTATTAGTTTGTAAGTATATGCTTTAATAGAAAAAATATCAAACCAACACATAAGTGGCAAAAATGGAAGGTAATATAGGTCAACACTGAGTTCTGAGCTCAGGGAACAAGCCCCTTCTCTGTGTTCCAGGAATGAGAGAAAATGACATATTTCAAATCGGAGCTAATTCTTTCCTTCTAGCTAAATTGCTCATGACTGAACAGTCCTTTTATGTGTCAAGAAAACGATCCTTTCTCTCCCTGATCTTCCATTAAAAGCAGTAGGACAATTAATTCTTCCTACTGATTAATCTGAGAATACAAATTCTTAAGTGTGTGGAACCCAAATTTAGAGTTTCCTCTAAAGGACACATATTCAAAGGGAACGTGATTCATCAAGGACCTGCTTTAGAAAGCCATGTTTGAAAGCTCAGACAGCTCTAATGAGAAAAGTACAATGATGATTGAAGAAGTGTTTGATTAGGACCAAAAAAAAAAAAAGTTTTAAAGGGGGTAGGAATTTTGAGAGGAGCTAAAGACAGATTAATGCACAACACAAGGTGGACAGCATGCTAATGGCAAAAATAACTCAACGGACACATTTCAAACAAGTCAGCCTTAAATGGCAGGTCCCTTTTGCAAGTATTTGCTGAGGTATTTTGCACTACCGGAGGACCTTAACAGGAAATTGATCTAGAAGCTTGCATAGATCAGAGGGACCCTCTCAGTAAGATCAGAAGTTCCCAAGGAGGGAAAAAATCCTTAGCCTTGGCTCAGAAAGCAGAGAAACAGAATAGTCTTGAAGGAAAGAGAAAGGAGATGAACTTGGTGCTATAGAGAAGGCAATCTGAAGATGTGTTATGGACTAGTAAGTCAGAGGCAAGGGAGGCTCCTGACTCTGTGGCAGGCAGGCTGCGCTAAGGTGAGCCAACTCTGAAGCAGCCTCACTAAGAGGGCAAGGATGTGCTGAGTGCTGTCTTTTGAGTTCACTTGTTCCCATGTGCTGTCAAACACAGCCTACCTAAATTTAACAAGCACATCTTGGAATGGTTCTTCATCTACTCCGGGACTCATGGGTTTCTCCAGCTCCCATTTCAGAAGAGCAACATCCCCTCAACCATAGCATTTACATCATTGCTTCCCTTTGCGTCTGTTTCCTCCAAACACTTCCTTGGCAGCACCAGGAATCCTTCTGCCAGCTTCACCCCAGCCAACCACTTCCACTTAAAACTTGGATCTGTGCATCCCTGACTGGCCAACAGTGTCTTGCTCACTACAGAAGAAATGGGGGGGTGGGGAGTACTACTTTACTCTATGCCCTTGGCTACCATCTTTCTTCCCCTCTCCTTAAAACCAACACACTGATTTTAGCCTGTTAAAACTTCGATATTGGAGAGTTGCAAGAGGGGATTATGGTAGCTCATACAAGGCTAATAGTAACTACCTCAGTGTGAGCATTTGTTATACTCTTACTGGTATTGAAGATTTGACTTGGATGTTTTGTGTAGTTGGTACAAGTCTATGGAGCAGATGTTCTCATGACCTCTCTCTTACAACAGGAGTCCAAGCCTGGAGAGGTCCCATGACTTCCCCAACCTCACACATCCTCCAATAAGTAAGAAAGTTCAATAACTGCACCTCCAACCACCATGCTACCTTAGACTCTCAAGGGGGAATCCACTTGCCACACACCCTGAGGTATGGGCCTTGTCTTTCCAAGTTCCTTCACGTACAATGTCCTCTCATTTCCTTTGGAAAATTGTATCTCTGCTTCCGGTCTGGGCCAGTGCCCTGAGCAGACCTTGGGCGCAAACTCCAAAGCCAGGCCCACAACACCCAGAGGAAGATCCACTCCTAGGCGCTCTAACACTCCCAGGATCACAGGATCAGAGGTGAGGAGGACACAACATCTGCTCCAACACAGGAAGTAACTGAAACCAGTGGGACCTGGGCACCTGGGAACTCCACCCGACCAATGGCACAGGTTCACAGGTTCCTTCCTGTCTGAGCTGGTGCCCTAAGCAGACCTTGGGTGAGAACTCTGCAGCCAGTCCCGCAACACCCAGAAGAAACTCCAGTCCCAGGTGCTCTAACATGCCCAGGACCATATTATCACTGGATCCCAGGATCCCAGAATCATAGGACCACAGAGACAGCTTGACTCCCAGGAGCTCTAACACAACCAGGATCATAGGAAGGACAGACTCCACTCAGGTATAGTGAGGGCAGATAGCACTAGAGATAATCAGATGGTGGGAAGCAAGCGTAAGAGTATAAGCAACAGAAACCAAGGTTACTTGGCATCATCAGAACCCAATTCTCCCACCATAGCAAGTCCTGGATACACCACCGGAAAAGCAAGATTCGAATCTAAAAATCACTTCTTGTGATGGTAATAGAGGACTTTAAGATAGGAAGTCTGTATCTCGCTACAAGAGCCACCTCTCCCATATCTCTATCTGTTCCCTTGTACTGCCTCTAGAATGAGTCTTGGGAGCCTGAATATCATCCAGATCTCCAAGTGAAGAAGACGGATGCTCACTAACAGGCAGGCATTGTTAGGGGGCACTTTAGATCCATGGATAAATGGAGATATATCTCTACTCCATCCCATCAAACACATCGTCTGTTACAAAGAGCCTGCCAGCATACTTACTGAATGGTTCAGCAAAAGTAGGCCTATCTCCCCCATATAATTCTCAAATTAAAAATGTACATGGACGTTTTTTAAAAAATGTGAAACTAGTTAATTGTGCAAAGTAATGGGACTTATAAGGTAACATACTCTGGTCATACTCACTTCCCCATTTGTGCATTTCCTTTTCCAGGTTAGGTCTTACCATGTAGCCTAGGGTGGCCTCAGACTTGGGCTTCTTTTTTTTTTTTAAAGATTTATTTATTTATTATATGTAAGTACACTGTAGCTGTCTTCAGACACTCCAGAAAAGGGCGTCAGATCTTGTTATGGATGGTTGTGAGCCACCATGTGGTTGCTGGATTTGAACTCCGGACCTTCGGAAGAGCAGTCAGGTGCTCTTACCCACTGAGCCATCTCACCAGCCCCAGACTTGGGCTTCTTATGCCTCAGGATCTTAAGCACTGGGATCACATGATCATGTCTAGCTTCTATTAGTAGACTTTCAAAGGAAGCTTTACGTTTATAGGAAGCTTGGGCATAAATTTCCAAATCCCATTAAGCTCCCTCATTCTCTCTCCCAGTTTTCCCACTACTAACATCTTCCATTAGTGAGGTACAAATATTTCAACTGATGTACCAACGTCATCATGTCATCCCTTGCTGAAAGCCATAGTTTAAAGAAAAAAAAAGTCCTATAGCTTTCATTACAGTGGCACAGAGGTCCTGAGTGCTTTTCCAGAGTCAGTGTACATTAAAGCCATAATGAGGTCATTTTCTGTGACTCTCAAGGTGCCAGCTTCTGTGTGTAAGTCTGTGGATCCACTTGTAGACTGAAGAGCTAGAGTGTTCTCGTTTGGGAAATCGTTTCCTTCTAAAGGATACTGTATGACAGTCACTCCAAGGTAATGTATATCATGTGTGCTATAAACTTTCTCCAAAACCCACAAAAATATTGATTTCCTGCCATCTGTGGCACACAGGTTGTGAGCCTGGGGTTGTAGATGTTTACCACCTAACATCCCTATAGAATTTGTGACATCTCAAAGTCAAATGCTTTCATCCCCTGCCGTGAAAATAATCACATAAATACTAGAGAGAAATACCTATGCATCACTTTGTTTTTGTCTTTTCAATTCATGTTGAGCTTTAGAGTTGCTGACAAGGGATGGTGGACCCAGACAAAATATGACAAAAAAAAAAAAAAAGACGTTTTTCTTGAAAGGACAATGGGTCTACATGGGAAATTGGTTTATGCCTGGAATGTCAAAAGGAACAGATAATGAAACAGAGCTAGTGAATGAAACTGACAGCTAGCATATGAAATTCCTTCAAAGGTTGGGGTGTAGCTCTGGTAGAACAGTTGCTTAGCATGCACAAGACCTTGCCTTTAAGGTCCAGCATCACTAGGGGGGAAAATTAAGTATAATAGTGTGGAAGTTGGGTCCTATACAAGATTTTCAGAACAAAGACATCATGAATGTCACAGGCAAATGGATGGAACTAAAATATATCATCCTGAGTGAGGTAACCCAGACCCAAAAGGACATGTATAATATGCGGTCACTTACAGTAGATATTAGCCATAAAGTATAGGATAACCATGCTATAATCAACAGACCCAAAGAAGCTAAATAACAATGAAAGGACCCTAAATGGACAGCCTTGTCTGGTGGGATAGGATGTGACTAGTCCTGCATGGTTTGATGTCAGGGGCAGGAGAAATGTTTTGACACCCAGAGGGGAGCTTCCTCTGAAGGTGAACTGGGGTAAGGCTTGCATCAGGGGGTCCTGGGAGGAGAGGAAGGGCTGATACTAGGTTATAACATGAATAAATAAATAAATTTAATTAAAAAAAGAAAAATATTCTCTCTACATAGTAATTTGTTAATAACAATTCAAGTAGAAGGCCAAACCATAAACTCATCCACTATTGTACTAAAAGGCAGAGATCAGCAGGGGTTCCATCTGGAGACTCAGTCACAAATCTCAAAGACCCCCAGCCTTGTGTGCTATATATTCTGTACTCGAGATATGTGTAAGAAAAAGAAAGAATAAAGACCGTGTCCCTGGAACCAGAAAGAGGAACGTAACCTTTCTACCTGCCCACCCAGAAGTCAGAAACCCTGGACAGCAGAAGAGAAGCTGGCTGGTACCCACAAACTCAAGAGGAAATGCCACTGACGGCAAAGTTTTGCTTGTTTTAAATAGCATGTCTACTTGGGAGCCATGTGGAGGGGTCCGGGGTAGACTGGGGGTCTATTGGGATCCAGTTGAGATGCCCTGGGTGGGATGGAGAGAAGAGAAAGAGGTGAAAGGTGGATATCTGGCTTTGTTCACAGGCTGTGGCAAGTGGCTCTAACATCCCAAACTGAAGTGCCTGCAAGATAGACAGGCACAGCTGGTGACCTCAGCAGGCCTTCTGGGGACTGCTGTGGTCACAGAGCAGTTTTGTCTATCAGGCCTAGCCACAGCCCAACCCCCATTACCACCTGAATCTCAACCCATCTGAAATCATTTCTACAAAGATTCTGTTGCTGACTGTGCTCAGACATGCTCCCACAAAAAAATACACTTCTTGGCACAAGACTGCATTTCTGAACTTACCTTGATGGGGGTTCAAGCAGCAAGCACTCCAGGGTTTTTAACAACTTGGTAAGGTATATTCCCACATATTTCCAGGTATCCTATTTCTATATATGAAGATAACACATTCATTTTATACTCTTTATAGAAACGTGCATGAGTACCCACAAGTAAACACATCATAAGATAATAAGGATGAATTTTCACCAACTAAAAATATCCAGGTCATCAGCAGGCAGATCAAAATAAGAACACGGCCATTCTCCAGCAGCCCCTTACTCATATGGAAGCTTAATACATTTTAGGAATAGGGCTTCCCAAAAATATGCAATCTTTCTCTCACATAACATGATGGTCATTTTACAGTGAGCTGTAAACTTGGTAACTTGTAACTTGTATTCCACCATTGGCAGGCTTCTTTTTCCCTTTTGCTCCTAAAAAAAACCAAATCTTTGAGCAAAAATCTGAACTGCCCCTCACAATCATTTGCATCTTTAGGCCCATCAGCAGATTCTGTTAAATGAGCTGGCAAATTGGTGAGAAGCAGAGGATATGAATCTTTATTAAGCAGCGGTGAGTGGGCAGAGAAGCTGAAGATCATGTAGCAAATAAGTGGGACTGTCCCTCAGTAACCTGACTCAGGATCCTAAGCACACACCCCAGGCAGTGCTTGCCTGTTAACAGCTTCCTATTGGGTTTTGCTTTGTAAAGGTGACTATCATAGAAGAAATTGCTTTTTTTTCTTTTTCTTTTTAATTCAGTGATACTAATAGTGTCAGATCTTCTATATTTTATAGGGCACTGATATATTTGTCTCGTTATTCTAATTATATTTACATAGCAATGCAGATATAATATCTGTCTATATACATATACACACACAGACTCAAACAGTATGTGCATGTTTATATAAATGGGCTTTGAACTGAGAGGGAGGCATGTAACCATGGCAGTAGCAAGTGTCTTTTTAAACATGAATGGGGGACTGTGGTTTTCTGATTTTGTTTTGGTTTTTGTTTTGTTTCTTCTGGAACAGGGAAGAAGCACTTGAAGATGGGAGTAGGTGAGCACGGGGCTGGGAAGGGGATACCAGGGCAAAGGGATGGGAGCTTGAAAGATGGTGGAAGTTGCTCCTGTTGCTGTGGCTTATTAAATAAGAGGCAGGAGGTGCAGCTTGAGGTGGGGGGGACACTCCTCCAGCACCCCTTGGCTCCTTACTTGTTCCCAACCTCTGCTGAGAGAAAAGTGATTTCCATTGGCTTGCCTGCTTCCAGGTGGTCCAGCATTTCCTGTTCCTGTTCCTGTGACCATGCACTGTCTCCTGGCATCACGTGCCGGTCCTGCAGTGTCCATAGTCACTCTACCATGTGTCTATCAGAGACGGCAAACACTGGTGTCTTTTCTTGGGTGTCACCTGCAGCCAAGGAAGCCGGCTGAGAGGCAATCCTTCTGGCTTTTCATTGTGGTGAGATCTGCCCTGGACTGCACGGTACATCATTGCTAACTGCAGATACTGTGTGGTAGAGTATGCTTTCTAGAATCCACATGTCAGATAACGTCAGCCTTTATTATCTATATCACTACATCTCTGACATATAAGTAATATTGCACAGCATATGTTCTTATGCAACTAGCTTACTTCACCTTGCACACATGACAGACTACTTGAAGAATATTCATAGGTGTGTACATATATGTGTGTGCATACACGGATAACACATTTTCTTTCTTTATTTATTTTTATCCATTTACTTAGCAAGAGACCTAGAGTCACCTCATGTCGTCCAGGCTGGCCTTCCATTGTCTAGGTAGCTGAAGACAACCTTGATCTTCTGATCCTCCTGCTTCCACCACCCACATGCTGGGCTGGCAGGCATGCACTAACGCAGCCAGTTTATGTGGTGCTGGGAACTGAACCAGGGCTTCCTGCACACTAAGTGAACACTCTACTGACTAATGCATACCTCTAGCCTCAGGCAGTTCTGTTTTGAATTGTAGTGAGGAACCTCTGCTCGTTTTTTTTCTGAACTGGTGGCACAGTTTGTAAGTAGGTAACTTTCTCATCACAGGCCGATCATCATGCATCGCTTCCACGTTCCTCAAGAAACGCCTGTGCCAGCAGCGATTATAGCTTAAGCTTTTAAGTTTTGATAGAAAAAAAAATGTACACAACGAAACAATTTGAATGTAGAAATGGCATTGCCATTATCTCTAAAAAAAAAAAAAAAAAAAACTCTGTGCTTCTCTATCACATACTGTACTGTACTGAGGATCAAACCCAGGGCCCTGTGCCTTCTAGGGGAGTGCTCCCCTACTAAGCTATTCCTAAGCCTTCAAGTGAAGAAATTCTTTTCTATCAAAGATGGATTGAATATAGCCCCTTTTCCTTTCTATATGAAATATGAACTCAATACTTTAAATGTATTACCTTTTCCCCTGCAGTTCTGGACTCTGAATCCAACCCCTTACACCTGCTAGGTAAGTGCCCCCTACCCCTACCTCAGATCTATTACTTTTGTCTTCATTTGGATGTATATTCTGGATAGCTGGAATGCTACCGGTGGCCTTTGACCCTTTACTACTCTCTGCCAAAGAGGACTGTTGGCAATGAAGCCTTTCAATGGGGGAAGCCTGCAGCTACAGCAATGGTCAAATTTCAGCAGCAGGAGTCTGCGCTTGAGAAACAGCAGAGATTTGGAAACTCCACTTTGGAGGTTACTGACAGGTGGAGGCCAGGGAAAGTTTCAAATGTGCTTCTCTTAGTGGAAAAGTGTGAGGGTGGCTGGTGATTGGAGACCAAGTAAATGATGGAGGAGGAGTTAGGGCCGAAGAAGTCAGAGGGAGGAGGCCAGTGGGCAGGGAGAACAGTGCAGGCTTCGGGAGGGAGGATGCCGGAGGTGGGCCTGTGAGGCTTGCAGAGTGCAAAGGGAACAGCAGGCAAGAAGCAAGCAGGCAGAGGGAACCTGATGTGACAGAAAAGAACCTGGGATGTTGTAAAGGGATGGAAAGAAGTGCTAAGGTCAAGGGAAGCCAGATGGACAGAAAGGGGAGGGGAACAGAGAAACTATCTCCCAGCCCTCCTCTTGCCTCTAGAATTTTGACCAAGAAATAGCTACCATGGAAACTAGCAGGCTGAGGTGGGGGTGACTGGATAGTGAGCATCCTCCATCAGTTTACTGAGCCACAGAGCAGCCAAGAGTTTGGTTTCCTGACTTGTGAATAGGTCACTCTGCTAAGAAAACCTAAGGCAATTGTCTCGTCCACCTATGTCTGAGTCTGAGATCTGAAGGGAGAACCCTGCCTCACACTGAAGTGAGTCCGTGTGCTTGATCAATTTCATATATATATATATATATATATATATATATATATATATATATATATATTCTCTTGTGTCAAGTGTCCCAGAAATAGTACATAATAATGATGGTGTTGCATATTTTGTTCTTAACTAGTGATGATTCTATCAAATGATTGTTTTGACCAGAATAAACTTATTTCTTCTTTGTCAATAAATTCATTAAAATATAAACATCTTAGCCAAGAACTTAAAACAGTTCAGCTGAAACTACACTGCCCCAGTGTTACTCTGGTTCATATGGAAGAGAAGTGAGTCAGACTAAGAAATGAAAGGTATCTGCTAATACCAAGAGAAAAATGTCTTTACTCTCTTTCCTCCTGAGCTTTCCAGTACCCCTGTCCCTGACTCAAGCACATCCTGAGCACAGAGTGCTAAGTGGGGTATTGCCCTTGGAGGCTCAAGATCAGTCTGGTGAAAGATGGCTGGTGTTGAAAGACAAACCACCTTCATCTGGAACTTGTACATTTGAGCTGGGGACACATTTGTCACATAGCGACCATGCAGTAAACAGAACGGCTGCTCCCTCAGAAATAGGATTTTCACTGCTGAGGGGGTTGGAGCTAGATCTTCTGGGTGTGGGGTAGATCTGTCCTCTGTGGTCCATGCTTCTGCCGTTTTAGAAACACCTGTGGTAGGGGATTCTCACGTGGTATGAGTAGGGATATAAGTGGAGGCCACGTCTGTAAGAGGGAGACTTCAGAGTGTCTACCAACACGGAAAAGGCACATTATCAGTTGGGCAAGCAGATCTACTTTTAGACATATAGCTTAGTGATTTTTGCACAGGTATGTCAAATATTTAACTAGTTGAACAGGTACGAGAGAGAGAGAGAGAGAGAGAGAGAGAGAGAGAGAGAGAATTATTGCAACAATGTTATCTGTTCATCACTGGGAGACTCAGATACATTTCTGAATAGGCCCAACATTTTTAAAGCAACAAAGGAGTAACAAATGGGCTTTGAAGATGAGTTTAAAGATACCTACCCCAAATCCCCCACCACACAGTGTATTTCGCGCAACTGGGTTGTTGGACTTCCCCAGTTGCAACTGCAAGAAATGTAAACATCTGACACCTCTGCATCCTTGAAGAGTGGATGGTTCGCATTATGAGGAGTAAGGTTTAACCTCAAAGGCCAGCATCATTCCTGAGTGATGGTGAAGGGAGAGGGGTATAGAGCAACCCCACAGCCTCCCGCAAGTCTACCCGCTGTCAATGCTTTCCACGAACACGAACAGCACTCGGATGGATATGCCGGCCCCTGTGACTGCACTTAAAAAGCGAATGTGGGAGAGCCGCCAGCTGTCTCATTTGAAAACTCTTGGAGTCTTTGCTAGTCTGAGCAAAAACTCTTTAGCTCAGCAAAAGTTTGCTCCTTATATGAGATGAAACCACTGGAAAGAATGTATGTTTGCAATAATCAGGATAGGATTATACTTTTCACTTGGGGAGTGTGAGCAGATAGTTTGAAAAGAGTGATTTAGAAATAGTTGTCCCTTGGGATACTGTAAGAAACTGAAGGGATTGGAGACACTGGCGATATCTGTGTTTTAAGAACATCGGAAGGTTCACTTGCCTTCCCTGGCTACTTTATCTCTTCATCTCATGTTTGTTCTATTTCCCACTCTGTAAGTTATATGAAACACCTGGGGGAGGTTACACTCTTCAGGCACTTTGCAATTGATAGCCTTACATTCCCACATCCTTTATGGGAGAAATTCTAAAGCCTAATAAATATAACCACACCTGTCGGCTAAAGAGAGAACACGAGCCTGCTGCTTGCTTTTCTTTGCCTGCGCCTGGGAGCATTTAAGGATTGGTCTCAAAGAAGCTGCTGAAACTATGGAAACTTGACATCGGCAGCAAAGTTGCTGAGATGGAGAAGCTGGGCTTCCCAGAACACTCCCTCAGCACCTCTATCGATGTCCGTATGCCAGGTGTCGGCAGGTCAGTCACAGCTGCCAAATGACTGACTCTGACATAGTCGGATTTAGGACCTTACAGGCTTCTGTCTGGCAGGGAAAGGGTTGAGGGGATCAAGGTACTGATGCTGTCTACCCACTTCTGAGTAGGAAGGGATTGAAGGTGATTAGTCTGTCATTGCCTAAAGTAAGCTAGAGCCTGCCACCATCATTATGTTGTCTTGTCAGGCCAAAAGGAGAAAGCCACTACTTGTAAATCTGGACTCCTTCATACAGGTGGAGCTCAGAACACCATGGGTCAGCTTCTTAGCAACATTTTGTTTGGCTTCTCTGGGTTTTCAGATTGAACACCATTTATTCATTAAAGGCTATAGCCTCCAGAAGTTTCAGATCCATGTGCGAGCCGAGAAGCTAATAAGCATTTCCCAGTTATGAACACCATATCCTCATGGTGCATTTCTACACTTGATCTTAGTCAAGAGGCCGAGAAGCAGTTAGGATTATACATTTCTTATTATTAGAAATGCCACCGGTGCATAGTTATTAATAAAGCTCACACATAGCTTGTGCCTGCTACTGCCTGAGTCTATTCTGAAAGTGCATTAACTTCTGCTTACTCGTTTTCTGTTCTAGTATGCCATAGTGCATTCAGTTATTAGGTGTATTCAGAATCCTCTTGGCTGTGGCAGTCTCTCAGACTTCTCTTGCTTTGATGGCCCGCCTTGGTTTCGGATGGTAGGTGGGTTGGTTGGTTTTGTTTTGTTTTGGGGGTTTTTGTTTTGTTTTGTTTTGTTTTGTTGTTGTTTTTTGTTTTGTTTTTTTGAGTTCTTTGAGAGTCACTGCTTGTTGTATTTCACAGGGCTTTTTCCCATCACCTGAGTCTCCTCATGCCTAACGCCATGGGTCTAGGGATTAAAGGTTCCTGAGGTAGCATCATTCCAGCACATCACCCAGCATCCCAAGGCCTTGCCACTTATGTGCAGGTTAACGCTGGCCTGCATCATCTAGCCACTGGAAAGCCTGTTGGGTGGGTCCACCCTGATGTGACTCTTCTCTTGTCCTACTGCGCTCTGCTCATAGCAGGAAGTCCTATGGGCAGCCCACAGCTGAAGGAGTGGGAGTCACACTGCCCATCCTCGAGGGCAGAACATCTGCATAGATGACATAGGATCCCTCTGCATGGGACTTTGCATCTCTGAAGAAAGAAATTGAAGATCTCAGAAGATGGAAAGATCTCCCATGCTCATGGATTGGCAGGATTAACATAATCAAAATGGCCATCCTGCCAAAAGCAATCTATAGATTCAATGCAATCCCCATCAAAATGCCAACCCAATTCTTTACTGAGTTAGAAAGGGCGATTTGCAAATTCATCTGGAATAATAAAAAACTTAGGCTAGCAAAAACCATTCTCAACAATAAAAGAACCTCTGGTGGAATCACCATGCCTGACCTTAAGCTGTACTACAGAGCAATTGTGATAAAAACTGAATGGTACTGGTTCAGCGACAGACAGGTAGATCAATGGAATATAATTGAAGATCCAGAAATGAATCCACACACCTATGGTCACCTGATCTTTGATAAGGAAGCTAAAACCATCCAGTGGAAAAAAAGACAGCATTTTCAACAAATGGTGCTGGCGCAACTGGCAGTTATCATGTAGAAGAATGAGAATTGATCCATTCTTATCTCCTTGTACAAAGCTCAAGTCTAAGTGGATCAAAGACCTCCACATAAAACCAGAGACACTGAAATTGATAGAGGAGAAAGTGGGGGAAAGCCTCAAAGATATGGGCACAGGAAAAAAAAGTATGGGTTTTGACAAATACAAAGTGTCATTTGTTTACCATTAGAGAATCATGCAAAAATAGTTTTTCTGATCAACATATACATATACACATACACATACATACATACACACATATACACACACACATACACACACACACACACACACACACACACACACCTCATTTCACCTATACCCTGACCCCATCTTCTTGAGCTTCTCACAAACACTGATTTTTTTTTAACTATTTCTCTAGTTTTGTTTCTTTCTGAAAGCCACATAATCAGAAGCAATGTGCAGCTTTTTTCAAACTGATTTTGCTCATTTACAACATTCATTTAATATTTCATGTCTTGGCAGCTTGTTTATTGCTGAGTAAGATTCTGCCTTATGGGCACAGCACAATTTGTCTCTGCATTTAGTTATTAGGGGTCATGCTGGTAACTTCCAGATTTGGAGTAGTGTTAATGGGGAGAAAGAGTTGAAATTCTTGTGTTAGTTGGCCTGTGGTTGATGGGTTCTAGAAAGGTGAGGCCTATGGTCATCAGATTAATGGAGACATGTCCCATACCAACAGGCAGAAGCTGAAAGTAACGAGCTGTCAAGAATTCAAGATCAAGACCATGTATAAAAAAAAAAAATCTATTGGCAAGTGCTTTCAAACTACAATGTTGATTTTCTTGACACTCCTTGACTCTCTCCTTTCTAATGTTCCTAAAGTTTGTTAGAGCTGATGGTTTCTTAGAATGATGGGGAAGGATGGAATTGGGATTGGCTGGTGTGATATTGAATTAAATCTTAGCCTACATGAGCCTCTGTCAATGTGTGCTCCCTCGTCATGGACTCTGGTGACCTCCATTTCTGTTCCTATTATGTCAGTGGATGTCACAGCAGTAGAAGAAACCTGTAAAATTATTTGTCAGAGTTGTCTAAGTCACTTCTGGATGCCTTGGGACTCCACAGAGGCCACAGCTACTGAGAAAGAGTTGGTATTCTTGAAGTTCTACTAGGAAGCTTCCCCGCATTCCACATCACCATCGGATTGTGATTTAATGTTCTACATCTATAGGCACGCTATTTACAAAATCATCTTATTTTTAACATTTACGTACTTATTCAGAGCGTAGTATTTGGAGACAGGGTTGCTCTGTGTAGCCCTGGCGATCCTGGAACTATCTCTGCAGACCAGGCTGGCCTCAAATTCAAAGAGATCCGCCTGCTTCTTCCTCGTGAGTGCTGGGATTAAAGGCATGTGCCACCATGTCCAGCTAAGAAAAAAAAAAATATTTTTTTCTCACTGAGCCTTTCCAATGATTGCTGGTATGATGAGACACCTACGTGTATATGAGATTTATGTATTGTTCAAAGAATGGAATACCTCAAAGCCTTGAGTAAGCCCTCCCTTACAGAACTTCCCAATTTCCCATGTCTTGCATCTATAGTCTTCCAGAATGCAAAGGAGCCTGGTGCACTTCATGCAAGGTCCTACAGAGAGTACCCGGCTCTCCAGAATGATTGCCCACTGACTGGGGTGGTGTTCAGTTCTGCCAATTCCTGATTCAGTGACTGGACTTTTCACTGTCTGACAATAAATAAATAATAAATGCTATGATACCCTTTCAAAGCACACACAAAAAAAGAGATATTCATTCTGAAGAAGGGCCATCTTTCCAATCAAAATAAATACCTATCAACATTATCTTTGTGCTGGATAGTTCTATGCCCATTTGACACAAGTTAGAATCGTTTTGGAAGAGGGACACCTGATTGAAAAAAAAACTGCACCCACCAGATTGGCCTATGTGCAAGCCTTTGGTGCATTTTCTTTATTGATATGAGAAGGCCCACGTCATTGTGAGGGTTGCCATCTCTGGCCTGGTATACCGTCCTGGGTGCTGTAAAAATGTAAGCTAAGAAATCCATAAGGAGCAAACCAGTAAGCAGTATTCCTCCGTGGGCTCTGCATCAGTTCCTGCTCCCAGGTTCCTGCCTAGAGTTCCTGTCCTGACTTCCCAGGATGATGAATTAGAAGCTGTAAGATGAAATGAACTCTTTACTCCTTGAGTTGCTTTTGACCATTGTGTTTTATGACAGCAGTAGAAATCCTAACTGAGACAATCTACAACAATTTATTCTTTTTCCACTCATTTTAATGTTTCCTTTTTCTATATCCTTAAAACAGAACAAACCTCAAACATACAAAAACACCCGTGATTTGCATCTCATCACATGCAAGGGATGGAAGTGATTTCTAGCTTCCAAGTACTAGACATCGTGACCAACAGATTTTAATTAGCAGCTAGTTCTCCCAAGATGCTACTTGGAGACCTCTAATGCCTACTGTGCTCAAAGACGGTCCACAAGTAGGTAAAATCTGCTTCTTAGGGAACATGATCCTTCCTCAAACCACTAGATCAGAATCTGCATTTAACAAGAATCCTAGTAACCTGCATGCACAGTAAAATCTGCTCCCTGCTCCCTCTTAACTCTCATTTAGAGTAGAAAAAGGCTATTTGCAAAATTCCTTAGAAGGGAATAGGAATAGTGTTTTCTGACATCATTTTACCTCAATACATAATAATTGGTTTTTTTTTTTTTTTTACTTTCTTTTGTCTTCCCTTGCCTTTCCCTTCCTTTCTTTTCCCTTTTCTTTTTCAGACAGAATCTTACTCTGCAGTCAAGGCTCATCTTCCATCCATGGTCCTCCTGCCTGAGCTCTCAAGCTCTGGGATGACAGGCATGTGGCACCGTCACACCTGTCCCATTTCTTAATATGTAACCGATGCATCCACTAATGTGAGTGGTCAGGCCTGTGACTTTACGCCCTCTGTTCGTGCTTGCAGCTATTTATGTAAATACCTGTGTACAAAGACCAGTCTTATCTCACTTTCTGCAGGGACAGAGATCAACAGCCTGCAAACTTGAAGATTCAATTAAAGGAGCTCACATCAGCTCCATTCAGTGTCAATGTTAATGACAGCTTTGAAGACACAGTTATAAAATAAGAAAATATATTGCGTTGGCAGCATAAGCCTGAAAAATGAAGCGCTCTGTAGTGGAATAGAAAGCATGAATCTCTAAAATTAACTCCCGTGTATGGATATTTGATTACTGTCCGTGTCAGGTCCTGAACTGTAAATCATAAGTGCCCAAGGATAATGAGCTGTCAGCAGATTGACAGGGGGTAACAATTGAGATACATTTCAACATCCTTTTACCTGGATTTTAAGCAAGATGCTACAGTAGAGTCACCAAGCTCCCATGCTTGCCCTCTTCCGGGGCTCCTTGCCCTCTGAACCGCTGATGTGCAGATTTTGTTATGGCGTTAAGCCTGCCTATAGAATATTCAGTGGTGGCTCCAACTTTTCTTCTCAGTAGTAACCTACTCTCCTGAGATGTGACAACCACAGACATCTCCAGACATTGTGAGTGTCGGACGGGGAAGGGAACTGTCTCTCCTGCTGAGGATAATTCCAGAAGGTCCCTCAGCCTCCCTGCCAAAGTCATGGTCATGTGATGTTCTAGAATGTTGAACTTGGGGGAATAGGTCGCTGAGCACACAGGCTTGGCATTTGATACATCATGGATGTTTGTGAGGGCTCCATTCACTACCATGTATGTACACTTCATACAGAAGTTTCTTTTGGAGAATGGTAGAAACCACTACAGCCTCCCAGTGACATTTGGTCTCATCCTTTGACACAGCCCTAGACTCTTGGTGGCCCTTATTGAGAGTTAGAGTCAGAGAGCTAAGCTTTGTTTCAGCAAACTGTCCTCGGACCCCCACTGGGGATGCTGCAGAGAGAAGCAGTGGTAGAGTAGAAAGGATCCCAGAGGTTGTTCTGAAATCCTTACAGCTCTGGGATTCTACTTCCAAACCAAAGAGCCTCCATTCCACAGAGCTGATGGGGCAGAGCTCAGGGTGCGCCTGGGTGGAGGTATCATTATGAAACGCCACATAATGAGTGGACAAAGACTTTTTTAAAATTAGCGTTTTAAAACTCACCTCCTAAACTGACATCTGAGAAAGTCGCCCGTTTTGAAACAGGAGCCATGTACCTGGAAATCAAAAAAAAAAAAAAAAAAAACTCCAGATTCAACAATTCTGCTCTTGTAGGCTTCACCCTATTTTGAGAGCTTGAGAATATCTAAGTTTTAAAACTTCTGGGATAAAGGTCCTTGATTGTGACCCTTCTCATCCCTTTACTCTGCCATGGACTCCAGTTGGTTCAGTTGGTTTCATTGATGGTGCTCTCCTACCTAATATTCTCTCTCTCTCTCTCTCTCTCTCTCTCTCTCTCTCTCTCTCTCTCTCTCTCTCTCTATCTCTCTATCTCTCTCTCTCTGCCATCAGCCCAAGACTTATCTAGATTTACCAAGTCCCTGCTTGCCATCCGACACCCACAACCCTCCTTCTTCTCCTAGTTACTTAAAGGGGGAGAGACAGTAACCTCATCGACGCTCCTGTCCTCCCTGCATCGTGGCTGACGTGCCATGACCAGCAGAAGCTTGTGTGAAGCAAATCCTGCGTTCCCCTTAGAGCAGTGGTTCAGTGTTTGCTGACTCGGCGCCCATAGTGACTTTACAGAACATGATTATGGCAAGCATCATGAGCCGACTGTCCTTTCATGGGAGAGACCCCTGGAAGATTCACAAGAGGTTGGTAATACAAAGAAGACAGGGGTGAGAAGAGAGGAGCTCTTCGCTCTAACACCCCTTGTGTTCTGTACCATACTAAGTCAATATCCCAAATGCTAACTAAGTGGAGAATGCACGTTATGCTTCTGTTTAATCCTGAGGTCAAGAACCAACTGCTACTAAAACCAGCATATCAAGTGGCACCATAGGTCCCCACCCCTGCCTTCCCTGCTCTCCACAGTTGTCACACGTTCACCAAACGTCTCTGCAGAGCATTTGTCCCTTCTGTCACCTTGTTTTTACTAACATGTTTCTTGCCAGAAGCATTTGTCCCCCCCCCCGCCCCCTTCACCTAGCAACATTCTGCTTTTCCTTCAAATTCTTAAGATTTCCTTGACTTTCCAACCCAGTGACCTCTTTTTTATTGGACTCTGTCCTGTTTCTTGCCACTCACCTGTAGACCACCTGCTCTCGTTGGTTGTATTTGAATTTACTGTCTCTTCTCATTCGTTCTTGAGAAAATTATTGGGATCTATCTTTGAACTCTAGCACTACCACAAGATAGACATTTGCCAGTATTGATAGATTACTGATTGGTTACCCTTTATCACATCACTCCCTACCAAAGATTTCTTTGTATTGTAGCTTGAGAGATTTAAGTTTGAAGAGCATATAAAGATTTGATTGAAGGACCTGGGAAGGACTCTATTGTCCTACAAGATGAGTGAAAGTAGAATCAGTCTGTCAGGGGAGCCGGGAGGAGGCTCCAACAAGGAGCAAGTGGGAGGGATCTGAAGTCAGATGGTAAATCCACTAGTTCTACTAGGCCTGAGGCACCTGATGCATGTAACGCACGCAAGCACACACACACACACACACACACACACACACACACCAGTCAGCAATGACAGTAAAGTTCATTTTACGTAAGAATAAAACAGAAGCTTGGTCACTGATATTAAAGTGTACTAAAGCTGGTAAAATGCAAAATCGAACTAAGAATCCAGGTTGGAAGGTCTATCACACTGGGTTGCCTCAGATTGGACATAGTATAAACATTTTATATAGATCTGAACCTGAACCTGAACCTTTCTTCCTTCCTTCTTTCCTTCCTGACTTTCCTTCTTGGTTACAAATTCATACACCTGTGGTCCAGGTAAAATATAGAGGGAGAGTTTTGAGCGAACCCCTGTGGAGCTGACATGTTGTGAGGGAGAAGGAACTAGAACTGAAGTCTTTGCTCTTCTGAGCAGCTGCTATCCACCCTCTCAAGCATTGCTGGAGCTCAGGGTCACCAGGGAAGTTTTAGAATCATGGGTAGGAAGATGGGTCACAGGGTGCTAGGGAGGGCATCCAGCAGAATTAGACTTGACTGGGGCTCAGTAGCCAGTGTCACTGAAAAGCTCAGTGGGCAATTCTAGCACTGATCCAGGCTTGAGAACACTGAGCTGAGACAGAGGAGAGATGCTCGGAGGAGCCGATTCCCTAAAAGGGAAACACAGGTGTTTGTGAATGTGTGGAAAGTTGCCCAACCTACTAGCTAGATAAAACAGGTAAAAGTGAGGTACTGCGTTCTTACCTTCCATGCTGGTGAGAAAGTAAAACAAACTAACTAACTAAAACCAATTAAAAGATTGCCAGTATCTGATGTGACTAGAAAAATCAGAAAACAGATTCTGAGGCTCCTGGTGGATGGGTAAGCTGCTGTAGTAACTTCAGAAGGGAATTTGGCAATTCAATGAATACCCAAGGGACTATACATCCCTACTATAGAGACGTGCTCATCCACGTTCGTTGCTGCTCTATTCATAGTAACCAGACACTGGAAAGGGCTTAAATGCCCATCATCTGATGAACGGATACTGAAAATGTGCTACATTTACACAATGGAATATTACTCAGCCAAGTTAAAGGAAACGAAATTACTCAACATGCAGGTAAATTGATTGAAAATTATCCTAAGTGAGGTAATCCAGACCCAAAAAGATAAATACTGTATGCATCCTTTTATATGTGGATGTTAGCTTTTAAGCCTTCAAATGTGTGCTCCAGGCCAAATAACCACAGAGGTTAGGTAGCCAGTAAGGGATCATGGGGAAGGACAGGATCTCCCAAGAAATGGAGAATAGAATATAGTGTTATAAAGAGATAGAATGGAGACTAGAGAAAGAGAGGGTTAAATGGGGGGGGAGTAAAGGAGAGAACGTGGGGAAGGACAGCTAACACTAAATGCCATTTGAAAAAAACCACATTAAAACCAGCTGTAGACACTTCCTAAAACATACAGAGATTAAAAAAAAAAATCTAAAGGAGGTTGCCAGATAGTAGGAGAGATGATGTCCTAACTAGGCATAGGCACCCTCTGCCATCAAATAAATCCTCCAGTGCCAGGAATGGGCTACATCTTGTTGAATTATTATCCAAAGGGGCCCCATAGAACCCCCCAGATATCCCAGGCTAGGGCCAAGGCTGTTGGTTTCCACAGCCTGATGGTAAGGACCTACTGCTGGAGACAGCACTTACTTACGTCCTAGACCATGGAGAAATCAAACTGCTACCTAAGTAGAAGCTACAGGCAACCTAGATTGTTAGCCCCCTATACACTAACAGTCAGGATCCTGGAAGCTACGCTGCACGGTACCAGGAGGGAAAGATAATCATCACTGTCACCCAGCAACAAACCCTGCAGCCTACAACAGTCACCTTCCTGAGGATATACTGGGGCCATAGTGACACAAATGCTATGCCACTAACCAACCACTTTTTTTTTCCTTTTTTTTTTTAATTAGGTATTTTCTTTATTTACCTTTCAAATGCTATCCCGAAAGTTCCCTATACTCTCACCCCAGCCCCTGCTCCCCTACCCACCCACTCCCACTTCTTGGCCCTGGCATTCCCCTGTACTGGGGCATATAAAGTTTGCAAGACCAAGGGGCCTCTCTTCCCAATGATGGCCGACTAGGCCATCTTCTGCTACATGTGCAGCTAGAGACACGCGCTCTGGGGGTACTGGTTAGTTCATATTGTTGTTCTACCTATAGGAACCAACCACTTTTTAATTGGATTTAAGGCCCATTCCATGAGATGGAGCCCCTAACTGACACTGCTAAAATGTCCAAGAACCTGAGACTAGATAGGTCATGAGCCTAGGGAAAACCCACGACTGTGGTCCTGCAAAAGGTGCCTAGCAATAAAACGACTCCTAACGATCTGTTTCTAAACCCAGAGGTCAGATTAGGACTGAGACACCTATGAAGTCACAAGGGCTGTGACAGCTCACACGAGACAGGTTCAAGGCAGATGAGGCCTCAGACTGAGAGGAGGAAGTGGTCGCACACAGGGCCCTAGCCTTAACCAGGAACCTACTTACAATGGATACTATCCAGCAAAAGGGAAATCCATTTTCTCCGACAGAATGTCACTGAATATATCAACCAGACTTCAAGGCAGACTCCGTGCCCAGGAGTAGGTGGCCAACACAATATGAGCTTTTGGTTTCATTTTGTTTTGGTCTGGCTTTGTGGGGGGGGGGGAAGGGGGGCATGTGCATCTTGTTGAGTTTTGTTTGTTTGCTTGTTTTGATTTTTGTTTTTGTATTTTGTTTTGTTTTTCTTCTGGAAAGAGAGAAAAAGAACCTAAAGCTACAAGGGAGGTAAGGAGGTAGGGAAGAGCTGGAAGGAGCTCAGGGGTGGAAAGGTGTGAGCAAAATATATTGTGCGAAAATAATTTTAATTAAAATAATAATAATATGTGTAAATTAAAAAAAAAAAGAAGCCAGAGGCCATGAATTTGGGTGAGAAAGGAGGGTGGGAGATACACAGAGGGGTTGGCAGGAGAAAAAGGAAATAGAAAAATGTCATAATTATATTTTAATTTCAATTTTTTTAAAAAAATATTAATGTGTATCATGTGACCAAGCAATCCCTGTCAGCTAGAGAATCACATATAGAGACCCATACATCTATGCTCATGATATTGTGCTCGGGTGGAAGAAAACTGGAAGCAACTAAATATTCGTCAGTAGAGGTGTGGCTGTGTCCACTGAACAAAGTATGTCTATGAGTACTCTGCAGCCACTGAAAACAGATAAAGGGACCCTATGTGCACTTGTGGAAGCAGATCCTAGACTTCATGGGGTCCAAAGGCAAGTTGCACACACACACACACACACACACTACCGTTAAAATTGAATAGCACATACTCAAATGCACTATAGTTTCTTTATGTGAACATAATTATATATGAAAAAACACACAAAGAGGAGCAAGAACATGGAGGAGCAATGGCCTTATCTTTCTATAACTTTGGTTTTAGTCTTAAAACATTGTGTTTAAGGTCAAGAAATGGTAGTACACGCCATTAATCCCAGCACTCGGGAGGCAGAGGCAGATCTCTGTGAGTTTGAGACTAGCCTGGCCCACCTGTCAAGGTTACCAGGGCAACCAGGGCTGTATGAGACTTGTGTGTGTGTGTGTGTGTGTGTGTGTGTGTGTGTGCTTTAGTATTTCTTAATCAATAAAAAAAATCATTTTTAGGAGTGAGTGAAAGTCTGTGGAAGTTACATACCAAGGCAATAGTTCCTAGGTTTTTTTTGGGGGGGGAGGGGGGCGAATATCTGAGATTCTAATGAAAGACTTCCCCTAAAATTTCTATAAAGACCTAAGATGTTTTTTATTCGATTTCTGGTGATTTCGAGAGTCCCTGAAACGCAGTCCTACCCCCCAACCCCTGACTTCCTGACCCCAGGCTGGGTGCATCTGAGCTGAGGGTCCTGAGGCTCACACAGGGCTCTGCCCTGTCACCCGGGTTCATCCGGAGGAGTCAGGCCGGGAAGTCAGAACGCCTGACAGCTATTTTTACGAGCGTCAGCAGCTCATCTCTCCAGATTGAATTTCCCCAGAAGGTAGATTTTCGCTGACATCTTCATACTTGGAAAGGAGAGGCTGATCCTTGAGAAGTGAAGGGATGGTAGCAAGTGGCCCGAGGAGCCACAAACAGAAGCTGATCTGTGTCGGGGAAGCCGCCAGGTTTCTCATCTGCTTTTAGACACCATCGGCTCTTCTTTTTAAAGTTCTAAGGCGTCACTCCCCCCCCCCCCGCGCACGCGCACACACACACACACACACACACACACGGCCGCTGTACTTTCTACCTTGCCACCGACACAGATGGCTCTTTTAGTGACTTTTGCTTATACATTTTTAAAGAAGCAAGAGACATAAAAGAGCCTGCTTTCCACTCCTAAAATGCCAATCAATATTCCTTGTACTTTTCCAAAATGCTCACAGAATGAAGGTTTGTATCTGCCCCCTTTGGGTCTGCTTTAAAGTGTCTTAATGGCAAAGCCTGCCATTCTGAGAGCGGATCTCCTCTGTAACACACTTTTTTTTTATTAAGTCCCAGATCTGCCAGCAGATTTACCGTCTGTACCAAATCTGATTAAATGTGCTGTGCCTGCCTGGGCTGTGGTGGCCTTGCACACGGGATCCCCGGAGAAGAGCTGTTCTCCTCGGAACCCGCCCAGTCCCCTGTACGCATAATTAAAATAACTTTTTAAAAAATTAACTTGGAAAAGAGAGGTCTGGATATTAATATAATATTATCTAAGAATTTCAGAGACTTGTTTCTTACGGAACATAATGATTTTTTTTTTTTTTTGATGGACTGGGGTTCAAATGTTGGATCTTTTTGTGCATGCGAGGCAAGCCCTCTGCCTCTGAGCTTAAATTCCCCCAGCCTGAAACAAGATGAATTATGTTCAATTGAGAGGCAGCTGGCTGAGTTTTCAGTCTTTTGCATCTTTGAGGATGCTTTCTGCAGCTGGCATTGAGAACCTACGCTGGAATTATCCAGCCGGCCTTTGCAGGTTCATCTCTCGTGGCTCTCCCTCATAAACTCTTGCTCCCTGACACACGGTTGTTCATTTCCTTGTGCAAGCCCTTTCCTGCATCCGCATCTTCATCAGTGGCCTCCGGCCTAACTCGGCATGGTCATCATTTTGGGTCACTGTGCTCCAGACCCAAATACAGATTTTTTTTCATAATGCAGTTACTGTTCATGCCACACCCATGCCTATTGCTAGCTCCCAGTCATGCCTTTGAGCTGCTCTTGTAATGTGGAGAAACAAACCAGGGGCCACACTCCTGATCCTACGCCAACCTCCTTCAGTCCCCTTCAGTGTCTACAGAATCTCGACTCTCTCACTTATGTGAAAGCTGAGTTCTGATCTTCCCCTCCACCAATCTGTGTGGATATTCACTATGATCCAGGCACTCCAGATTCTGCAGATTAAAAGCAAAACTGTTTTCCTGTGAATTTATAATTTGTGTGAGATTTATACTTGGTGCAAATTATGACTAAGCGTACAAAGGAAGATAGTAACTCCAAAAGTGGGGAGAACCAAGCCTAGGGGGGGTGCACTGAATGACTGGGAAGGGTGACACTGAAAATCTCTGATGAGAAAGAAATCGAGTTCCCATCTATGCGGAAGAACAAGATAGTCATGAAAACACCAGGGGAAAGACTGTTCCAGGGAGACCGGGCTGCAAATTCAAAGGTCCTAGGTAGGAGATTAGCATGGGTGTGGCCACAAGTTTCCGAGTGAGCAAAAGGTTTTCTAAAAGATGTCCCTCTGCCTTGCAGCACCGAGTGCCTTCAGCTGCATAGTCATAAGACACACACCAACACACACACACACACACACACACACACACACACACACACACACCCATGAGGAGTCTGTCCACCTTCCTGTGACTAGCACAGTGCTGGGCACATATTAGGAACTAAGACCGGGGAATGAGTGAATGGGTTCTCACAAGTAGCTCCCTGCCCATTCACAAACCTAAACTCATAACTAGACTTGATTCCTGTGTGGTGGTGGTTCCTAGCACGGCCTTGTTCTTTTAATCATTCAGCCTGAAGCGTTGGGCTCAACGATGGCTTGGTATAGGTGGGGTAGAACTGGTTTTCGACTAATTGCAAAGGTCCTTTAAGCCACATGGGACACACGCAGAAGGGCTATATTATTTGCCAGTTAGTTGGAGTGAGTTGAGTCTCTAGTTGGTTCCCACTCCTGTATCAAAGTAAAAGTCTTTCCCTGGTAATCGTATGTATCACCAAGCTCAGTGTTAGGATAAACTCCTTGGACCATTTTTCATAAAAAGAGAACTGACAACGTGGAAGTTACGCTTAAGGCTGAGGGCTTGCCAACGGGCTGACCCCTGGGTCTGACCTCACGTTGGCTTTTAATTTTGACTTGGGTAATGTGCCTTCTTTTCAATGACCATGAGCCATAGAGTCTGCGAGTGAGATCTAAATTTACGTTGTTCATTATGTAGAACAGGTACTTTGAGCATCCAACCCACTCTTAGAACCATGACGTCAGTATCTCCTGTGAAGCAGGGAGAACCAGACAGAAGTGAACAGCTATGCTTCCACAGAGCCAATGGAAGGCCAGTGAAGAATGCCACTATGGAGATGGGAAGGCTCGACGCTCTCACGGTGTGGCACGGTCAGAGCCGTGGGAGAAAAAGTCACTCAAGGTTGGAGAAGACTTCCACCGGGTGGAGACGATTACACTCTTTTGTTTACTTTTTTTAATTTAAGATTTAATTTTTTTTTAATTTATGTGTGGGGGCCCGTGTGTGTGTGTGTGTGTGTGTGTGTGTGTGTGTGTGTGTGTACAGCAGGGGCCCACAGAAGCCAGAACAAGGCGTAGGATCCCCTAGAACTAGAGTTGCTGTTGGATGTGAGCCACCTAATAGGGGTCCTGAGAAATGAATTCTCCTCTGAAACCGCAGCAAGTGCCTGAGTCGCTCAGCCATCTATCCTGACCCAACAACTTCTTTCTCAATGATAGGTTTTCCTGGAGTAGTAGTCATTCCGCACGTAGCAAACAAAAGTGTGTTTACCGCGTGGTCTGAGAAAGCTTGGTGAGTCTGGAGAAGAGCCCGCTGCCCAGGGTGACCATTGGATGGGACAAGGAAAGAAAAATGAACCCAGAACAGGCCGGAGCAATCTAGGTTCTCAACCTGTGGGTCAAGGTCCCTGTGGCAGGCATCCCATGTCAGATATCCTGCACATCAGATATTTACAGTGTGGTTCATAACAGTGGCAAAATTGCAGTGGTGGAGTAGCAATGAAAATAATTTTGTGCATTAAGAAGTTTGAGAACCACTGCTCTAGAGCAACAGGGAAAGATGGCAGATGGAGGGTCTTTAACATCCCAACTTGGGTTGCTACGGAACGGATGCAGCTCATCAGAAAACCCCAATGCCTTCCTTCCTACTCAGTTTGCCACCGGTGATAGCCTGAGCTATGAAGAGCAGCATGCAGGAGGCAGACATGGGCTTTGGCGCATGCCTGCATACAGAGATTTTCTGAGCCCCTAAAACTAATTTATTTGTGGTTTTAGCAAATCATTTCCTTCCCCTAAAGGCTCTTTATTCATAAAACAGAGGTAAGACCCATCTCGTGAGCCTGAAAGGGGGGAACAGGAGAATGTGTGAGGGGCTCATTACACAGGGAAGTATTCGGGTGTGAAGTGTGTACTAATAAGCAATGAAGAATAACATGATGGAATACAGTTTCCTTGACGAGGGTCTACAGAGAATTCCAGGGTCGGGCAGATCAACTGAGGTCGCCTGACCTGATAGAGTTTCTGAGAACATTCCCAGCAGGAGCTGTAACTCCTCCGGGCCCATCTCTCAGCCAGATTCAGAGTCAAGAGGCCATGCCTGGCAGGCTCACCCTGTAGTCAGATTTCTTACCCCAGAGGGATCAAGGAACGGGAGCCCAGGCCTTGGATTATAAAGACATTCTTGCTTCTCCCTGTGTAAGACGAGAATGCCAAAGGACCCTGGCAGGAGGCACAGGAATGCACGCAGCCTGTTCAAGGCTCCTTGTTCCCACACAAGACCACTAAGTGCTTGCTGCTATTAGACCCTGGGGACTATCTTCAAAGTCCTTGTCTCTCCTGCTTGTTTTTTGTTTAACAGCAGTGTTGTACAAGTTTCTAAAGTATATAATTCTGCCTCTGGGAGTGTTTGACATGACTTTTAAAAAAAGAAAAAGAAGTTTAAATGTACTTTTTCAGAGGACTTTTGGGCTCACATCAAAACTAACATCCCATTCCTTACCCATTCTTACTTGTGTGTATTTGTCCCCAATATCAATGTCAGGAGGTAACATTTGTCCCAGCCAGCCAGCATCCTAAGCCCTTACTTTATATCAGGGCTGGCTGTCAGTCCTGTATAGACCCTGAGAGCCGCTGGCTTGTTCCACCAGTCATTGTCCCCCAGGGAACACAGGCAGAGACTGGGCAAAGATGATGCTGCTGAAAGTTTCAAATAACCTATTTTATAAAGGAGTGTCTAAGGTTGGGGGAATAGAACAAAAGGATGAGGGATGGCGAAAGGGAGGAGAAGGCAGAGAAAGGACTGATCATTTGCCCAGGCAAACCCCACTCCCATCTCTAAAGCTCTGTGGAGATTAATGGCAATTCTTAAAAATGTCCCATCTCCCTAGATTGTCACCTCCCATCCTGCCTCTGGCTCTGGGCTTTGCTCATCCCAGAGAGAGATAATACTACATTTGGACCTCTCTCCTGTGGCTTCCCCCCACCCCACCCCCCGGCATAGCTTCCAGGACCGCATGGTGAGCCACCCACCCACCCATAGTTTGGGGGGAAAGTTTGATTTTGAAATGGGGATCTCGGCAAGGGGCTGCGATGGCTCTGCTGAGCCTTTCTCTGGCGATTATAGTGATTTATTTTATTTCAGTTTCTCTTGCAGAGTGCTCATAAGGAAATCTAAGTCCAACCCCCAGCTTGGACAGGTGAAGCCCTCTGGAAGGCCGGCTGTTCCAGGAGCCAGGACAACACTGGAATGTCCTTCCAAACCAGGACCCAAACAGCTGAGGGGCTCCAGTTACCCAAGAGGTGAGTGACAGTGACATCGACAATTCTTCTGCCAGCTGGAGGCAGAGATGGAGGGAATAAGGAAGGTAGTGCAGGGAAGGACAGGGGAGAAAGGGCAAGGGGGGGGCAAGAGGATAGAGGAGGGGGAAGAGGGAGGGGTGGTGATGAGCTGTGACTATCCAGAAGTCTGGGGGAAGGCAGTGAACCTTCCTGGTCTCTGACTATATCCCTGCTATGCCCTGGAAAACAAGAAGCAGTTCCCATGGTGATTCTCGGGGCATCCTTGGTGAACGCCTCCTGATTATTGACTCCCCCGGGGCTATCAAAGACACGCTCACGGAAAGCGACTGAAGGGAGGATACACACCCATATATGCTAGCAAGCCGAGTCTAGCCTAAATCTTTGATTCAGGATTTGAGAGATACAAGGTCTGTTCAAGCCGCATTAGAAACGCACGCCCGCTTAGCTGTTCTTATTTTATCTTGGTTTTATTCCCTTGCGCATTTTTCAAAAATGACTGGGGTACTGGGGGAAAAAAAAAGTTATTCTTACTCAGAAAATTTTGATTGGTTTGAACATTTCTAAGAACAACTTTTAAGAATTTTTTGTAGAGAAAGATACAGAAGGATAAAGTCAAGGAGCTGCTCGCCTTGGCTAACGTGGGGTTGGAAGGATTAGAGACAAGAGATTACCAGCTTCTTTTCTACTGTTCAGTTGTCCAATGAATGTGTGTCATTACATTTTCAAGTAATAAATTACAAATTCAAGAAATAAAAAGGTTTTTAAAGCATCATTATTTGGAAAAAACAAAGGCTGTTTTATTAAACACTTTCTTAACATATCTAACTCATGTAACTATTTTAATTGAATTTTGTTTTCTCAACTCTTTAAAAATTTTCAATTAGTTGTGAGTGTGGTGTGTATGTGTGTGCATGTGCATAATGTGTTTTTGTAAAGTGTGAGTGTGGTGTGTGTGTGTGTGTGTGATGTGTGATGTGTGTGTGTGTGTGTGTGTGTGTGTGTGTGATATGTATTTGTGGGCAGTGTGTCAGATGTGTGGGTGTCTATGTACTAAAGCTTGTGTGTGGATGACAGAAGACCCCTTCCCCTGTCCATGTGTTCCAGGTTTGAACTCAGATAATCAGGTTTGCAGAACAAACTGATGAGCCATCATGCCAGCCCTTTCTCTCTTAACTCTTTAATAAACCCTTCCTGCCAAATGTGCATATGTATGAGACAAGAGCCGAGCACCATATCCGCCTCCCCCTATAAACAATGCAAGCCTTTGCATCACAGGGAATATGCATATCCAGTGAATTCCTAGCACAAGTCGGACATCTGAATTAGAACTGCAATCCCTTAAAACAGCTTTCATTTTTACCTGTGAGACAAGCTGATGGGGGAGTTAGATAAATAATTTAGTAAGTATCCATAACCTACCAGCCAGAGTTAACGAGCATTTTTATTTACTTCAAATCTTCAAGATTAATCATGATAATAAATGCTACAATTCTCCCCGGCTTTCTTCCCAGGGGCAGCAGCTTTACCTTCTAGCTGGTGTGTACATTGTACATTGTAAGATGCTTTATGCCTTTAATCTATGTGTGAATGAAGAAAGAAACACACAACCTTGGGCTTTGTTCAGAAGGGCTTGTTTGTAGGTCCTCTCATCTCACCAAAGGGTCCTCAAATCCATTCTTTCTAATTTAATGTGTGCATGCATGTGTTTCCGTGTGTGTGTGTGTGTGTGTGTGTGTGTGTGTGTGTGTGTG